>NC_069504.1:980587960-980912960 GCF_027579735.1 Bombina bombina
TTAAGAAAAGGTTCCTTGCTCGACTCCAATAATCATACAAAAGACAAAAGATGCTTAGGAGGAATGAGTTTCAGATTTCTGCCACACAGCAGCATGCACAGCTAACTGAAATGAGACCTGCAATTTTACATTGATATGGAACTTGGAAGATACTTGGTTTCTGATATTGATATTAGCAGCAGGATTTTCCTATAGGAATCATGCACTCAAATTGTATGCTCTGTGCAGTCATATACAGTCTACATTGAAAAGCACAAATACAGGAGTGATCTCATAAATAAGAAAGTACAACTGCTGTAAATTTAAAGAGATACTGAACCCAAATTTGTTTCTTTCATGATTCAGATAGAGCATGCAATTTTAAGAAACTTTCTAATTTACTCCTATTATCAATTTTTCTTTGTTCTCTAGCTATCTTTATTCAAAAAGCAGGAATGTAAGCTTACGCTGGGGCCCATTTTTGGTTCAGCACCCTGGGTAGTGCTTGCCGATTGGTGGATACATTTAACCACCAATAAGCAAGCGCTACCCTGGGTGCTGAACATAAGATGGGCTGGCTCGTAAGCTTACATTCCTGCTTTTTCAAATAAAAAAACCCAGAGAACGAAAAAAATATTCATAATCGAAAGTAAATTAGAAAGTTGCTTAAAATTGCATGTTCTAGGGGGTGTGGCTAAGCAAGGAACATGGCCGGTCGCAATTTCTAAGGCTCCAAAAGAAGATCAAGAAATCCATTGCATATCTTTTGAAATACCTAGCATCTTACGTTCATACAGCTATAAATTGAAGCCCAATCACCTACTACTAACAGAATATTATGAACAGTTTGCCGGATTATTGACCTTTTTGCTCTCTATGGACCCTCGCTAGAAGACGGCCTACCAAGCATACCTTCCACCCTTCCCCCGGCAGCATGGGTTAAGCTGCAAATGCACTAAATTGTTATAAAACGAAAGGGGCTAAAACAGGATAAGAGCTACACTACCAACGAAAGAAACCTGTCACATAGGCAAATATGGAGGAGTTACACTGCCTAATATCCACTCTTTTGAAGAATTTCGAGGAGGAATTCTGTGCGAAAATGGAAGACCTAAGGACCGTGCTAAAGTCAGAGATGGAGCTCACGGATGTCCTCCCGCACCAAATGGATCCCTCAATTAGAACTCAAACCATCCAAAATGAGTTGCGACCTAGGGCCCTAAAATCCTCTCATCTCCCAATGGGGAAGCCGACTTCAATTGCGGGTCTGGAACCGGAGCCACGCGATCTACAGATAACACTGCTACCTCTAGTTTCTGCGACTGCTGAGGTTCAATCGTGGAGGAGTTTCCCACTGTCAATATCCTGTGCAGGTGTCGGAGAGGAAACACCTACAAGTGAACGAGCCCTCAGTAAAAGAAAAAACAGCACGGATGTGGGAGGATGTGTTGGGGGATGCGGCTGGCCCTCTGATGTACCGATCTGATCTGTCCTTACCAGAACATCTGCTCAGAAGATGGTCCCGGCTCTGGCGACACTGGCTTTCAAACTCCTCACCAACAACGGGAGGTATTTTTATAGCGACAATCTGCAGTTTCTCCACCTCGACCCTATCCTTGTGCTGCCTTAAGACTGGCATCGGTTAATGCTTCCTGAGATTATTTCCCCACGGAGCTCTACCTCTGAAACACTGACTTTATGGATGACAACAGTAATGTCTGATATTTGATCTCACAATGTATAAGTTTATTTCGCTTAATCTGTAGTTGAGAGCTATATTTCTTGCACCTACATACAAAACTCATGTCTTGCTCACGCATGTTCTAAATGTTTCTACTGAAAGCCTAGATAAAGGGTAGTTTGTGCACAGATTAGCCTGACGGTCTTATATATATATATATATATATGTTTTTATTACTTCTAACACAATGTGGAGGATAACTCAGGGGTTCGTGATTATATTGTACCAACTACTATGGTCAAATATAGCTTAAAATAAATCTGCATCTCATAGATCTACTTAGAAAGTGTACACATAAAACCCACACGGTAGGTGATGGTGAGGAGTCACCCTGATATATGCAGCTTTCTGATCCCTTTAACTGGAACTCCACCCCTAAAGCCTTTATAACCTCATTCTCACATCAACTCATTGCTTGATTATTTTGTTGCTTTGAGTAGTGCTAACCTTACTCATTTATTTGACAAGTCAAGTCTCTAATTCCTGAAAGGTGTAACTTTGCTCTGTGTTGCTTCAAAACCTAGCTACCTAATTATTGCCTAATTTACACCTACCTGTTTGCTGATTCTGGTATTCATCTGAGTCTCCCTGTCAGCCCTGCACTACCTGTTTGGATCTACATTCCTGGCGTATTCATCCGCCTGTTTCCTTTCACACTGAGGATTTCACACGCTGCAGCAGCACGCTAAGGATCTCAGCCGCTGTTCCTGTTCTCTCCTGGAAGTCCGTCTCTCCTAGTATCTACACCGGATCATTCTCCTATTTGCCTATCTGTTCCACGCTAGAGCTAATGGTCACTCAAGTACTTTTGTTCTGAATACAAATTATTCTGCCATGCTGCTCTTTTCAATCATGCTTGCTAAATGTGCATTGTCTACACTGTCTGCAGTATACTATGTCTAAGCAACTTAACTACAGCCTGTACTTACTACTAGCTCTCTGGGTCAATTGCTTCTATGTGTGCATAACTCTACTACCTGCTTCTCAAACCAGGTAGGTATCTGCTTGCTTTTACCTGCTAAGTGCTGCATATACAGACTTTACATTATTATTTGTGCATGCTACTTACCAACTACAGATAAATTAGTATTCAGACTCTCCTAATAAATCTTATTATTTAACTCATTCCACCTATACTTTCATATATATATATATATATTCCTTTATTCATATATATATATATATTCCTACTGCTGGGACTCAATTACTGAAGTAACTGCTGTAATTAATTAACCCTTTTGTTACAGACTTATAACATTAGGTGTTCCACTTTACAGCTACAAATAATCTGTTTTTCATTATATGAGAATTATAAACAGGTTATTACATAATAATCAAGCCATAAAACCAGCAGTATGGAACCATAAGGTGGATTACCTTGCAAGAGCACTCACTGACCTACAAACAGAAACCACAACTTTAAGAAATGTAGTTAAAGAATTGACTGTAACAAGAGTCCCAGAACCTCCAGAACCTCAGATCAACCCGCCAGCTTTATTTTCAGGGAAAAGGAGTGATTTCAGGGATTTCAAAAATGCTTGTTTACTGCTATATGCAATGAAGCCTAAGACCTACTGTACTGAAAAAATTAAAGTTTGCACTACAATCTCATATCTCATAGGTGAGCCAAGGTCATGGGCAAATCGATTTTTTGAGTCCAATGACTCTATTTTGGATTCCTTAGATTTGTTTTTCACAGCTATGAGTGCACTTTATGAAGATTGTAACACTCAAATTCAGGCTGAAACAAAATTAAGAGCTCTCAGACAAGGAAAGAGGCCTGTTGAGGACTTTATAACAGAATTCCAGATGTGGGCTACCGACTCACTCTGGAATGATATTACATTAAAAAACCAATTCAGATTAGGCTTAAATGAAGCTTTAAAAGATGAGATCTCTAGATTGGAGATGCCTGATAACTTACACGGCTTAATAAAACTAGCCACAACACTAGACCGCAGAATAAGAGAAAGAAGGTTAGAAAGGTACACATCAGACACGCCTCTCAAAAGATTGCCAGTAAGCCCTACAGAAAAGATACATAACCCACATACACCTATGGAAATAGGAGTAATTAAAGGTCCTCTGACCCCTGAGGAAAAAAACAGACGACGCCTAGCAAACCTCTGTCTTTACTGTGCTAGTAAAGAACATACTGTAATATCCTGTCCCATTTTACATTGACAGAAAAAGGGTAAGCTACTAACACTTAGTTGTACTACTACACACATAAGACAAAAGTCATTGACACTCTCTCTCTCCTTACAGTGGGACCGACAGCGAATCAAGACTGAGGCGATAGTAGACTCTGGGGCTTCTGACTGCTTTATTGATGCTACATATGTTGAGCTGAATAAAATACCTTGTGTCACTAAACAAAATCCTGTGTTCATAAGATAAATTGATGGTTCTTTGATACATAAAGGTCCCATAACAAAACACACTATACCCCTATTAATCTCTACTTCTGAAGGACATACTGAACACATAAGTTTTGATGTAATTCCAACTGCACTTCATACTCTGATATTGGGTTACACTTGGTTAACTAAACATAACCCTAGCATAGATTGGGTTACACCCACTGTCACATTTAATTCCTCGTATTGTTCTTCTACCTGTTTCCCGCATCAGATCTTGGGCACTGTAGACCCAGAGATACCTGTTCACTATCATGATTTATAAGATGTGTTTGATTTAAAGGAGGCTGAGGTTCTACCCCCCCATAGAACCTTCGATTGCCCCATAGATTTAATACCAGGGGCTAAGGTTCCTTTTGGGAAAGTTTATCCTCTCTCGCAGAAAGAGTTACAGTATCTGCGAGAATATTTAGACAATAACATTCGGAAAGGATTTATAGTCCCCTCTACATCGCCTGCTGCAGCAGGGTTGTTCTTTGTGACTAACAAAGATAAGACCTTAAGACCCATCATCGATTACAGGGCCCTCAATGCAGTTACTGTAAAGAATCGGTATCCATTGCCTCTCATCCCCGAACTCCTTGAACGCCTAAACGGTGCCACCATCTTCACTAAACTTGACTTAAAGGGTGCGTATAATTTAATACGTATCAAGGAGGGGGATGAGTGGAAAACTGCATTCCGAACCAGATACGGACTCTTTGAGTACCGAGTGATGCCTTTTGGGCTCTGTAACGCCCCTGCTACATTCCAGCATTTTATTAATGAGATTTTCAAAGATCTAACAGACGTATGCGTCATAATTTATTTGGACGACATACTAATTTACTCTAAAACAACAGAGGAACATATAAAACATGTGAGATGGGTTCTTACACGATTACGTGATCACAGACTCTTTGCAAAGGCTGAAAAATGCCAATTTCATGTACAAAGGATAAAATTTTTAGGGTATATCATAACACCCGATAAGGTACAGATGGACCCAGAAAAGTTATTAGCTATTAAGAATTGGCCAGTACCCACTACTCTTAGATCTCTCCAGAGATTCTTGGGGTTCGCCAATTTTTATCGTAGATTTATTCACAATTTTTCTATGAAAGTAAAACCCCTTACTTCTTTAACTAAGAAAAATTCTAAATTTCATTGGACACCTGAAGCAGATCAATCCTTCAATTATTTGAAGACATGTTTTACTACAGCCCCAATATTAAGTTTGCCTGATCATTCATGTCAGTTCATTGTGGAGGTTGATACCTCTGACACTGGTATAGGAGCAGTTTTATCCCAAAGAATTAAAGACCAACATGACACTCACCCTATAGCCTACTTTTCAAGAACCCTTTTACCAGCTGAGGTACATTACTCTGTGGGTGATAAAGAACTTCTAGCCATAAAATGTGCTTTAGAGGTATGGAGACATATATTAGAGGGAGTTGACAAACCTTTCTTAATATTCACAGACCACAAAAACCTTCAATACTTGAAACAGAACAAGACCTTATCCTCTCGTCAAGTAAGATGGTCCCTATTTCTTGACAGATTCAATTTCCATATAACATATAGACCAGGTAAGCTCAATGGTAAGGCAGATGCCCTATCCCGACAAAATGATGACAAACCTATAAGTGACTGTTTCACACAACTTATACCTAGTCACAAAATCATAGCAGCTCTAAGTACTTTGGAGCTCGACATTCTAACAGCTTTAGCAACTGATAACATACCCACTCATACTCAGTTAATAAAGGAACCAACTGGCCTGTACACTTTTCATAACAAGCTATACATCCCACAGACTCTTAGACAGAGACTCCTCTCTCATTTCCATGATAACCCTTTATCTGGACATCAAGGAGTCTTCAAAACTAAAGAACTCTTACACAGAGACTTTTGGTGGCCACACATGGGCGAGACCGTTCAGAAATACGTGTCCACTTGTGATGTCTGTGCAAGATACAAAACAGAGAAAAAGAAACCCATTGGTTATCTCACTCCTTTATCTATTCCTGATACCCCATGGAGTGTTATCTCTATGGATTTCATTGTTGAGCTTCCCCCTTCACAGGATCACAATACCATCATGGTTGTTGTTGATCACCTGACTAAGCTGGCTCATTTCATCGCTATGAAATCACTACCTACTGCCAGTGACACAGCTACAGCTTTCCTTAAACATGTCGTACGATTACATGGGATACAACACTCTATCATAACGGATCGTGGATCTCAGTTCACTTCCAATTTTTGGAAAGACCTCTGTAAGTCACTCTCCATTCATCCTAGATTATCTACGTCTTATCATCCCCAGACAAATGGACTCACAGAGAGAGTAAATGGTATACTTGAACAGTATCTTAGATGCTATGTTTCTCATCTACAGGATGACTGGTTGGAACATCTTCCGTTAGCCGAATTTTCTTACAACAATTCGGTTTCTAGTTCCACCAAGATGACTCCGTTTTATGCCACCTACGGATACCACCCACAGTCTATTCGACTTACACAAACCAACACCAACACTCCTTCCGCTAATTCCTATCTCTCCAATTTACAGGATAGTTTGATTCTTCTAAAAGAACATCTACAGAAAGCTAAGACCGATCAGCAGTATTATTATAATGCTAGACATAGACCTAGTCCTGAATACAAATTGGGTGACCTGGTATGGCTTTCTACCAAGAATTTGAAACTCTCTATACCATCCAGAAAGTTGGGTAGTCAGTTTGTTGGACCTTTTAAGATTAAACGTATTCTCAACCCTTCAGCTGTTGTTCTGGATCTTCCATCTAAATACGGCTTACACCCATCATTTCATGTTTCTCTTCTAAAGCCTCATAGGACGAGTAGTGAATTCACTCGTAGGACGGTTCCTCCTCCTCCAGTGATTTTGGATGAGCATGAAGAATATGAAGTTGAATCTATACTCGACTCCCGAATGCTACGAGGACGATTGCAATATCTAATCCGCTGGAAGGGTTGCGGTCCGGAGGAGGATTCGTGGGTTCCTCATTCCCAGGTTCATGCCCCTATGCGGGTAGCTGCGTTCCACAAGCACTATCCCCTCAAACCATCCCTGGCATCTTCGGAGCTGATGCCTTGAAGGGGGGGGATCTGTAATGTCCCTTTAACTGGAACTCCACCCCTAAAGCCTTTATAACCTCATTCTCACATCAACTCATTGCTTGATTATTTTGTTGCTTTGAGTAGTGCTAACCTTACTCATTTATTTGACAAGTCAAGTCTCTAATTCCTGAAAGGTGTAACTTTGCTCTGTGTTACTTCAAAACCTAGCTACCTAATTATTGCCTAATTTACACCTACCTGTTTGCTGATTCTGGTATTCATCTGAGTCTCCCTGTCAGCCCTGCACTACCTGTTTGGATCTACATTCCTGGCGTATTCATCCGCCTGTTTCCTTTCACACTGAGGATTTCACACGCTGCAGCAGCACGCTAAGGATCTCAGCCGCTGTTCCTGTTCTCTCCTGGAAGTCCGTCTCTCCTAGTATCTACACCGGATCATTCTACTATTTGCCTATCTGTTCCACGCTAGAGCTACCGGTCACGCAAGTACTTTTGTTCTGAATAGAAATTATTCTGTCATGCTGCTCTTTTCAATCATGCTTGCTAAATGTGCATTGTCTACACTGTCTGCAGTATACTATGTCTAAGCAACTTAACTACAGCCTGTACTTACTACTAGCTCTCTGGGTCAATTGCTTCTATGTGTGCATAACTCTACTACCTGCTTCTCAAACCAGCCTAAGTGTATAAATCTGCTTGCTTTGACCTGCTAAGTGCTGCATATACAGACTTTACATTATTATTTGTGCATGCTACTTACCAACTACAGATAAATTAGTATTCAGACTCTCCTAATAAATCTTATTATTTAACTCATTCCACCTATACTTTCATATATATATATATTCCTTTATTCATATATATATATATTCCTACTGCTGGGACTCAATTACTGAAGTAACTGCTGTAATTAATTAACCCTTTTGTTACAGACTTTTAACATTAGGTGTTCCACTTTACAGCTACAAATAATCTGTTTTTCATTATATGAGAATTATAAACAGGTTATTACACAAAGAGATTCACTACTATTTAAACATTGCCTCGCCAACAAGCTCTTTAGGATTGTTTGATAGGTCATATAATATTCCAATACATTACCTACAGCCATTATATTACAATCTTTTCATTTTATCCAGCAACAGATAAATGGTAACATACAGTAAGTACTATTGGAGACATGGAGGGCAAAACAGAGCTAACCTATGTATCATTATATTTCCTCCTATTATTTATGTGTATACCATGTTGGTGCTTATAGGAGAACTCCATACTGTTTCTTATGTACTCTCCATTTCTACGCTACAATTTATAAAGCACAATATCAATCCCTATATAACACCTACCTCCATTTCACTTTAATGGTGAACTACTATGTCAGAATCCCTGCCCTGTCCACTATATACGTGCCTAAATCTTCCTTTATATACTTGGTGTAAGGGGCACGCCTATAAGTATATACTAAGTACAGCACCAGGCTCACAGAGAGCCGACACACGTTGATCAGCACCTGAGCTCTAAAGAATACAGATGAAAAAAGCGAAATTATTGAAGAATGTATCTGCTTGTTTCTATCTGATGAAAGACAACTGAAAGTGGTTCCCCAGCTGCTCCCATAACCGCAAATACCGGCTTCACACATTAAGAAAAAGGGCAATTGTATGGAGAAACTGCGGTAGGAGCTCAAGACACCGGATTCAAACAGTGCGCGCACTATACAATCTGTGAAGCTGATTGGTGAGTAACGGCCCCTGGTAGACAGACGTCAACAGCTTGTGACCGAGTGAATTGCTGAGAAGCGATATCTGAATATTAAGTAAGGAACTCCCTGTTTGATCGGAGGCAATAGGTATTGTAAACCTCATTTTAAAGTGACATTAAGAGGCTTGGATTTTGCATAAATATTAACCGTTGCAAAAAGGAATTCTTTTCTTTGTCCAGTATACGGACTTTTAACATTGGAATGTACAGATACTGAGAGTGTTAAATCTGTGGCTATGGAAATTTAATTTCGGATATAAGACATAAAAAGGAAAATTCCATTGGCCAAACTGATTATGATTGAATATACGAGAAAAAGTGCAGTGTATTCATCCATTGTAACATCTTTTGCTTCATTCTCTCTTTTCTACACAAAGTATTTGAAGATTATGTATATGCTTGCTTATTGAGATCATTTGTATTCATCAAGTCATTTGTATTAACTAAGTTTATAATTATTAACTGTTTCAATTACTTTATAACTATACCAATTGGGTTTTTTTTACATTTTGTTGAATTTATTTTAAAAATCCTATATGAAATATTTAGTTGAAATTGAGGCACCGGTGTCCTAGAAGTATAGGAATTGATTGTGTAATTTTTAGAGTGTTTAATAAATTTATGGATGTGTTTAGAACCTGTGTGAGGTTTCTTATGTTTAAAGTAAGTATTTGTGAGTAACTTTCCAAAGGAACTTCCATTTTTGAGGATACTTTAGGCACATATGTTTTAATAAGGAATCTTTTTATTTTTATTTTGACTATATATATTATATACCCAAAAGGACGTATTTGTAGTAGCAGACTGCTCTCTGAGCGCCTCCCACAATCTCCCTTTTTTCAGTGTATATTGGTTACATCTTTTTGGAGAGAAGTGTAACATTAGTGGGTGTGCCAAGTGCTGCTGAAACCAGGCTCCTAGACAAACTCTGTTGATTGGATTTTATATACTTGGTGTAAGGGGCACGCCTATAAGTATATACTAAGTACAGCACCAGCTTATATCCGATCCCTAAAATTGGATAACCTTAGCTTAGTGAACACATAGAGAACAGAGATAGGGGATTCTGATGTGCATATTTTCTAAGCAATATATGTTAATATCATTACTAATTTAACTTTATTTATGGTGTACAGGTTAATTTGTTGTATAATTCCTTCAGGTCTTTATAATGTTGTTAACCTACTCTGTTTAGTCTCCACTTGTAGACCACCTATCCTCTGTGATAATGTATAACTTTGAGCTACCTGCACACTCTCCTAGGTACTTTATTACTTTGTTTTTTTATTTTTTTGCAATATCTCTGAGCCTTATTTGTATATACCTGCATTACCCAAGATCTAAATAATCTCCACTAAGATAGTTTTGTAGCATATGCCACTAGTGTAGTTTAAGGTTAGATATCGTATAATGTATATCCCCCTCCACTCTCATACGGTGAAACCACTCCTTTCTTTAAATTTTCTAAAACCCTATGTCAATTTAAAAAGCCTCGCCCCTTCCCCTCCCCCACTCAGAGCAGCTCTTGCCCGCTGTCAGATATCTCATATAATCCCTATCAGATGGTGCGCGATAAATTACTACTCCACGCAACTATAGATTACCCCTTTCTTCATCTTCTACAACTGGAATATAGGCACTTCTCTATTATTAACCCTAGGAGTACAACTCAATCTCACTTGTTATCTGTTAGAGATGTACTCAACCATACCTACTCTTATATAGATAGTACAATATGCCCAAACATGTCCTAGTGACTCATCACTTCCTATTGCCATCTGACAAAATACTATTGCTATAAAAACAAAAATGAGGTCTCATAGTTATATGCCCCAGATGATTCCCTGAAGCATACATCAGTTGAGATGTCTCTTCTCTGAATATCCATAAGGAATGTGTGGTGCGGTACCATGGAATTTGATAGCAGTTACCCTCTTATTTTGGAAAATGCCTTGTTATTGTACATTGTTTATCATTATTCATAGATAGAGCATCATAATAGTTTGGATAGGGTAGATATGACTACCATATTTGTATTTGGATGTTATACCTTATGCTGGCACCTCACTTAATATCTATATGCATGTGATTATTATGTTGGAATTGTCTTACGGACACATTTTACTCTTGGTTATTTCTTTAAAAAAAAATTGCATGTTCTATCTGAATCATGAAAGAAAAAAATTGGGTTCAGTATCCCTTTAAGTATTATTTCAGCTCTTCTAAGAATTAATGTTTTTTCTGCCATGCATTGTATGTATATATATATATAATAGATGCATTCTTGTTTAAATGCTTTGTCATATCAAATGTAAAGTCTCACTTAGAACCTGCAAGCATAAATAGAACACATAGGACAGTGATTAACAAATGCAAACACATAATTGTTTAAATTGAATGGCCCATTTACATCACATACATTTATTTGTATACATACTTGTACATAAAGGGCTTGACAAATTATATAAACCGGGATGTTTTTAAAGATACCAACTGGAGACTCCCCTATTTTAAACAAGGGGACTTTTGTCCTTCTGAGTCAAAGCTGCCCAAACCACAGCCCACCACTAAGGCTTTTTTGCATGGCCCACATTAGCAGTAAAATGGAAGTTTATTTGTTCCAAATTTTGAAAATGTGGAGTAGTTTATACCGTTAACTTAAACTCATTAATAGCAAGTAATTCTCCGCTATCCTTGAGTGCTTGCTCACGGCATGTGGCATTATTACACGAGTGGGAAAGTCATAAGGCCAGGAGAGAGGAAGGACCTTCATTCCCTTCTCATTCTATATAACTCGCAATGCACCCAACTGTTCTGTGTGTCATTCTCCAATATCATTTAAACCAATTGAAAGTTGAAGATGACACGTTTGTTCTTTGCATTCCCTTTGGCAAAATTAAACCTTTATGATTCAGATAGATTTAGATTGGGAAGTTGTATTTTTTTTCTATTATCAAATGTAGTTCCTTCTTTTGGTATGCTTTGTTGAAATTGAGCTTTATATGCTTCCGTATACAGTAATTTATTGAGTATATCTAGATATGCTCTCTTGGAAAGCCAAGTAAATGGATATGAAACCCCAATTTTTTCTTTCATTATTCATATAGAGAATTTTTCTTTGTTCTTTTGGTATCTTTTGTTGAAAAGTAGGGAAGTAAGCTCAGGGGTCGGCCCATTTCTGGAGCACTATATGGCAACAGTTTTGCAAGAATGTTATCCATTTGCAAGAGCACTATATGGCAGCACTATTTCTTGCCTTTTAGTGCTCCAGAAGCCTACCTAGGTATCTCTTCAACACATAATTTCATGGGAATTAAGCAATTTTGATAATAGAAATAAATTTAATTGTATTTTCTTTCTCAATCACAGAGGATTTTTTTTGGGTTTCATATCCCTTTAGGAGTGTTATTCAAATAATAACAACAATAATAATAGTTAAAAAAAATACTGCAAAATATTTTCAACACCAGAAATGATCGTTATGAGCATTTAAAGAGAGGTAGGAAACAAAAAAAGGTATATAGAAGTAGTTAATTTAAAATAGGTCTTGTAGCAAACAGATTACACTGAAAACACTAATATAAAACTGACCATTTCAGTACGTGAAAACACAAATGATAAATTATGTAGAAAAAAAGGTCCAGAGACAGGAGTTACCTATTACTCGAATATGTGACCAGTGAGTTCCTATTGAGTCCTTATTAAAGGAACATTAAACACTAATTAGATTTTATAAGCATAGTATTATTCCTCGATTCCCTTTAGTCATAGGTGCCACCAGGTTGAAATCTATATTTTGCTACATTCGCAACACACTATGTAATATTTTCAAAATGTGTCTGTTTCTGAGCGCTAACACCAGTAAGCAACTAATCCACTCCCTTGTAATTTCCCAATTTGACAACTGCAATAATCTACAAACTGGCATTCCTCTCTTCAGCCTCTCCCCCCATTTAATCCATCCTAAATGCCTCTGCCAGTCAAAGCCACTATTCCTGATGCTCTGTATCTGCTGCACCTCTCTGCAAGTCCTTTCAACCTGTCCTCAATAAAGAAAATATACTCAAGCACACCCTCTAAGATCCAACAATGACCTGCTCCTTGCATCTTCTATCATCATCTCTTCCCATGCTAAACTGCAGGACCACTGGAACTCACTTCCTCATGCTGTCAGAATTTCCCCTAATCTGCCTAACCCTAATTTGCTTCCCCTAATCTCCCCTAAACACTCCCTAAATACATTTTTGTTCAGGGAAGCCTACCACCAATTCAGTAACAAATTAATTTCACTTACCTAATAATTGCCCTCATCCAACTTGTTTTAACATCATTCTCACCCGTGCAGTCCTCACCTCCTGCTTCTCACCCTCCTACCCTTCTAGATTGTAAATTCTAACGGGAATATGGACCTAATTTCCTCATGTACTTGTCAAATTTTGTCTTCTATCACACAAGCATTGTATCATTGTTTTACTTATTTTAATTGTACCCATGGACAACACTGCAGGATATGCTGGTGCTATATATATATATAAACTATAATAATAATACATTCCAGTGCTGATGTGTTTGCACATGAGTAGCGACTCTCCTTCAGATACCTGCAGTGTAACCTAGGTTCCAAAATGGCAGCACCCATGAGTAGAGGGAGGTTCATGAAATGTATTTATTGTTTAGTGTCCATTTAACTTTAATCCATTCTTTGTGTATAAATAAGTTGGTGATGGGTGATTGTATGACAGAATAAGCCGAATAAAGTAGGAGATTGAAATAAACTACAAACCCATCTTTCTGGCTGAAGGATAATCCGATTTGGAGCTACAAATAACACATTCTTAGAAAACTCTTGAATATATTCATGAGGGATATAATGTAGAGTGCATAATATTTGTTATGGTGAAATATTTTTGATACTTTTCAACTAGGGTAACCTTTATATATAGGGGCACACCCTTGCTTCTGTACCATTCTGTTTCCTTGGGGGAGGTTAGCTTAACTCCAACTAGCGCATATTATATCCCATTTGTCTGTAACCTCTATATGACACATCCCAAGAGCCACTGAATGCACTGCAGTCATTACATGAGCACCCAAAATCTACCATGAACAATATAATATTACATACTGCCCCTAATGATCCTGCTACAGCTCTAGAAATAGACATATTCTCTTGAACCAATGGAGATGACTTTCACAGCAGGAAAATACTTTGAGTTCAACCTGTTGCCCTGCAGTACCCACATTTGTTTTTCAAACTCTGAATCCTGAAAGTGAAGAAAAAAAATAAAGTCTCCAGCAGTGCTTTTGCTGTAACAGTAAAGCATCATCTCTATTTACAGCTGGATAGAAAGAGAAAAAAAAATGTGCTTGCAGAGATTTGAATTAAATATGCCAAATGGAGTCCTTTCTCTAATAGCTAATAGCTCAGTTTTCTTCTTTACAACATCTGAGAATTTCAAACTGAGATTCTTGAGTGCTGCCACCTACTCATTAAACATTCATCTGCTGAAGCTTTTCAGGCACATAAAAATTTCATCACGTTTCGCCTGACCTTTAAAAAACAGTCAGGTAAAAAAACGAAAGGTCGTTTCTTACATAGCAACTTGTCTAATGCATGAGACGTATTTAATTTGTGGTGCCACTTTGTTGTGTCTCACACGTTTGTGCTATATATTTATACCGAATCATTTCCTTGTGATTTTTCTCAGATTTGTTGCCTTATTCTCTTTAATAAAGGACAAAAAAATGCCATTTTATGTAGTGTTATGTATTAACACGTTTAAAAATACATGAATTGCTTTTTTAAAGTTGGTGTAGCTTTTTCCTGAAAACCACGTTTACATAAACTGAATAATAAATGCAGATTTATTTAAAGCTTTTTTTTTGTCTTAGGAACAATATTCACTATTTGCAGGAAAAATAAGGAACATTATATGTAGATATATTTATATGCAAATAACAAAAATGGGCAAATACACTTTGTGATTACTACAGGGCTCGACAAACCTGAGAGCTACTGGCTCCAAGAATTTAACCACTGGCTCCTAACTTTTTGGCTTATTCTCCATATACCTATATATAAATACCATTGTCTGGCTCCTAAAAATATGTCTGGTTCCTAAATATTCTTAGTGGCTGCTAAATTTTAAACATATATGTCGACCCCTAGCTTACTAATTTAAATTATATAGCATATTGCTCATACTGTAATACTAAAAGTCATGTGACGGTAGGTTGTAGGTCTACACGATACAAAAAAAAAATATATGATGATAATTGATTAAATATTGAGATTTTAAATGTGATTTGTATTAGAATATTTTTTAAACATACATTTTACATTAAAAAATTAATTTAACTGTCCAAAACAACGGCTTGTACCACATGCAGTTTGCAGTGTAGAGTGAATAGGCCGGAGAAAAAAGGTGCACACCTCAGGACTGGATCAACAAATCACGAGGCAAGTAAAATGGTGGCGGTAGCATTATATAATTTGATACTGATGTGACGCTTTCTGGTCCATCCCTCTGGAGGAGTGATCAGTGCTGCTGCTGCTGGAGTGTTTGTGTGACTGATGAGACATATTAAGGAAGCTGTTTCGAACTGTTTTGTTTTTGTTTGTTTCTTGTTTTGATTAAAAATTTGCATCCTCATAGGCTTCAGGTATTGCATAGCCTCATATTTTGCGATTAACTACATCATGTGACTAATTGCACAGTCCTAATAGGTTGCATGCCATTTTTCTACACGTCAAATCATTATGAAGAACAGGCCTTAGGATGCATTTACAAGTGTAAGTTTAAGGAGAAAAAGGTGAATTTTGCAATACATTTTTTCTATTTCTCTTAAAAGGACACAAAACTCTTTTTTTTCCATGATTTAACCCCTTAATGACCACAATGCACCCTGTATGTCACTGGTCGTTAAGGGTTTTTTCAGGACATAATAGCACAAGTCTAGCAAGAACACGCTATTAATACCCTCCCTCCAGAAGGCTTTGTGGAATAGAGCAGTCTTAACGCTGGTGGCAAGACCGTGCTATAAAGCAATCAAGTCCCAAAAAAAGGCCAGCGACATACAGGGTACGTCGCTGGTCCTTAAGGGGTTAAAAAAACAAATCTAATTGTTCATTCAGTATCTTTGGTATACCTTTGCAATAATGCTGTTAATGTTATACATTTTTGAACACTAGACGACAGCTGTATTTGTACAATGTATAAGATTGTTACGAGCAAAAGTGCTGGCATATAGTACTCAAGACATGTCCATGATTCTAAGCCTACTTATGTATACTCTTCAACAAATGGATACTAACTCTAAGTGAATTTGATAACAAAACTAAATTGAATTTTTTTAATTTTATGCTGAATCATGAATGAAAAATGTCATATCTCTAAGATTGGGCAATAGATATATTTAGATATATTTATCAAATGTATGAACTTGCTGTACATAGTAATGAATCCTACACCTTTTTTTTTTTTTTTTTACCAATAAATGAACATGTAAAGATGTTGAACATATAGTGAGTGCTGTACCAAGATTTTTAGGGTGTGCTATTCAGTCTGTGTTCTGTTGATAAAGGATTAATACTTTTATTGGTTTAAAGGAACACTCAAGTCAAAATTAAACTTCAAGATTCAGATAGAGCATGCAATTTTAAACAACTTTCCAATTTACTTCAATTAACAAAATGTGCACAGTCTTTTTATATTTGCACTTTTTGAGTCACCAACTCCTACTGAGCATGTGCAAGATATCACAGCATATACGTATATGCATTTGTGATTGGCTGATGGCTGTCACATGATACAGGGGGAGTGGAAATAGACATAACTTTGCAATTTATTTAACAAAAATCTACTACTCATTTGAAGTTCAGACTAAGTGCTATTGCATTGTCTTCTTATCATGCATTTGTTGATTATGCAAATCTACTGTATTGACTGGTCCTTTAAGTTACATAATCCATACAAATCTGCAAATGATTTCAGCATTGCATTGGATTCTATAAATGCATACAGTTTAGCTTTCTCATTTTCTCACACAGACAAATTTAGAAACTATTTGGTTTCCTGAAGTCAGTAAACTTTCTCAGAATAGTTCACCTTCTCTTCATTCATATACCTCTTAGCTTCCTGCAGACATTGTTTTTTTTCTATTAAGTAAGCCCTAGTTTCTCAACCTGTGCTACATGAACCACTGGGGGTACCTGAAACATTGTCAAGTGGCACTCAGTGGCTCTCCCTATCTTTATTTATTCTGCCCTGATGCAGATAAAGTAAACTATCAATGTATGACAAAAATCAGTTTTTCTCAGTTGGAATATCCCTTGGAAAACATGCCATTGTGAAGTGTTCTATACTAATGTATGCCTCAATGAAATGATGAGCTGAGCTATGAATGTGGTGGAATTAGATGCAGAATTGTGGTAACAAATATTACTTGCCTCATCTTTTTTTTCTTATGTGACACAACTTTAAAGAACCACATGTATGTTGTATGTGTTTTAAAATACATTTCTAAAAAACAGAAAAATGTATCAGTGCTCTCCCCAGGACCTATTTAATGGGCACACAACCCAGCTCATTTAGCGGACTACCCAGTTAAAAATGTATTTTATAAAATTAGTATTTTTTTCAATGTTTGTTGCACCAATTATTAAATAAATATATTTTTAATTATGCAATTAGCCTTGTGCTTTAGATAGCTTAAGTAACATATATAAATAACAGAAAATGCTAAACATGTATTTATACATAACATTATATACTATTACTTCATAATGCCATCCGGCTAGCAAAAGATATGCATGATGGTCTTTTTTTACCCTAATAATATTTACATGTTGCAGTTGGGGTACATAGGGCACATATTTTCACCTGCAGGGGTACTTACTACAAAAAAGTTGAGAAATACTGTTGCAAGCTGAATATTTTCTCTAAACTAAAGAGAAGGTTAGAAAAACTGTGTTTTTTTCCATTTTTTCCTCATATTTTATAACATTTTTTATAGTAAATTATAAGATATGATGAAAATAATGGTATCTTTAGAAAGTCCATTTGATGGCGAGAAAACACGGTATATAATATGCGTGGGTACAGTAAATGAGTAAGAGGAAAATTACAGCTAAACACAAACACAGCAAAAATTTAAAAATAGCCTTGGTCCCAAATGGTCAGAAAATGGAAAAGTGCTGTGGTCATTAAAGGGTTAAATTACATGTTCTATCTGAATCATGAAAGTTTAATTTGACTTTACCGTCCCTTTAATCTATGATTGATTAATTTGTTGTCTCCTTGCAAGAATCTTTACATATCATTTAACACTTCCTTAGCACATAGACATACGTTTGCTTCCGTTTTGCATGTTCTCATAGATGCTCTTTTGAATGATAGGCCACCTCTTTCCATCTTCTGTGTTAGTGGACTGCAGGTTGTATGTGCAATGCCAAAGAACACATGGAAAACATGCCTTTCTGAGGGTGGTAAGATAGCAAAGTGTCGATCTTAAAGGGACACAAGCTAAAATTAAACTTAAATGATTCAGATACAACATGCAATTTTAAACAACTTTCCAATTTACTTCCATTAACAAAATGTGCACAGTCTTTTTATATTTACACTTTTTGAGTCACCAGCTCCTACTGAGCATGTGCAAGAAGTCACAGAATATACATATGTGCATTTGTGATTGGCTGATAACTGTCACATGGTACAGGAGGAGTGGAAATAGACATAACTTTGAAATTTGTCAGAAAAAAAATCTAGTACTCCTCAGAAGCTCAGACTAAGTGCTATTGCATTGTCTTGTTATCATGCATATGTCAATTGTGCAAATCTACTGTATTTACTGGTCCTTTTAAAATAGAGTACTTTGTTTATAATGTGGTTTTAATTATTATTTTAAATGACTAAATATATTAGGATGACTTGTGCTTCATTGTGGTTTCAGAAGCAGACATAAGGCTTCCAAAGTTTGTCTGCTCAGTTAGATTTGGTCAAGATATTAATGGTCTATTATTATAAATAGGCTGACCATATTGCCGCTTTAAAAAGGGACACATATGAAAAATAAATATGTCAGGGATGTTTTCAGGGCTGTTTAAAGAAATGGTTTTGTATAAGAACCCTCACATATGTATTTTTCATATGTGTTCCTTCTTAAAGCGGCAATATGGTCAGCCTAATTATAAAGTAAAAAGAAAACCCCACTTAGTAAGGTAAACAACAAATAGTTGATATTGCTGTTGTAGCTTTATAAAGTTCTACCAGTGACTTTTTTGCTGCAAGCAGCAGTTGCAGACATGGACTTCTATAGGGTCTTTCATAAATAAACTATGAAATATGTGTATTGTCATGGATCCCACTGATAAATGAAAACAGTGTAAAAAATAAGATACATACTAACCAATTAACCAATTTCTTCACATGAGGGCTTGCTCTGATGTAGTTTTTGTTTGTCTTTGGGCTGGTTAATTTCCTAGGACTAAATCTAATGTCAAGAGAAAGGGGACGGGTATATATAGGACTGAGAATTGCTCTGAAGAATTAAAGGGATACTGAACCCAATTTTTTTCTTTCATGATACAGATAGAGCATGCGCTTTTAAGCAACTTTTTAATTTACTCCAATTACCAATTTTTCTTTGTTCTCTTGCTGTCTATTTAAAAAGCAGAAATGTAACGCATAGGAGCCGGCCCATTTTAGGTTCAGCACCATGGATAGCGCTTGCTTATTGATGGCAGACATTAAGCCACCAATAAGCAAGCATAACCCAGGTTCTGAACCAAAAATGCTTTGCATTTCTGCTTTTTAAATGAAGATAGCAAGAGAACGAAGAAAATGTGGTAATAGAAGTAAATTAGAAAGTTGCTTAAAATTGTATGCTCTGCCTGAATCATTGAAGAAAAAAAAAATAGGTTTAGTATTCCTTTAAAGGGACACCGTACCCAAAAATTTTCTTTCGCAATTCAGATTGAGCATGAAATTTTAAGCAACTTTCTAATTTACTTCTATTATCAAATTTTCTTCATTCTCTTGGTATCTTCATTTGAAATGCAAGAATGTAAGTTTAGATGCCGGCCCATTTTTGGTGAACAACCTGGGTTGTCCTTGCTAATTGGTGGATAAATTCATCCAGCAATAAAAAAGTGCTGTCCAGAGTACTGAAACCAAAAAAAAAGCTTAGATGCCTTCTTTTTCAAATAATGATAGCAAGATAACAAAGAAAAATTGATAATAGGAGTAAATTAGAAAGTTGCTTAAAATTGCATGCTCTTTCTGAATTACAAAAGAAAGAATTTGGGTACAGTGTCCCTTTAAGTGTGAAATAAATATAAATGTATCAAACAACATATATACTGTATATCAATACAATAGCAAGACGTCAAGATTATAAAAGCTATTTTATAAATTAAGATTAATGTACTTGGGTAGTTTTATTTTATTTTGTTTCCTGAACACAAATTATGATGTATGAAAATGACAAATTAAACACTTGGTATTTTACCTGATTCCGGTCGCGAGCACTTGTATATCTGATCTTCTGGATAAAATAAAATATTAACCATGCTGACGAAATGATCATCAGAACAATGAACGAGATGGATACAAACACCAAGGAGCCTCGGCTAAAGTTCTTAGTTTGACCACGTGACCCAACTGCTATGGCCATAAGCACAGAAATGTTTCTTTCCACGTAGGTTAAGATTTCTCGACCTTTTGCTTCGGTTATCATTATCGAAACTATGTCTCCTGTTCCTGAAATGAAACAAAGAAAAACAGAGTTTACCCAGACTGATATTTTCTTTTATTTCCAGGTTAGTTAAAATAAATACATGATTACAAAATGTAGATCTAAATAAGCCGAGTGAAGCCATAATATAACATAATAATAAAAAGTATACATAAGTTAATGGCTCTAATTTTACACAATAGAAAAATATGTATATACACCATTTAAAGGGATACTACCCCCAATTTTTTTCTTTCATGATTCAGATAAAGCATACAATTTTAAGCAACTTTCTAATTTACTCCTATTATCAATTTTTCTTTGTTCTCATGTTATCTTGATTTGAAAAAGCAGTAATGAAAGGTTAGGAGCCGGCCCATTTTTAGTTCAGCACTTGGGTAGCCCTTGCTAATTGGTTTGCTACAGTTAGCCACAAATCAGCAAGTGCTACCCAGGTGCTTAACATAAAATGGTCTGGCTCTAAAGCTTACAGTACTGCTTTTTCAAATCAAGATAGCATGAGAGCAAAGAAAAATTGATAATAGGAGTAAATTAGAAAGTTGCTTAAAATCTCATGCTCTATCTGAATCATGAAAGAAAAAAATTGGGTTTAGTATCCCTTTAAGCGTTTGTGAATATGTATTAAAAAGCATTATAACTGCATTGCACTAAACTTGTACTAAAACAAAACTAGGTGAAGATTAGATATTAAAAAAATTAGGCAGCAGTCTAGGGGCACCTTAATTCAAATGATACGACTCTGATTGGTCAAGCAACTATACCTCTCAGTAAACTTTGTATTCATATTAAGCGTCTTGTTGGCGTGCTTGCCCAGTTCAGCCAATCAGAGACTGTCTGATTCTAAAGCAGAGACATGATTAAGTACTTGTAGTAAGTAATACAAATACCAGTGGTGATGCCCTGGAAAACATAATGGTGAATGGGCATGAGAATGTCTGGCCATAAAAGCCCTTATCAGTGGCATAAAACCCAATAAAACAGCACTGTATTGTCTTCTTATGTTTAAATGGGCATTAAACTCAATATAAATTTATAAATTCCCCATATGAAGTTTTTTATTGCACAAAAACGCTTTAAAGGGACAGTCTAGTCCAAAATAAACTTTCATGATGCAGATAGGACATGTAATTTTAAACAACTTTCCAATTTACTTTTATCACTAATTTTGCTTTGTTCTCTTGGTATTCTTAGTTGAAAACTAAACCTAGAAGGTTCATTTGCCAATTTCTTAGACATTGAAAGGCGCCTCTTATCTGAATGCATTTTGACAGTTTTTCACCACTAGAGGGTGTTAGTTCATGTGTGTCATATAGATAACACTGTGCTCATGCCCGTGGAGTTACCTAGGAGTCAGCACTGATTGGCTAAAATGCAAGTTTGTCAAAAGAATTGAAAAAAGTAGGCAGTTTGCAGAGGCATAGATACAAGGTAATCACAGAGGTAAAAATTATATTAATATAACTGTGATGGTTACGCAAAACTAGGGAATGCGTAATAAAGGGATTATCTATCTTTTAAAACAAACATACTGGTGTAGACTGTCACTTTAATTAACTATATTAATTTTGCTTGCTTTTCCTGCAACTTCAATCTGAATTCCTACATGCTGCACAGTGATTGCTTGATATGTGTAAAAGTTCATTTATATTAGTCCTTTTTTGATTTCTAAATGCTTATAAAACATTTATTGTGTATGCAGATCTTCTCAAATAAACTAACAGTTATAAATGACAATATGTTATAATCTTAAATACATATATATGTTAGATAAAAAATATATGTATTTTGTCTATAAAATATAAACAAATATCCTTCTATTGCAGTGTTTCAATTGTGACATGGCAGGAAAAAGAAGTTTGCATTTTTCACTGGAAAAAAAGCAAAAAATATATATATTTTTTTATTGTTAGAATGTTAACGTTCTAAGCTTCCAAAATACAACCTATTTGAATGTCACAAGAAAACATGTGCTTATCACAGTTAACAGATGTTCTAATATTCACCACAGGAACACTGTATCAAGAAGGCTGTTGACAGTAAAGATGGCATTAATACTACAAAATAATGTCTACATTTTACAAATTCACCAAAATGAGCCTGTTTTTTTAGACTGATAAAATTGTTTGCTTAGCATGAATATAAAAAGATGCAATTTGACAAACAAGGCAAACATCTGTCCTCAGTCTTCTAGATAATGCATTACAGAAAAAAAAACATCAATTACATATTGGTTTGTGCAGATGGTTTTGCTTAACGGAAGCAGAAAAACAAAATGTATGCTTATCTGATAAAAAAATTTCTTTCCGGATATGGAGAGTCCACAACGTCATTCAATTACTAGTGGGAATATAACTCCTGGCCAGCAGGAGGATGCAAAGAGCACCACAGCAAAGCTGTAAAGTATCACTTCCCTTCCCACAAACCCCAGTCATTCGACTAAAGGGGAATGGAAAAAGGAATAATACAAAAGGTGTAAAGGTGCCTGGCGTTTAGTCAAAAATAACTGTCTTAATACAACGGGTGGGGTCGTGGACTCTCCATATCCGGAAAGAAAGACATTTATCAGGTAAGAGAAAGAGATAGAGAGGGCGCCACATAGTGTGATATTGTTTCATAAGGAGTGATACAAAAGCAGAGAGGTAATGCGCTTACCAATAGCTGTGGTACTGTGCTGTGACCAGTACAATCTTGCCTGCTAGCACTTAAATCAGTGGCTAGTACACTGTCAAACAGGATCCTTCCTGGGGCTCTTCCTTCAGATTGTAGTGTTTGCTGTGAGCGAATCTTAGTTTTGCAACTTTGATATTTTGCTCAGTGTTGTTGTGTCAAAAGATGTGTACAACTTCCAAGGTTAAAAGAATTAAAAAAGGCTTTATTATAACGCGTTTCTCAACCTCCAAGGGTCGTTTCTTCAGATACCAAAGCGCTTTGGTATCTGAAGAAACGACCCTTGGAGGTTGAGAAACGCGTTATAATAAAGCTTTTTTTAATTCTTTTAACCTTGGAAGTTGTACACATCTTTTGACACAACAACACTGAGCAAAATATCAAAGTTGCAAAACTAAGATTCGCTCACAGCAAACACTACAATCTGAAGGAAGAGCCCCAGGAAGGATCCTGTTTGACAGTATACTAGCCACTGATTTAAGTGCTAGCAGGCGAGATTGTACTGGTCACAGCACAGTACCACAGCTATTGGTAAGCGCATTACCTCTCTGCTTTTGTATCACTCCTTATGAAACAATATCACACTATGTGGCGCCCTCTATCTCTTTCTCTAAACAGCTACATCCCCGCTCTCTGGGAACAAGAGGAGCTGCCTACATTAAAGCATCGACTATCAAGATTACTACATACAAACGGACTCTAATCATTTTTTCCACAGCCATCAGCCGAGTAAGATATACTCGAGAAAGAACTGAGTAACTATTTCTAAAAATATTTTTTGTCTAGAATCTTAATTCCTTTTTCCATTGTATTATCTTTTTTGCCTATAACAGCGCGCCTTTGTATCCCCCTATGAGATACTATACACCATTTATCAGGTAAGCATGAATTTTGTTTTCTTTCCTAAGATATTTAGAGTCCACAACGTCATTCAATTACTAGTGGGAACCAATACCCAAGCTAGAGGACACAGAATGAACAGGGAGGGAGAACAAGGACAGGCAGACCTAAACAGAAGGCACCACCGCTTGAAGAACCTTTCTGCCAAAGCCGAGGCCAAACTATCAAATTTGGAAAAAGTATGCAGAGAGGACCAAGTTGCAGCCTTGCAAATCTGTTCCACAGAAGCTTCATTTTTGAAAGCCTAAGAAGAGGAGACAGCCCTAGTGGAATTAGCTGTAATTCTCTCAGGAGGCTGCTGGCCAGCAGTCTAATAAGCAAAATGAATAATACTTCTCAACCAGTGAGAAAGAGAAGTAGAAGTAGCTTTCTGACCTTTACGCTTTCCAGAGAAACAAAAACAGGGAACAGGACTGTCGAAAATCCTAAGTCATCTGTAGGTAGAATTTAAGAGCATGCACAATATTCAAGTTGTGCAACAAACGTTCCTTATGAGTAGAAGGATTAGGACATAGAAATATTAATAAGGAAAATGTTGTTCCTTCTCTATCTGAAACCACTTTAGGGAGAAATCCGCCTTAACAGCATGAAAAAGAAGGTAAGGCGAATCACACTGCAAAGCCAAGAGTTCCGAGACTCTCCGTGCAGAAGAGAAAGCAATAAGAAACAAAACCTTCCAAGATAACAACTTAATATCTATGGAATGTAATGGCTCAAATGGAGCCTGCTGCAAAATTTTAAGAACAATGTTAAGGCTTGATTCTGACCAGGGCCTAACCAAAGGAATAAACATCCGGCACATTCGCCAGACGTTGTGTAACAAACTCTTCTCCAGCCCTTCCTGGATAAAGGACAAAATCCTAGGAATCCTGACCTGACACCAAGAGTAGCCCTTGGATTCCCACCAATAAAGGTATATACGCCATACCTTATGGTAAATTTTTCTAAAAACAGGCTTTCCTAACCTGAATCAAGGTCACAATGACTGACTCAGAAAAACCACTCTTAGATAGAACTAAGCGTTCAATCTCCAAGCAATCAGCTACAGAGAAACGAGATCTGGATGAAGGAATGAACCCTGTGTTAGAAGGTCCCTCCTCAGAAGCAACCTCAAAGGTGGAAGAGATTACATCTTCCCTAGGTCTGCATATCAGATCCTGCGAGGCCACGCAGGAGATATTAGAATTACTTATGCTCTCTCCTGTTTGATACGAGCAATGACTTGTGAAAGGAAAGCAAACAGAGGAAACGGGTATGCAAGACTGAAATCCCAAGGAACCGCCAGAGCAACTATCAGGGTGGCCAACATATCTCTTGACCTTGACCATACCTTGGAAGCTTGGCATTCTGCCGAGACGCCATAAAATTCAACTCCAGTCCCCTCCATTTGAGGGTGAACCTGGAGAACACCTCCGGATGGAGAACCCACTCCCCGGGAAAGAAGAATCTGTCTGTTCAGGAAGTCCGCTTCCCAGCTGACCCCTTCTAAAATGTGGATGGCAGATAGACAGCAATTGTGAGTTTCCGCTCACTGAACAAACCTAGCCACCTCCTTCAGGGCTAAGGAACCCCAAGTTCCTCCCTGGTGGTTGATGTAAGCCCCAGGTGTGATATTGTCCGACTGGAACGTGATAAACTTGGCTAAGGACAACTGAGGACAAGCCCTCAGAGCATTGAAAATCGCTCTCAACTCCAAAATGTTGATAGGGAGAGCAGACTCCTCTTGAGTCCAAAGTCTTTGCGCCTTTAAAGAGTTCCAAACTGCTCCCCAGCCCTGCAGGCTGGCGTCCGTGGTCACAATTACTCAGGAATGTCTCCAGAAACATGTGACCTGAGACAGACACTCCTGAGAAAACCCCCACAGAAAAGAATCTCTAAAAGCTGAACTAGATCTATTCTCTAAAAGAGATCCGAATGGTCACCGCTCCATTGAGTATGCATAACTGCAGAGCTCTCAAATGAACTCGAGAAAAGGGATAACGTCCATGAAACCATCAGGCCAATTACCTCTATACATTGAGCCATTAAAAAATAAAGGGAAAATCAGCTGTGCTTTTTAAGATCCTTTAAAGCACACAGTCTCCCATACTTAGAAGACAAGAGGCACTTACCTGTATCTAGCCATCCGGCAGGAGGACAGCCTACACAGTGTGTGAGAGGATGCCACTCCTCACAGAGACCTGTAGAAAAAGAAAGAACAGAGTAAACCTACTCTGGCTTTCTATACCATGGGCAGCAAAAGTGTTAGGAAAATGTGAAGTACGGCTAGACCCAATCTTTGAAAAAAAGGGAAAGATCAGAGTAAACCTACTCTGGCTTTCTAAAATAGTTAAAATCTTGCTTGTAGTGAAAGAAATCCAATTTTCTTCAGTTACCAAAACTTCACCTTCTCCATGCACCAAGGCAAAGAGAATGACTGGGGTTTGTGGGAAGGGAAGTGATACTTAACAGCTTTGCTGTGGTGCTCTTTGCCTCCTCCTGCTGGCCAGGAGTGATATTCCCACTAGTAATTGAATGACGTTGTGGACTTTCCATATCTTAGGAAAGAAATTAAGATATGAAAACAATTATATTTCACTATTCTGTATAATTTATGGATTTGGTTAATCATAATACAGTTTTAATAAATGTAAATGCAGAAATACATTATTTTGCAGCATACAATAAATAGGTCATTGCCAATTATTATTATTATCGGTTATTTGTAGAGCGCCAACAGATTCCGCAGCGCTATTGCCAATATATAAGAACACACTGAGAAAGGGAAAGTATAAATTATTTACATCATTGCTACAACAAAACAAAATACTGCGTTAAAGGAATAGAAAAGTCAAAAATTAAGAGGTGCATGGGTGCATTTCAATATGAAATAGAAGCATTTTTGCAATATACTTCCATTAGCAAAAATGCTTCTAGTAAAAGGGATTACAGGTTTTCTGCAGCATATGCGCATATCCTGTGAGGGTATGTGCACCAGTATTCAAACACCATGCTTGCGTAGAGAGCTGGCAGTGGTATATATTGCTTCTGAAGACGTAATTTGTGTCACACAAGCTACTGCTGACCCTCCTGATTAAATACTGCTGCACAGGCCTACACAGGATACGTGCATATGCCACTGAAAAACTGTAATATAATGTGTACTAGAAGCATTTGTGCTAATAGGAGTATATAGCAAATTGAAATGCACATTTCAATTTTGACATTTTTATCACTTTAATTCAGCTGCAATGGAAAAAACAAACTATCAAAGATCAAATCCTATTTTCATACAATTTTATTTTAATAGACAGTATCTTTATAAACCCCCGATGTTTGTTTGCATTTCTGCGTAATACTAGATGCTTAAAGGGACAGTTATCAAACTTATTTTGAACCCTTTTCTTGTAATTCAAATTTTCCAGTCCTGAAAATTAAAAGAGTACATAGCAGGCACAAGTCTAACTTTAGCATACGTTGCCCTATTTTGCAGATTACCTTATCATTTCTGCCAAGACCACACATGATATATTTTGTTAACACAATGATAGCGGCAAGCCCTGTCATCTTCAGACTCAAGTCCATAGTGGCTCTTCCTGACAAGGAAAGTTGTGTGGGGCGATTGGCCATTAAAAAACAATTGCAGCTAACAAGGTGTTAATCTGTTCTAATAATTTTTACAGTAAGATCTGCTGATCTGTTAATCTATTGGAAAACCGGCAGAAACATTTTGTTATTTACTGCCCTTTAACTGTATGCACCACAAGCTGGTGTTTATGCCAGTACTTGCTGTTAAGGCATTTCCAACCCTGTGCTAAAGCTGTTTTACTCATTTGCACCAACTGCATTTAAAGGGACATGAAACCAAAACTTTTCTTTCAGGATTTAGGTAGAACATACAATTTTAAACAAATTTCCAGTTTACTTCTATTATTAAAATTGCTTTATTCTCTTGGTATCATTTGTTGAAGGAACAGCAATGCACTACTGGTTTCTAACTGAACACATGGGTGAGGCAATGACAATTGGTATATATACCAATATATATTTCACGATGCTAAGTTCAACTGCACCTGCGTAAATCACAATTGCACTCTCTATTGCGCATGCGCAAATCGGCAAACCCCTTATCCAATGCGCATGCGTTAATCTGCTTGTAAACATAGTATTTAATAATGAATAACTATATTCATTCAGTACTATGTTATGTGAGACAGAAAGCAGCTGCATTCTTCATATCGCTCAGCCGATGACGTAGTATGGGAATTCCAAGATTATACAAATACGCATGTGCGAAATGGGAGCGCACATGGATTGCTATGTGTTGGGAAAAAAAGGATAGCGCATGCGCAGAAACAGATGACGTGGATTGACGGCCGACCTAACAGCCAGATTTTCAATTGGGTAATCTGAAAACGTGATTGAGACAAAAAAAAAAAAAAAACACGGAAATTTGCGGAGCTTCAAAAATTGATGTATTACAGTGATTAATTTATTTACACTGAAATTTTTAAAAAAATTATGAATGAAAGTCATATTGATTTGGGACAAAGAATGTTTTTCAAGATCGACAACAAGGTAACTTTACCTTCACTTTAATAGCAAAAAAATAATAAAAAGTCCACAAGTCAAATAACAAGCCAGGAGTCAAAACCAGAGCTGGCAGTCAGACGAGCCGAGTCAGGAGTAGCCAAAGCGAATAGTCAGACGAGCCGAACCAGGAGCCAAAGCGAGTAGTCAGACGAGCCGGAATCAGGAACAAGGTAAACAGCAGAGTCAGGAACAAGCCAGGGATCAGGAACCAGGAAGGACGTCAGGCAGCCAGGTAATACACAGGAACTCTCACAAACAGGTCTGAGACAACGCAAAGGCAAAGCATACTGAGGCCCTTTAAATAATAAGTGATGACATCACAATTCTGAGACTGCATCCTGTCTCACACAGATGATGCACACCAGTTTGGCCATAAAAGGAAGTGCAGGAAATGAGCAGCATCCCCCACAATGCACCATAGTCAGCAAGAGAGGTGAGTAAACTGGCTGCCAGCAGCACATGGCAAGCAAAACAGGGAAAAAACCCTGACAGTGTGTGTGTGTGGGGGGGGGTAAGAACATCTAGGACTAGTCCTGATAGGTATTTGTAACTGCTAGAACAATCATCAGGCAGGTGGACAGCCTGTCAGGAATCACTCTTTTTGATAGTGAGTATCCCCTTTCACATCCCTCTATGCATTATGGAGGGTGACAGAGGGACTACCCCATTAATTTGTTCCATATACACAGGTGTTTATTGTTGCCATGGTAAACATGTGATAGCCATGTAAACGTGAACATTTGAAAGGGGGACCTCTCCTATCTCAAAAATCACCTGCCTCATTTTAATGCTAATATGGGGATGCTAGTTTTTTTATTTATTTTGTAGCTCAAAGCAGCCTAAAAGTCACCTAGTAGAAAGGCTATTGCCCTTCTAAAGACAATCAGTTTGTATCTACAGAAGAATTAAACTTCGACAGTATGAAAGTAATCTCCTCTTTTCATAGGGTTACTGTATGTGTGTGGTTTGCTCTCTTTAGATGATAGGGGCTTCTTTGGAGCCAGCATCTCCCCATACATATAGAGTAAGTGATTAACGTTTTGTGGCAAAGCCATTCTGTGCCCTGCTGCCAATATGGCTGCATGTCACATCCATGTGCATTGGTCTCCCACTTATACTTTTAAACACAAGCACAAATAAACTATGACAAAGGTTATTCACGTTGAAAAATAATCTGTATAATTAATTTTTTAAATATGGATCAATCTTTCTTGAAACAAGATGCCGACTATAACAGAAAATAATTTAAAAATTTGTTATTTGTGCTTGCATGAAATAACACATTTTTAAATTATTTTCTATTTCGTATCGGCAAATAATTTGCAAACACACTTTGCACACATTTTTGCAAACATTTTGCAAATATTTTTATTTCACTTATGATATACATCAAATATTTGAAATTACAATTAACCCTATAGCTTTCTTTTAGTGCACATATAGACTATTTTCTATCCAAAAAAAATCACCTTTTTTCTGTTGTGAGAACAGGGAAGTATATGTAGCAAGGGTTTCAACTAGCGCTACCCTAAAACACCTGTATGTTTCTGACTATAACATAGCCCCATGACATTTGAATTGCCATAAATATGTAATCTCATAAAATATTGAAATGGAAGATCTGTGGTTAATGCTACAACTTGATCATCATAGAAATTTCTAAATCAAAAATATTATGTGTGTGTGTATATGTTTGTGTTTTTTATATCTATCTATCTAGACAATCTTTTCTTTGATTCCAAATTACATTTATAAATATGACCCTTATATTGATTGTTCTGGGAAAAACATAATTTCTGTAAGAACTTACCTGATAAATTCATTTCTTTCATATTAGCAAGAGTCCATGAGCTAGTGACGTATGGGATATACATTCCTACCAGATGCCTATAAATACACCCCTCACCACACCCACAATTCAGTTTAACGAATAGCCAAGAAGTGGGGTGATAAGAAAGGAGCGAAAGCATCAAAATAAGGAATTGGAATAATTGTGCTTTATACAAAAAAATCATAACCACCACAAAAAAGGGTGGGCCTCATGGACTCTTGCTAATATGAAAGAAATTAATTTATCAGTTAAGTTCTTACATAAATTATGTTTTCTTTCATGTAATTAGCAAGAGTCCATGAGCTAGTGACGTATGGGATAATAAATACCCAAGATGTGGAACTTCCACGCAAGAGTCACTTGAGAGGGAGGGATAAAATAAAGACAGCCAATTCCGCTGAAAAATATATAGATAGCCAAACCAGTACTGAAACGAGAATCAGTAGAGGTAATGGTATATTAGAGTATATCGTCGATCTGAAAAGGGAGGTAGGAGAAGAAATCTCTATGACCGATAACAGAGAACCTATGAAATAGATCCCGTAGAAGGAGACCATGGTATTCAAATAGGCAATACTCTCTTCACATCCCTCTGACATTCACTGCACTCTGAGAGGAAAACCGGGCTCCAACCTGCTGCGAAGCGCATATCAACGAAGAATCTAGCACAAACTTACTTCACCACCTCCACGGGAGGCAAAGTTTGTAAAACTGAATTGTGGGTGTGGTGAGGGGTGTATTTATAGGCATTTTGAGGTTTGGGAAACTTTGGGAAACTTTGCCCCTCCTGGTAGGAATGTATATCCCATACGTCACTAGCTCATGGACTCTTACTAATTACATGAAAGAAAAGTAATTTTACCTAATTTAGTTTATATATTAGGGATGTGCAGGCCAGAAAATTGTAGAGGTAATTTGTTTGTTTAAAACAAAACCAAAATTATATTTTCTTTAAACAAATGTAAATGTTTCAAAGCTACAGGTGAAAAGTTCACCTGTAGATACAAATGCTTACCTTTATGCGCTCTGGAGAGAACACTAACCCAATCCTCTTCTTGCCAGAGCCCCAGCCTCGCTAACACCTGGCTTAAGTTCCCAGGACCTGGGAGCCGAGTGCGATAAGCCTCCTGCTAGCGTGGCCATGGCTTGGGCAAAAAGAGGTTCGGGTTACTGCACTCTCCAGCGCGTTAAGATAATTATTTAACTAGAAGAAGAACAAATTAAAGGAAACAAATACTGATCTGTTGAGGAAGATGTTGGTTGTAGGAGACTATTATTAGAAAGGTTGATAGGGTAATTTGTGATCCAAAAATAAATAAACCGTTTGCTGTCTTCCAGGGGCTCGTGTTAGGCATATTGTGGGGAGTATTGATAGATTGTTAGAGGGATCCGGGTCTGATCCTGCAGTCATAGTGCATATTGGCACTAATGAAGGAATCAGTGGGAGATGGAGTGTCCTAAAAATGACTTCAGGGAGTTAGGTAGGAAGCTTAAAGCAAAGACCTCCAAGGTAATACTTTCAGAGATATTATCAGTTCCATGTGCTAACCCAGTAAGGTTAGTTAATTCCTGGTTAAATATGGTGTAAAAATTAAGTATTTGACTTTTTAGAGCACTGGGCTGACTTTCACTTGGATACAATTTGTACACCTGAATGACATGGGTGCAGGTGTGTTGGGAAGAGGATGTAGAACACTTAAAGAATCTTTTAAACTAGGTAAGGGTGGGGGGTCAGTCAAGCATATTAGAACAGATAGATCAGTCTGTGACTATGTCACACCTAGAATATCTTGAGGAAGGGATGACAGAAGGGTACACTTAGGAAATTTAACATTAGAAAGATTGGAGGCAAGCGCACCAAGTAGCAGCAGAAAGCACATGAAAATTAAATGTATGACAGCAACTGAAACTTGGTGGGATGATTCACATGACTGGGCAGTTAACTTAGAGGGTTATACTTTATTTAGAATAAAAATAAAAGGGGTGGAGGAATCTGCATGTATATTAAACCTGACCATAAACTTACAATAAGGGGAGATGTTTATAATGATACAGGTGATAATGTAGAGACCCTGTGGGTTGAAATAAGGAGTGGGGAATAAAATTCTAAAAACATATGTTACTAGGAACATGCTGTAAGTCCCCCAACATTAGTGACATGGTGGAAACTCGACTACTAATGCATATAGTAAAGGCTGCTAATAATAACAGTGCTGTAATTATAGAGATTTTAACTACCCCGACATAAACTGGGCCAATAAAACTAGTAATACAGCTAAGCGAGATGTTTTCAGGGAAAACTTCTTGTCAAATGGAGGAGCCAACTAGGAATTAAGCAATATTGGATTTAGTGCTATCAAACGATACAGATATAATATCAAACATTGAAGTCAAAGAACATTTTGGTAACAATGACCATAACATGAATAAAACTAAAAACAAATGTGTAATAAACTGCACAAACAATAGGATATACAGTCCAGGGGTCGTCAGTGGAAGTGTTCTTAAAATAAAATAAATTGCAAACAATAGTGAAGTTCTGTGAGAAATCCAATCTGAGAGATAGATGAAATCGTATTCACACAAACAAGAGCTACGACTCAGCCCTTAGTATAGAAAGCCCATGAAATGATTTCTTTTGCTGAAAACAGAGGACCGGTAGAACTCCAAAATTCAATAAAAGTATTTATTAATACAATTAAAAACAATCGGTTTAAAAAGACTTTACTTAACAACAACCCACAAGCGTATAGAATACAAGCGTGAGCAGAAAGCGAGTTGAAGTCCAAAAGAGTCCTAACCCACCCAGTGACATAGGAGTCCAATGGTCCAATCGTCTCCAATGTACGTTTCACTGGACAACCTTCGGAGGTAGTAGGAAAGTTGTTTACATTTACAGTTGTGCTCATAAGTTTACATACCCTGGCAGAATTTATGATTTCTTGGCCATTTTTCAGAGAATATGAATGATAACACAAAAACGTTTCTTTCACTCATGGTTAGTGTTTGGCTGAAGCCATTTATTATCAATCAACTGTGTTTATTCTTTTTAAATCATAATGACAACAGAAACTACCCAAATGACCCTGATTAAAAGTTTACATACCTGGTGATTTTGGCCTGATAACATGCACACAAGTTGACACAAAGGGGTTTGAATGGCTATTAAAGGTAACAATCCTCACCTGTAATATGTTTTCTTGTAATTAGTGTGTGTGTATAAAAGGTCAATGAGTTTCTGGACTCCTGACAGACCCTTGCATCTTTCATCCAGTGCTGCAATGACGATTCTGGATTCTGAGTCATGGGGAAAGCAAAAGAATTGTAAAAGGATCTGGAAGAAAAGGTAGTTGAACTGTATAAAATAGGAAAGGGATATAAAAAGATATCCAAGGAATTGAGAATGCAAATCAGTAGTGTTCAAACTCTAATAAAGAAGTGGAAAATAAGGGTTTCTGATTAAACCAAACCACGGTCAGGTAGACCAACTAAAGTTTCAGCCACAACTGCCAGGAAAATTGTTTGGGATGCAAAGACAAACCCTCAAATAACTTCAGGTGAAATACAGAACATGTGGTGTGGATGTTTCAAGATGCACAATAAGGAGGCACTTGAAGAAAGATGGGCTGCATGGTCGAGTCGCCATAAGAAAGCCATTACTACGCAAATACCACAAAGTATCCTGCTTACAATATGCCAAACAATACAGAGCCAAGCCTCAAACCTTCTGGCACAAAGTCATTTGGAGTGATGAGACCAAAATTGAGCTTTTTGGCCACAACCATAAACGCTACATTTGGAGAGGAGTCAACAAGGCCTATGATGAAAGGTACACCATTCCTACTGTAAAACACGGAGGTGGATCACTGATGTTTTGGGGATGTGTGAGCTACAAAGGCACAGGAAAATTAGGCAGAATTGATGGCAAGATGAATGCAGTATGTTATCAAACAGAACGCCTCATTTTCCACTTCTTGATTAGAGTTTGAACACTGCTGATTTGCATTGTCAATTCCTTGGATATTTTTTTATATCCCTTTCCTGTTTTATACAGTTCAACTAACTTTTTCCCACAGATCCTTTCATTTTCTTTCCCTATGACTCAGAATCCAGAAACGTCAGTTTAGCACTGGATGAAAGATGCAAGGGACTGTCAGGAGACCAGAAACGCATTGACCTTTTATACACACACTAATTACAAGCAAACAGATCACAGGTGAGGATGGTTACCTTTAATAGCCATTTTAACCCCTTTGTGTCAACTTGTGTGCATGTTATCAGGCCAAAATCACCAGAGTATGTAAACTTTTGATCAGGGTCTTTTGGGTAGTTTCTGTTGTCATTATGATTTAAAAAGAGTAAACACAGTTGAATGCTAATAAATGGCTTCAGTCAAACACTAACCATGAGTGAAAGAAAAGTTTATTTGTAATCATTCATTTTCTCTGAAAAATGGCCAAGAAATCATAAATTCTGCCAGGGTATGTAAACTTATGAGCACAACTGTATATGCGCTATCTGAATCATTAAAGAAACATTTGGGGTTTCATGTCCCTTTAAGCAAGGTGATCAGACATCCCTATATTTTTTAGTGATTCTTGAATTTGGGAAGTCTGTCCCTAATCTAATCTAATTTACTTAGTTCTATTTGTATCCCTTGTTGAAAAGTATACATAAGTAGGTTCAGGAGCTGGGAACTGGTTGTTGATTGGTGACTGAATATTCAATAAAGGATTACAAGTAAACGAAGCAAAATTGATAGTATAAGTAAATTGGAAAGTTGTTTAAAAATGTATGCTTTATACGAATCAAGCAGAAAATGTGGGTTTCATTTCTCTTTAAACAACTAAAATAAAGGGATAGGGAAATGAAAATTCAATTTCCATAATTCAGACAGAGCATGTAATTATATGACACCTTTAAATTCACTTCTATTTTTAAATGTGCTTTGTGATTGGTTCCTGCAAACATTTGTCTCTTGTGATTGGTTAACTAGAGGTCTTCAGCTAGCTGCCAGCAGTGCAAAGTTGTTCCTTCAGCAAAAGATAACAAGAGAATGAAGCAAATTTGATTACAGAAGTAAATTGAAAAGTTGTTTGAAATTGTATATTTTGTCTGAATCATGAAAGAAAATTTTGGGGTTTCCTGTCCCTTAATGCATTGTCATATTATTCACAGACAGACTTATCTTTTCTTTCAATATATAATAATAATTTAGTATTTAATATCCCTTTTTAAGCTTTATTAGACCAGGAAATTAGGTTTATGATTATATATTATTCTATGGAAAAAAACATACTGTGGGAAAATAAAACCAGTGTGCACAGCTGTGATGTGTCATACAAAAAAAAGCTAAAATGACTTTTCATGAGGTCAAGGAAGGAAAGTCCAAAAAGTTTGGCAAAAAAAGCATACTTGGTGTTATATATTTATATATATAAGTATACAAACCGCACTCGATGGGTTTCAGACAAACTTCAGTATTTTTTTATTCTGGTGAAATTACGAGAATAATCTCCCCTTCCTCTGAGATTATCCTTGACACATCACCAGAATAAAGAAAAACTGAAGTTTGTCTGAAACCCAGCGAGTGCGGTTTGTATACTTATATATAAATATATATATATACAATCCTGCATAAAGTGCACTCTCACTCAATGTACATCTGTCAAGAGGGCAGCAGGTTTCTTTCTTGTATATGTATATATGTGGGTATAATTCAGGAATGCACAATTCCTATCGCCCGACGCCCGGGAAATGCAGTTCCGTGTGCTGGGCATGTGGATTTTTCTTACATTTAGCCCTGCTGCGGGCAAGCAGACTGCAGCAGAGTTTAAGCTTTTTTTTTTAAAATGTAATTCTAATAGCGGCCAGCGGGGGTGCGGCGGTAGTGTTGGCAGAACAGGAAAAGAAGCCGATGTGCTGAACACAACACTCTGCTAAATGGTGTCGTCTCTGGGATGTTTGCAGAGTGCCCCTGCCAGGAAAAGGGAGCCCACTGTGGCAGGTAAGTCCCCTGAGTGTAACCAGTGGGTGGCTTCTAGTCTGTATTGGAAACAGGTGGGGATATCCCATGCTTATTCGTGTGGATTGAGGAAGATTTTTTTTTAAATTTAAACAGAATATATCCTGTAATGTGCAGGGGCTACTAGCCCTGTCCTGCGCTGTGTGTCCAGACACAGCAAATGTTTACAGCCTGCACACCGGCTTCTGTAGAGAGGGGTAGGCGGTAAATCTGAGAGGCAACTTTAATTACAACCTTTCCCGGAAAAATGTATTTTCAGCTGCCTGTTCAGAGCAGGTGTGCTTAAAACTGAGGCTTGAAATTGAAAGTTGCCGCTCAGATTTGCAACTACCGCCTACCCCTCACTACAGAAGCCGGTGTGCAGGCTGTAAACATTTGCTATGCCTGGACACACAGAGCAGGACAGAGCTAGTAACCCCTGCACAATACAGGATATATCTTTCTTAAATTTGCATTAAGCGTTGCGCTAGCAGTTTAAGGAAGGGCTGAAATCTTATCCTCCAACTAGAGATGGGAGCGGCAAGCAGTAGCACCAGGAAGAGGAGGGAGGGGTCCGGGAGTAAACAAGGAGACACGCAAGGAACACGTGGAGAATCCTGGCACCTGGAAAGCTCTGCCGTGGTACAGGAGGGAGGTAGGTGCCACCTGCGGATATAACTACAAGAAGGTATATGTCATGGCACTAGGTGAGTGCACTTATTGGAGCTGTACTGTAGGTAATTGCAGATCTGTTACTGGGAGGTGCTAGACTTAATAGCAGTGACTGTAAATTAATCTCTATGAGTCTATGGAGGAAGTGGATGACAGCTTTAGAATGTGGCTGGCAATATTTGCTGATGAATACGTGTCTGAAGTTCAGAAAACTAGTAAAAGTTATTAAAGGGACCTTAAACACTTGTCATTAGGGTTTTGTGTTTTTTTATTCATAATGTTTTTTTTAGTTTTTAAAATGCAAATCCCTTTTTTTTTATTATAGGTGCTCTATTTTTTTATTTTTTTTTACATTTATGTGCAGATATGGGTGAAAGTGATGTTGCCAAAACCGGAAGTCTGCTTATTGCTGTGAGCGTGCACACACATAGACATTGCGCTCACAGCATAACTAAAAAACTACTGCTGCCATAAAGTTTGCAGCTATTACCTTCACTGCTAAAGCATATCTTTTGAACCGGCCTCAGGGATCCCCCAACACGCTGCTACTACTTTAAAATAAAGAGAAATAGTTCTTAATTATATTGCACAAATGTGTTTCGGCCGTTACACCTCTGCCTTTCTCAATGTGACTGAAAAGTTTTTTTTGACAAGCCGAATGCCAGAGACTCGCCTCCTTTTAAACTCATCTTTGCCGATATTGACCCACTGAAGTGTCATTTTCTGTGCACGCCACTAAATCAGCCGGTGATAGCTATTATTCTCCACTGACGTTTAATTCAACATGAGTATTGAGTGATTGGACCACGTAACGGTCCTTTGTAGCCAATCAAACTTACTCGGTAAAACATGCCTTCATACTGACTTTTTGTTATTATTTGCAGTTTTGAATCCATACTGCTTCTAAGGGGTTACGCATATTATGTATAACATTGATCGGCTAGTGAGTAATAAAGGTTTATTACGAGTATGACACAATAACTGTAATTTTTTTCTTTCCTATGTCTTTCAGAGTTTGTTTAGATCGGACCCTATTTTCAAGGGTCTGATCTAAACAAACTCTGAAAGACATAGGAAAGAAAAAAATTAGTTATTGTGTCATACTCGTAATAAACCTTCATTACTCACTAGCCGATCAATGTTATACATAATATGCGTAACCCCTTAGAAGCAGTATGGATTCAAAACTGCAAATAATAACAAAAAGTCAGTATGAAGGCATGTTTTACCGAGTAAGTTTGATTGGCTACAAAGGACTGTTACGTGGTCCAATCACTCAATACTCATGTTGAATTAAACGTCAGTGGAGAATAATAGCTATCACCGGCTGATTTAGTGGCGTGCACAGAAAATGACACTTCAGTGGGTCAATATCGGCAAAGATGAGTTTAAAAGGAGGCGAGTCTCTGGCATTCGGCTTGTCAAAAAAAACTTTTCAGTCACATTGAGAAAGGCAGAGGTGTAACGGCCGAAACGCATTTGTGCAATATAATTAAGAACTATTTCTCTTTATTTTAAAGTAGTAGCAGCGTGTTGGGGGATCCCTGAGGCCGGTTCAAAAGATATGCTTTAGCAGTGAAGGTAATAGCTGCAAACTTTATGGCAGCAGTAGTTTTTTTAGTTATGCTGTGAGTGCAATGTCTATATGTGTGCACGCTCACAGCAATAAGCAGACTTCCGGTTTTTTAAAACAAAAAGGATTTGCAAGGGAGTGCGCATCCAGTCTATATAGACAACGCTCGTTACAACATGGCGGCTAGCACCGCATTCAGTAGGCGGTGGTTTAGGGGTAATATTGAGACTGAAAAATAATTGAGCAGAGGATAGGTAAATAAACAAAGTAAGCAACAACGTTTAAAACAATACAAAAACGTTTAAAAAAAAAGTTAATCACAGAAAAAAAGATGGTGTTTAGGGTCCCTTTAAGGATTTTCAGCAGCATATGCACATATCCTGTGTGTACCAGTACTCAAGCTCAGAGAGCTGAAGATGGTGTGTATTGCTTCTGTGGAGACATCATTTGTGTCATACAAGCCAGCAGTGACTCTGAGAAGGTGTTGTGTTTGAATACTGGTGCACAGGCCCTCACAGGATATGTGGGTAATAACTTTTTATTAGAAGCATGTTTGCTAATGGAAGTAAAGTGATAATGCTTATATTTCACATTGAAATGCACCCATGTACATTTCAATGTTTCCCTCTCCCCAACTCTCCCTCACTTTGTCCCGCATATTTGAGAGCCATGGGGACTCCCACACATTCTATGCCCAGCAGTTTGGAGTGTATATATAAGGCAGCAGAGGTGAGTGATGGCATGCGAGGAAAAGAGCACCAATACCTTGGAGGCTTGGGCATTTTTTACAGGTACACTGGAGACCTTGTGATATTGGGAAGCTATTAAACATATACCAATTGAGACTGCTTTTCATCTGTATGTTCCTGCAATCCCCACTTTCCAGTATTGTGTCACTTTGTCCTCTTCACACCGATTATAAAATAGTGGGTTTTTCAACTACTCCAGAGAGGCTGGAGGTCATGTTGAAGACTTCATGGCCTCCATTACATATGCAGCGTCGCCCGCAAAGCCAGATTTTATGCGATTTTGGTATTACATATACGGCGTAGCATACAAGTTACGCACGTATATTTCACCCTTCGGACGTATTTTTTTTTACCCATAGACTAACATAAAACAGGTGCGCAATTTGGTATCCAATATACAGCGTAAGGACTTACACGTGTAGAATTCAGAAAATCTACTCCATTCTCATCTCGCCACAAATTGCAGGCGCAGCAACCCTTGCACTGACTAAAAAAGCAACGTAACTCCCTGGAAGCCTTAACACATACATTTAAGCAGCATCTCAAGGTTAAAGGGACAGTATACTACGATATTGCTTTTTTAAGGTTTATTTGTATATTTGAAATAGTTTGAAGCCACAACATAATCAAATGGATTGAGCTCGTAGATACTTTAGCACATTGTGGACATATACTTCCTTACTTACTTTAAATTTCTTCTCAAAAGAATCAACAATACTTGGAGAAGAGAACAATGGGAAATCATAATTGTATTACCTTCATCTCTTTATATATGGGTTTATATATGAATTTTGAATAGCATAATTACGTGTCGCATTTTTATATGAAATCGCGGTTCATTTTTACGAGTGTTAGCCTAATTTGCATAAAACTACTCTTTATTGATACTTTCCGTAGATAGAATACTGGTGTAAGTTACTTGCGACGACTAAAATGTGTATTTGGGCACATTTCAGAAGATCGCCAGTTTGTCTTACTTATGCCAGTTTAGCATCTAACGGCGCAGTATATGTAATACCCCGATGTGCGAGGTGAAATTACGGGCAGCGCGGGTTCCCATGCTTGTGCCGAAACCTGCGCCATATATGTGATTGCACCCCATATGTCTAACCCTTGTCACATATATTTGTTCCTAAAAGGCCATAACTGAATTTTCAAAGTATGTGTCCCTGGTTTTTCAATGCCATTTTTGCTCTTTACAGTGTTTTATGAGTTAATTTTCTATACCCAATTTTAGATTACAATAAATTTTATCGATTACAAAATAACTACGTTCTGTGTCTGAATTAAAAAATAATAATTGCTGAACAGGGCATGTATAATGTTTTATTTTGCGAATCAGGACAAGTAGATTGTCACCAGGGACAAGTAGATTGGGCTCCCACTTTAGTCCCTTGGACAATTAGATTTCTTTTTTAAATGTCCACACTTATATATCTATATATACATATATATATATATATATATATATATATATATATATATATATATACATACATACACACACACACACACACACACACACACACACACACACATACATACATACATACATACATACATACAGTGGGGCAAAAGTATTTAGTCAGTCACCAATTGTGCAAGTTCTCCCACTTAAGAAGATGAGAGAGGCCTGTAATTTTCATCATAGGTATACCTCAACTATGAGAGACAACATGTGGAAACAAATCCAGACAATCACATTGTCTGATTTGGAAAGAATTTATTTGCATATTATGGTGGAAAATAAGTATTTGGTCATCTACAAACAAGCAAGATTTCTGGCTCTCACAGACCTGTATCATCTTCTTTAAGAGGCTCCTCTGTCCTCCACTCATTACCTGTATTAATGGCACCTGTTTGAACTTGTTATCAGTATAAAATACACCTGTCCACAACCTCAAACAGTCACACTCCAAACTCCACTATGGTGAAGACCAAAGAGCTGTCGAAGGACACCAGAAACAAAATTGTAGACCTGCACCAGGCTGGGAAGACTGAATCTGCAATAGGCAAGCAGCTTGTGTGAAGAAATCAACTGTGAGAGCAATAATTAGAAAATGGAAGACATACAAGACCACTGATAATCTCCCTCGATCTGGGGCTCCACGCAAGATCTCACCCCATAGGGTCAAAATGATCACAAGAACGGTGAGCAAACATCCCAGAACCACACGGGGGGACCTAGTGAATGACCTGCAGAGAGCTGGGAACAACGTAACAAAGGCTACCATCAGTAACACACTACGCCGCCAGGGATACAGATCCTGCAGTGCCAGACGTGTCCCCCTGCTTAAGCCAGTACATGTCCGGGCCCGTCTGAAGTATGCTAGAGAGCATTTGGATGATCCAAAAGCGGATTGGGAGAATGTCATATGGTCAGATGAAACCAAAGTAGAATTGTTTGGTAGAAACACAACTCGTTGTGTTTGGAGGAGAGAGAATGCTGAGTTGCAACCAAAGAACACCATACCTACTGTGAAGCATGGGGGGTGGGAACATCATGCTTTGGGGCTGTTTCTCTGCAAAGGGAACAGGACGACTGATCCGTGTACATGAAAGAATGAATGGGGCCATGTATCGTGAGATTTTGAGAGCAAGGGCATTGAAGATGAAACGTAGCTGGGTCTTTCAACATGACAATGATCCCAAACACACCACTCGGCCAACGAAGGAGTGGCTTCGTAAGAAGCATTTCAAGGTCCTGGAGTGGCCTAGCCAGTCTCCAGATCTCAACCCCATAGAAAACCTTTGGAGGGAGTTGAAAGTCTGTGTTGCCCAGCGACAGCCCCAAAACATCACTGCTCTAGAGGAGATCTGCATGCAGGAACGGGCCAACATACCAGCAACAGTGTGTGACAACCTTGTGAAGACTTACAGAAAACGTTTGACCTCTGTCATTGCCAACAAAGGATACATAACAAAGTATTGAGATGAACTTTTGATATTGACCAAATACTTATTTTCCACCATAATTTGAAAATAAAATCTTTCCAAATCAGACAATGTGATTGTCTGGATTTGTTTCCACATTTTGTCTCTCATAGTTGAGGTATACCTATGATGAAAATGACAGGCCTCTCTCATCTTCTTAAGTGGGAAAACTTGCACAATTGGTGGCTGACTAAATACTTTTTTTGCCCCACTGTACATACATACACGCACATACATAGATATATGTGAAAGGCTATGCAAATGCCCTGCAGAATATCCCACCTTTTTTTGCTTTGAATATCCATTTTAAACATCGACTCCCTCAAGCTAGTTCAAGCTTCTCTGGGCAGCCTTTAAGCATAGCAGGATTAAAGAGTGCAGCAAAGGAAATCACACGTGGACGTCTGTTTTTGCCTTATTAGGCCTCATCAACATATGATAGATTCCATAAGATCATTGTATATCCCATGTGCACATAAACCCTTTAGTACCAGTATTAATAAAAATGGACTATAACGCAGGACTACATGCTACATTACTGGTTATAGTGTCTAGCCTCAGATAATATGAAATCTAGCAATACCCCTAACAATATTTTGTGACTGCTCATTTCCAATAACTCAATATATTAAAAGAATACTTGCCAAGTAATAGGTAATCATCACAGTTAGATGTTTACAATAGTGGGCTTTACCATACTAGACATAGCACAATAAAATATAGTTCTAACACAATATTATACGAATGAGAAGTGAAACCAGCAGCCATTGTATAATTATTTCAGATAAAAAAAAAGCAATAAATAACTGCTGCACAAACGTTAGAATGTTACAGCTATTTAACTTAAAGGGACAGTCTACTCTAGAATTTTTATTGTTTAAAAAGATAATCACTTTACCCATTCCCCAGTTTTGCATAAACAACATAGTTATATTAATATACTTTTTACATTTGTGATTATCTTGTAACTAAGCCTCTGCAGACTGCCCCCTTATTTCAGTTCTTTTGACAGACTTGCATTTTAGCCAATCCGTGCCCTCTCATACATAGCCCTCTCATACATAACTGCATGGGCGACTGGGCGTGAGAACAATGTTATCTATATGGTACACATGAACTAACGCCATCTAGCTGTGAAAAACTTTCAAATACATTCAGATAAGAGGCGGGCTTCAAGGGCTTAGAAATAGCTTTCAATTAAGAATACCAAGAGAACAAAGCAAATTTGATTATACAAGTAAATTGGAAAGTTGTTTAAAATTACATGCCCTATCTGAATCATGAAAAGTCTAATTTTGACTAGACTGTCTCTTTAATTAGTGTTGCAATCTGTATATTCCTTTGCCTTTCTGATTATACTGTATTAAAATAGGCTGCATCAGTTATAACTCATTTTAGTTTTCAACGTTTAACAAATTTGTAAAACTACTCTAATAATAACAATAATAATTTTTGTTGGTCACTGTAAGAGTTTTAAATGCTTGGTAGGAGCAGAACTTATGGAGAGACCAATATACTATATATAGAAGTGTGTACATCACTATGCTTAACAACAGAGGAATTTTTCTGTTCTATTCCGATAAAAGTTATGTTTTGTTGATGAGGGCACAAGGTTACATATTATCATGACTTCAGATTATTTTCCTTCATGTCACATACAGTAAGTACTATTATATTCTCAAAATGGCTTAATGTGCTTAGAGTTCAAGTTCATTACTTCAAGGCATGTATTCATTAATTGTAAGAAGATAGAGACGTTAGCTTTTCACTGTGGTGCCAAGGAACAAAGGCCATGGCAGCAGAAAGTCTGTGGGCAGCCAGTTATACAAGATTTTAAAAAACAAAACAAATTCAACCTCACATTGTTTATTTTAGATAAATAAATACAAGTTCAAGGAGAAGCCATTTTATTTCAAGAAACCATTTTAGTGCATGAGGCAACTTACTGTATTATTTATCTTCGTTGGAAGAATCTCTCTGCTTGATTAAAATTTATTACAATTTCAGATCAAGATAAACAGATTACTAGTGGAGTACTATATAATGCTCCTACTCAAGTGTCAACTGCACTAGAAGTAAGCATTTTGCGCGCAACGGTGTGCAGGTGTGCTAACCCAACGAGCGTAAAAAGCTGAACTTAGGATATCGCGCGCACGATAACCTAGTGCCCATAGAAGTTAATGGAGCAAAAAAGTGGAAACATGATCTCATATACTCAAGTGCCCTAACCCGACATGAAAATATGAATATTTCACATTCCAGTGTTCTTCACATAAAATAATATGTTCTATTTATTCATAAATACATATTTATAATGTTTTTTGCACAAATATATATTTATACATACATATATATATATATATATTATATACATATATACACACATACACATATATATATATATAATATATATATATATTATATACATATATACACACATATATATATATATATATATATATATATACGTATATATATATATATATATACACACACATGATTATATAGGGTCAAACGTAACTGTACTGAGTCTGACAAGTATGAGTTACATGCTAAGGAGTTGACAGACCGCATCATGAAAAGGGGTTATAATAAAAGAATGTTACAAGATGCTAAAATACAAGTGGATGATCTAGAAAGAGGTTAACTTTTTGTTCATAAGAGTAAGCCAAATACCTTTGAGAACAAACCTAGATTTATAACCATCTACAGTAGAGAATATCACAAAATCTGTAATATTATAAGGAGTTCATTACCTATTTGGGAAGCAGATGCAGCTTTTAAAGATTTGGTACATGAGGGATGTAACTTCATCTCACGCAAAAACAAAACCTTGGGTAATATGTTATCACCATCAATGCTGCCCTTAAACAAGAACAAAAACTGGACCCTGAGTCCTCTACTCCAGTTTCACTACATTTCAAAAGGGAACATAATTCAGATGTTTCCCTCCTGACATTTCAATGTATCCAAGTTATTCCTAGACACCCCAGAGGGGGCAAAAGAGAAGAGATTCTCAGGAAAAGAGAAGTTTTCTGGATATTCCAGTTGGATACTAGAGTGCCGAGAGGGTTAAACTCTGAAAGGGACGTAAAATTGTTCACTAAATAAAAGGTTATGCTAAAATGTTAAATTTCATATTATTATTTGTGAACTATTTAATTATATCCTGTGAGAAATGTAATTCCCTTTCTTTTAAGGTTACTCTCCTAATTTTATTTTTGTTTATTTTTTTCTTATTCCGTTTACATATGAATTTCTGCATTCTGTAATTGTGTGCTTTTATAGGTTTTTTTCCATTGATAAGCAGTATGCTGGAATGGTATACCCTTACCAAATAAGTAATTAATGATTTACCATATGTTTAATATTAATTTGATTATCAGAGTAGGAGTTTTCTTTAGGTCTATATAAGGACTATCGTAGCCATTATTTAACTAGTGGTCATTGAGGAAGTACAGTATATCAATTATACGAAACATGTTTGACCTGATCTTATGTGTGACAACCTTTATGGATGCTGATGTTTGTGAAAACCTGATGTTCTAAATAAACAGTTTACTTCGCTTTTACTTTTGGGAGTTTCGCCTTTTGATTGTCCACCTTGGATTGTCTGCTCTGGATTGGTGGATCGGTATATTGTGTTGCTTTCTGAGTTTGGATGTCTGGAGACCGGGTGCCTTATTCCTGTTGTGGAAGTACATGATTATATATAGGTATAGATGTATACAGGTGTATATAGGAATATCTATTTAAAAAATACATAGAACATATTCCCTTATGTGAACAACATTGGAATGTGAAATATTTACAGTAAATACACAGTATAACTTTATTAAATATGAATATTGCATAAATATGTTTTTACATGTTTTCATCTACCTAACTGCAAATACATCTGTACACACATATAAACATACATGTATACATATATATATATATTTAGATATGTATGTATTTCAATGTTAAAGACCTTTGCCTTTTTGATTGTTTTCTCTAACACCTGAGACCTCATATCTTTGAGCCTTTACAACTTTTGTGTGCAATATTTTTATATTTTTTATTAGATAGTGTTTTATGAGTGTAACTGTACCTTGTAATGTATTTTTAATGTGTTTTGTGACACTTTTTTGTTTTGCAAAACAGTTAACCAGAGCTCTGCGGATGCAGTAATTATTGTAACGTAAATTGCAAATTGCGCTCAAACGATCGTGTTTACTTTCAACTTATAATACGAGCTTAAAACCCAACGGGCGAAAACGGCCGCTATAAACCCCTTATCGCTTGTGCGTAACTGGTAACGTGCCACTCGTAATCTGGCTCTAAGTAAGGAAATGATAAACAATGCAACTGTAACAGTTAAAAAGAAAAAAGTATAATGAAGAAACTGGTAAATATAAATTTAATTAACAAAATAAGTGGAGGAAGGTGGAGAGGGAAAGATAGAAATAAAAGAAATAATTTTAATTTTCTTAAAAATAAATAATCATATTAATAAGGCTACTATTTCTGGCTGTTAACAGTCAAACAACTTTCATGATTCAGATAGAGCATGTAATTTTAAACAATTTTCCAATTTACTTTTATCACCAATTTTGCTTTGTTCTCTTGGTATTCTTAGTTGAAAGCTTAACCTAGGAGGTTCATATGATAATTTCTTAGACCTTGAAGGCCACCTCTTTTCAGAATGCATTTTAACAGTTTTTCCCCACTAGAAGGTGTTAGTTCATGTATTTCATATAGATAACACAGTGCTCGTGCACGTGAAGTTATCTGGGAGCAGGCACTGATTGGCTAAACTGCAAGTCTGTCAAAAGAACTGCAATAAAGGGGCAGTTTGCAGAGGCTTAGATACAAGATAATCACAGAGGTTAAAAGTATATTAATATAACTGTGTTGGTTATGCAAAACTGGGGAATGGGTAATAAAGGGATTATCTATCTTTTAAAACAATAAAAATCTTGGTGTAGACTGTCCCTTTAGAGTAACATTACATTTTGCAATAATGCTAACCACTCTTTTTCATATTAATATAATTTAAAAAAAAAAACATTTGATATTGACATTATATCCACAATAAACTATTCAGTATCTAACACATTTAAAGTGATTGTAAATCCTAGCGTTTAATTGGAACAAATAAAGGGGACTTTCTTTCAAATAAAGGGGACTATTTTGTTGAGAAGTGGCATTTCCTCCTCTTAGTCAATAGCCGTGTGGGCTATCTGGTTTGGCGCCGGCTGGCATGCTCAGCGTTCTGCTGTGGGCTGCCTGAGCAGCTTAGTGGGGCGAACGCTTCCAATAAATAAAGAAACTTTCAGCATGAAGTATTTTAAACTTCATGTCTGAAAGTCCCCATTATTTGTTCCAATGGTAAATCCTAGCGTTTCACAAACTCTAGGATTTACAATCACTTTAATGCATTAGAAATATTCTATAAAACACAGTTTAAGGATTAGTATGACAAATATCAACTGCACTAATGTGTTTTCTTGGTTCATGTCCATAGCAGCATTCACTAAATAAAACAGACTTTTCGTCCATCTTGATGAGAAGAACTTTTCATAATGGTACCGCCCCCAAGATAACGTATAGGCCATTTTATATAGCCTTTTCAGATTTTATAAGAATAACTTCCATCAATCTCAAAAGGTGTGGGGGTGTACACTATCATGACTAATATAACAAAAAACAAAACTATAGCAAGTAAAATTGTACATTCCTCTTTAATGGCGCATAACAACTGTGATGTACAAAATTAGATCTCCATAAATAGTTCCAGAAGTTTTTTAACTACATTTCCCATGATGCTTAGGCACTCTGCAGTCTAGTTGAGTATCATGGGAAATGTAGTTCTGAAAACATCAGGGCTGCCAAGGCTAGCCATAACTGGCCTAGATGGTTGAATTAGAGGGATATATTTCTCACTTGATGTAAAGTCAGCTCCTGGACGTAGCGGAGCTTAAGGTAAGGGGCCTTTGACCCCTGGGAGGAGACAGTCCTTACGTTGCGTAGGAAGGGGTGGGGTATAGGGGGAGCAACTATGGGCAGTAGCGGCAGCCATTTTAGAACAGATTGAATTTGGCAGCAAGCTAGCAAGTTGTTCTCCCGGTGCTCCGTTAAAATTTTCTTGCAGCATGGAGGTTGAAGAGCTGCTGAAGCGGGTAAAAGAGCTTGCTAATGAGAGGGGATCGGCTTGGATGCAGGAGCATTTTGCCGATGTCATTTCCCCTGTTGTTCCTGGTGCTCCGTCTGAGGATCATCCACGGCAGCGTTCCACGCGGCGATCCCGCCCTCCTGACAGGCTCAGACCTGATGTCTGTCAGGGAGCGGGTAAGAAGCGTAAGAGCCATCCCATTGAGACCGGGTCTGGAGGCCGCAGTGAGCAAGCTGTTGTGTCCGTCGTCGAGGAGGCTGGGATTGGAGAGCAGCAGGAGGTTCCGGTGCAGCCGCATGTCTATGCTGAGGTACTCCTTGTGCGGCAGAATGTGGAGACAGGTGAGTCCAAGGAACAGGAAGTGGTACACGGCCCTAGGGGGCCTGAGGAGGCAGCCATCAGCCCGGTACTAATTGACGGCTCCTATGAGTCTGAAGGGGTGCAGGGTAGGCAGGGAGTTAGTAGTCTCAGGGCGCAGGAGGCCCCGTTTTCACTGGTGTCCCCTCAAGGGGAAACAGATACTATTATTGTGCTTGACCCTCTTCCTGTTATTAGTGGGGGCCATGATAAGTTGGGGGCAGGCTACCCAACCCCTAGTCCTGGTTCATTGGCCAGGGGTGGTGCTACTGTGAGGCCTTATCGTCACGGCCAGAGATGGCCTGCCAGGGGTGCTGTTCAGAGACTAGGTTTTGGGGTACGGCCCGCTAGGGGTTCAAAACAGAAGGGTAGGGCTTCCTCAGTGGCCGGCACTTCCAGAGCTAGAGGGCGGGCAAGAGGGGCTGGTAAAGGGAGAGTTTCTCAGCATAGTAATTTAGTGGAAGGGGCGATTGAGTCCTTCTCTAGCCTTTCTGAAGGTGAAGATGTTATTCCCCCTTCCCCTGCTGCGAGGAGTCAGGTTAAAAATGTGCAATTTCAACTGCAGTCTCAGAGAGGCCATGGGCAGATGAGCGCAAGGGGCGGTGCTTCTTATGTGGGGAGGGGTAAGGGTGTGAATGTTCCAACTCCTCATATGCTTTCTTCCGCAGATAGACCCAGAGCCCATCACACGGGCATCAGAGTGGATGGTGCCATGGACGGCGGGGAGGCTGACGCCTTCCAGCTCGCTGATTCCTGGACGGATTCTATTAGTTTGGATCCTGATGAAGGTGCTGCTGTTGCTGAGGAACAGGTCAGAGGCGGAGTGGTGAGTGCTGGGGCTTTGGCGGGAAGTGGAGATGTTAGGTTTGATGAGGTAATGGAATCTGTAAGGAGGCATGGGGCAATGGCTGGTGTTGGCGCGGGGCCTGCTCGGGGTCGCCAGCAACACAGGGGTGGTGAAAGTGGAATACGAAGAGATGGAGTGCAGAGGTGGTCGGAGAACACCGGGCCTACCGTGGCAAAAAGGCTTAGGGGGGGGCCCTCTGGGGGAACGGCCGGTCCTTCTGATCAGCAGCAAACGGGGCCATTTGCTTGTAGGGAGGTATCTCAACATGCTATTTTGCAGGTGCATTCGGATCAGTTACGGCCGGTGGAACTGGGCCTGAGCGTTGTTGGGTCGGATCGTGTGTCAAGGGATTCGACGCAGGCGGTGGATGTCGCGGCTGCAGCAGGTAAGCCAGCGCTGTTGGTAAACTTGGGGGAAGGGGGCGGAAGTGTGGGTCATGAGTGGGCCGCCAGTGATTCCGCTTCGTCTAATATTTTGGAGGGTATCCAGGAATTATTACGGAGGGCGGAGACTGCCAGGGTTGCGGATGTCCCTGCTCCCTCTGCTGCTAGAGCATGGGTGTCAGATAGGGGTGTTGTTGCCGCCCCAGCAGCAGGGACAGGTGTTAGTGTCGGGGGATCCGGAGGGACAGTTTTGCCGGCAGCGTCGGGTCAACCTGCTCAGGCTGTGCCGGTTTCCCGGCAGTCTACTGTGAATGAGAAAGATCAGGATGGCCCGGAGTTGAGGGTGGCTGACACTGCTATGTCCAGGTCATGCTTATGCTCCGTTGGGCCTTTGGGGTTACATTTAACGAAAGAGACTAGGGAAAAAATTTGGAAAAGGGAGTACATTGAACTGTTTTCCTTGTTGCCTCTGGAGCAGTCCTTCGAGTTGCCTGAGGACTCAAAGAAGGAGGCATCCAAAAAAGAGGAAGATGAGCGCAAAAAACGTTATAGGAAACTTCCTAAAACGTTTATGAACTGGTTTCAAGCCTTCGTGATATACGCCAGTGTAATGGCGGAGAGGTTTCCGGAACAAGGCGCCTCTTTATTTTGTTACTTGGACGAAGTGGCTGCAGCGCAACGCACTTATGGGGGTATGGCCTGGTGGTCGTATGACGAATAGTTTCGTCAACGGCTAGCAGTGAAGTCGGAAATTAAATGGGATGACCGGGACATGGGGTTGTGGTTGAAGGTTATGACACCTCTACGTGCTTCACAGCCCTTTCGAGGGACGGCCGGCGGTCAGGCTACGGCCGGTTCGTCGGCCCCTCCTTTTAAAAAAGGTTTGTGTTTTGCCTTCAATGAGGGGCAATGCAAGTGGGGATCCACATGCAAATTTCGTCATGAGTGCTCTGGCTGCGGTGGTAGCGGACACCCCTACGCCAAGTGTTTTAAGAAGGGGAAATTGCCCAGTAGACAGGATTGGGCTGACAAAGGGAGCAACTCCAGTACGAGTGGAAAGGATGGAGCGGTGGCTAGGCCGTTACGGCAGTAAGCGTGGATGTTTTGAGAAAGCTGCCACTCTGCTCCATGGATTCACTCATGGTTTTGTTATTCTGTCAGTTGGCGGCTTGACGCTGTCTTCTGCTAATTTAAAATCGGCAAGGGAGCGACCTCAGGTGGTCAGGGAAAAAATCGGCAAGGAAGTGGAGTTGGGGAGAATGGCGGGACCATTCTCCTCTCCTCCTATTGATGGTTTACGTATTTCGCCCCTGGGCGTCGTTCCAAAAAAGGAGCCTGGAGCCTTTAGGATGATTCACCATCTGTCATATCCCGATGGGCAATCGGTGAACGATGGCATCCCAGTGGAGTTGGTGTCGGTAAAATATGCCTCTTTCGACCAGGCGGTGGCTTTGGTCAGGGAGGGGAGTAGACATGCCCTTTTGGCAAAGGTCGATATAGAGGCGGCTTTCCGCCTTTTGCCGGTGCACCCAACTTCACAGAAGTTGTTGGGGTGTACTTTTGACGATGCTTTTTACGTTGATTTGTGCCTTCCCATGGGGTGTTCCATCTCATGCTCCCTGTTTGAGACTTTTAGTTCTTTTCTCGAATGGGTTGCTCAGGAGAAATCGGGTTTGTCGTCCATGGTTCATTACCTGGACGATTTTTTGTTCGTCGGGCAGGCGGGCTCTCAGGTTTGTGCTAGGCTCAGGGATACTTTCTGTGGCATTGCTAGTGATTTTGGGGTTCCCATAGCGCACGAGAAATCGGAGGGGCCTTCAACAGTGCTCAGTTTTTTGGGAATTGTGATTGACTCGGATCTCATGGAATGCAGGCTTCCAGAATCCAAGGTGTTAGACTTGCAAAAGGTGATAGCCTCCTTTTTGAGCGTCAAAAAGGTTAAGCTGAGGGAGTTGCAATCCTTATTGGGTAAGCTAAATTTTGCTTGTCGCATTATTCCCATTGGTAGGATTTTCTCGAGGCGTCTGGCCTTGGCTACGGCCGGAGTTCTTCGCCCTCATCATTTTGTACGGCTTTCTAAGGAACTTAAATCCGATCTACGAGTCTGGGCGGATTTCCTTAATGAGTTTAACGGGTCTGCGTTGATACAGGAGCCTAGACTCACATGTGACGAATTGGGGTTGTACACTGATGCAGCAGGCAGCGTGGGTTTTGGTGCATTTTTCAGAATGAATGGTGCGCGGCTGAATGGCCGGTGGTCTGGAAAGAGGTTGGTTTGACCAAAAATTTGGTCTTTCTGGAGCTATTTCCTGTTTTGGTGGCCATGTATGTGTGGGATAGGGCATTTGAGAACAGGTCGCTGTTGTTCTATTCTGATAATATGGGAGTGGTTTCAGCAGTAAATACACTGACGGCGTCTTCTCCGCCGGTCATCAGATTGTTGAGAATGCTGGTGTTCCAATGCATGCGTTTGAATGCCATGGTGAGAGCGAAGCATATTGCTGGGGTTTCCAACTCAATTGCGGATGCTCTTTCTCGCTTGCAGTGGCAACGATTCTGGGAGCTGGCACCTCAGGCGGACAGAGAGGGGAGGTCCTTTCCGAGCTGGTTATGGAACCTTGGCATGGAGGATTAGCTACTTTGGTGAGATCGTCCTTGGCACCCAGCACATGGTCTGCTTATGAAAAGATTTGGGCGGAATGGGAAGCCTTGCTTGCCAGGCGAGGTACTGTGGAGGGTGAAAGTGCATGTGTAGAGGTGTTTCTGCACTGGTTATCTGAGTGGGGAGCTGTTTCATTGTCCCGTTCGATGATTGATAGGAAGCTAGCGGCTCTGGCTTTTCGTTTCAAATTGCTGGGTGTCTCGGATTTGACAAAGTTGTTTTGTGTTCGTCAGATCGTAAAAGGTCTTAAAAAAGGGGCTGGGCGTACTATGGATAAACGGCCTAATGTGGGGGGGTCTTTGTTGATACATGAGGATGGTGGGGCTTTGTCAGCATTCCAGTTCAGGTCTGTTTTGGCAAAGGCATTGGCTGAGGTGGGGTTGAATCCTAAAGATTTCGGTTCTCATTCCTTTAGGATAGGGGCGGCCACTGAAGCTGCGGTGTTAGGTTTGGGGGATAACATCATTAAGAATGTAGGTAGATGGACCTCTTCCAGGTTTCTTTCTTATGTGCGGCCGCACTTGAGAGTGTAAGTCATTATATTTTGTTTATTTTGTTATAGGTCCGGTACACGTATGGGTGATTGGTCACTCATTTATTTATTGGGCCAGGAGAGCGGCGGCGGTCAAGTCGGATGGTCTGCAACTGGGTTTTGATAGATCGGCAGTGATCGTGAAATGGTTCGGCGTTAGGGGTCTCAGATGGGATCAGTTGTTGTTGTTGGTGATTGACTATGCAAAGCAATTTCCACCTCCAAAAATTTTAGTAGTACACGCGGGGGGAAACGACTTAGGTTTTTTGCCCCAGAGGGAGCTCGTACGTAGGATCAAAAGGGACTTAGCTAGGTTATTGGAATTGTTTCCGGGCTTAACTGTTTTATGGTCGTGCATTGTCCCTAGGTTGGTGTGGAGGTCAGCCTGGAATCATGATAGGCTGAATAACAGTCGTAAGAAGGTTAATAAACTGGTCGCAGCTTTTATGCGAAGGGTGGGAGGGTCCGTGATTTATCACAAGGACTTGGAGGATGTTGGTAATGGCAAGTTTTATTCTAATGATGGTGTGCACCTTAATATGTTTGGTTTGAGATTGTTCATCTTGGGGATCCAAGAAGCATTAAAGGAGATGTTGTGAGGGGTGGCGGGTCTGGTCTGTCTGGCAGTCAGTCCAGTCCATGGCGGGTGTTAGTCCCCTCACGTAAACAAGTTTACTATGGCCATAGGTGAATGGGTTAATCTCCCCACGGGGTGGGAGAGCAGTTTAAGTAACTTCTTGGACACGGGGTTCCTTGGAGTTAAGGTTAAATAACGGACTTATTAAGTCCAGGTAATATCAAGTACGGCCTGGTCAACAATAAAAGGTGAGGATGATGTGGATAATGGGGGACTAGCATTTACATCTGGTGTTACTAGCTGGTTCTAGTTATGCAAAGTTATTAAAGTTATTAAAGTTATTTATGTTTTATAAAGAGTTATTTATTAGTTTTTTCAAATTGTTATTTAAATAAAAGGCTGTGGCCAGATTTTCACCAAGCAAAGTCTCAGTGTGTTTATTTATTAAGTATGCTTGGGGTAATTAAGGTTCAAAGGGACGGGTGTTTGACGAGTCAGGGGGTCAAGTCAGCTCCTGGACGTAGCGGAGCTTAAGGTAAGGGGCCTTTGACCCCTGGGAGGAGACAGTCCTTACGTTGCGTAGGAAGGGGTGGGGTATAGGGGGAGCAACTATGGGCAGTAGCGGCAGCCATTTTAGAACAGATTGAATTTGGCAGCAAGCTAGCAAGTTGCCCTCCCTCCCTCCCAAGTTGTTATTGTAATTTCGTTGTCACAGCATGGGCGGGTGTTAGTCCCCTCACGTAAACAAGTTGACTATGGCCATAGGTGAATGGGTTAATCTCCCCACGGGGTGGGAGAGCAGTTTAAGTAACTTCTTGGACACGGGGTTCCTTGGAGTTAAGGTTAAATAACGGACTTATTAAGTCCAGGTAATATCAAGTACGGCCTGGTCAACAATAAAAGGTGAGGATGATGTGGATAATGGGGGACTAGCATTTACATCTGGTGTTACTAGCTGGTTCTAGTTATGCAAAGTTATTAAAGTTATTTATGTTTTATAAAGAGTTATTTATTAGTTTTTTCAAATTGTTATTTAAATAAAAGGCTGTGGCCAGATTTTCACCAAGCAAAGTCTCAGTGTGTTTATTTATTAAGTATGCTTGGGGTAATTAAGGTTCAAAGGGACGGGTGTTTGACGAGTCAGGGGGTCAAGTAATGATGCATAATCCTGGTCTTTCACGGTTCAGGCAATCCTTTCTGTTTCTTTTTTGGAATTACCTACAGAAATTTCAGGTCAGTTTGGATCTCATTCTCAGGCAGATTCCTCTACACTCAAGGTTGCTTTTGGATTTGGATTGTAGATCTCCAGCAAACATCTAGTTTGCAGGTATCTCTCACAATGTATGCACCCAAAGAGTAGGTTAAAGTCTTAGACATATCTGTAAATATTGTTAAACACCAAAGCTATTTATATTCTCTACCATAATTTAAGTATAAAAACCATTTTCAGCACAAATCAGACCATATCACAAGACACAGGGGCATTATAAATCTAGGCCTGTAAAATCCTTAGCAGCAGATCACTAGGAGAGAATTTACAAAAAGTAGCTTTTTACAGGTTCATAAAAACCACATACTTAAAGGGACACGGTACCCAAAAATTTTCTTTCGTGATTCAGTTAGAGCATGTAATTTTAAGCAACTTTCTAATTTACTCCTATTATCAATTTTTCTTCATTCTCTTGCTATCTTTATATGAAAAAGAAGCTTTTTTCTTGGTTCAGCCCTCCGGACAGCAGTTTTTTTTTGGTGGATGAATTTATCCACCAATCAGCAAGGACAACCTAGGTTGTTCACCAAAAATGGGCCGGCATCTAAACTTACATTCTTGCATTTCAAATAAAGATACCAAGAGAATAAAGAACATTTGATAATAGGAGTAAATTAGAAAGTTGCTTAAAATTGCATGCTCTATCTGAATCACGAAAGAAAATTTTTGGGTACAGTATCCCTTTAAAATATTTTTCTGCACTCATACAGTAATTTGGCATACTAGGTGAATGTAAAAATGTTTGAATACATTAACACTTGCTGCAATTGTTTTTCAACAGTCACATCCTCAAAATAATAATAATGGGAGTTTATCATTAGACTACACAAGACTTGCCACTATAATTGTTTTAGCAGAACTATAATTTTCTGATTCACTGAATTGAAAAACAGCACAGCAGACTTCTCAAGAAGGCTAACCCTACTACATATCTTTCCCTAACAAATGCAAAACAATGCACTCTATACTTACTTAATGACCATGACTAACCTTGTCCGCTGCAGGATGAAGCCCAGATTGGCTCCTCCAATTGAAACAAGCAGTGGGTGGCGTTTGGATTTTGAAAAACAATTACAGTAAGTAAGATATTAATTTGTTTAAAAACCATTTAGACTTGACTGATAACTTATCTTAGCATGACAACAACTGTCCCTTTTAATAAACAGAAGACACTTTAGCACCTCATTCTCTTGGATATTGAACAACTCTAACTTTGAACCTTTGTTCTCCAAAGAGAATGCTCTCAGATTTATACAATGAAACGCAATCTACAAAATGCAAAAAAACATGCGAGAGCCATCAGCCAATCACAAAGTACATATCTGTATATACTGTGCACTTTTGCACATGCTCAGTAGGAGCAGGAGCCTCAGAAAATGTGCATATGAAAAGAATGTCATAATGACATAATGATGTATATTGGGGAAAATCTATCTGAATCATGAAACTATAACGTTTACTTTATGGAAGTTTAAGGGCAAATAAAACACCATTGCAATATAAATCCACTGTTTAATTTATCTGCTTTTGATGTAATCAGTGTTGCTAGTTGGGCGTTTTAAACATGGGCTGCAGGAAATTTTGGGAGGTTGCGGGTTGCAGGTTTTTGGGCAATTTTGAAGGGGGTGTTTGTTTGGGGCTATATACTATTCACAGCCCTGTGAAGTCTCTGAGGAATTACCTCTCACTGCAGACACCTAATGTGGCACAGCAGCTGCCTGTCATGCAAGAAACAACTCCTCTCACTTTCTAAATTCATCCTCTGAGCTGGTAGTGTTACAGACCTGTGCAGACTGTCATAACAAACAGCAGACTCCTCCTTCCCCTCCAGCAATCAGAGTCCCTGCTACATGTTTAGAGAAACAAAGCCAGGGAGCTGTCAGTATCTACAGTGCACAAGCACTTTGCAGAGACAGTAAGTGCACAAGCACTTTGCAGAGACAGTAAGTGCATTGTCTGAATCTGCACATATTATAAAATGTGGGTAGTGTATGTAGTCAAAACATAAATCTATCTATCAAAGACAACTCAAAGGGAAATAAGATGCACATTTCCCCTCTAACTTGTTTACATAGTTTTTTTTAAGAAGGTTGGATTAGTGGATGCTTATTTTTTTTCGGGGAAAAACTGAAATCAAGAGGGAGAATATGCAGCTTATTATCCTCTGGTTTTGAGTTGTTTGCTTTATTTATTTTTAGACAGTTAAGATATAACACTATATCATTTTGGACCCATTATTTCTGAACAATGTAGCCACCAATCAGCAAGTGCTACCCCAGCGTGATGAACCAAAAATAGGCTGGCTCCTAAGCTTACATTCCAGATTTTTCAAATAAAGATACCAAAAGAAGGAAAAACATTTGATAATAGGAGTAAATTAGAAAGTTGCTTAAAATTGCATGCTCTGAATCATGAAAGGAAAGAAAATTGGGTTTCATATCCCTTTAACCTATGCACACAAAAAATCCTCATTCTGCTTCAAATATTTATTTTGGTGCAATCACTCTTATTTAAATTTTTACTCCATTGTGTAACTTTAAGGACTATATTTTTTAGCATTATAAATAAATAACAAAATTCACATTCACTACAACAGGGAAGCAAACTTACATAGCTTTTAAAGACAAAACATTTCAGAGAAGTAAATATAACACCACAAAAAAAAAACTGTGTGTCATAAAAGAAGAAAAGAAATAATTAAAACACAAGTTAATATTTTGGTCCATCTTTAATGGGGAGAAACGTCTCCCATACAATGAATGGCTGCCATTGGGGAAGAAAACAAAAAACAGAATTTATGTTTACCTGATAAATTACTTTCTCCAACGGTGTGTCCGGTCCACGGCGTCATCCTTACTTGTGGGATATTCTCTTCCCCAACAGGAAATGGCAAAGAGCCCAGCAAAGCTGGTCACATGATCCCTCCTAGGCTCCGCCTTCCCCAGTCATTCGACCGACGTAAAGGAGGAATATTTGCATAGGAGAAACCATATGATACCGTGGTGACTGTAGTTAAAGAAAATAAATTATCAGACCTGATTAAAAAACCAGGGCGGGCCGTGGACCGGACACACCGTTGGAGAAAGTAATTTATCAGGTAAACATAAATTCTGTTTTCTCCAACATAGGTGTGTCCGGTCCACGGCGTCATCCTTACTTGTGGGAACCAATACCAAAGCTTTAGGACACGGATGAAGGGAGGGAGCAAATCAGGTCACCTAGATGGAAGGCACCACGGCTTGCAAAACCTTTCTCCCAAAAATAGCCTCAGAAGAAGCAAAAGTATCAAACTTGTAAAATTTAGTAAAAGTGTGCAGTGAAGACCAAGTCGCTGCCTTACATATCTGATCAACAGAAGCCTCGTTCTTGAAGGCCCATGTGGAAGCCACAGCCCTAGTGGAATGAGCTGTGATTCTTTCAGGAGGCTGCCGTCCGGCAGTCTCGTAAGCCAATCTGATGATGCTTTTAAGCCAAAAAGAGAGAGAGGTAGAAGTTGCTTTTTGACCTCTCCCTTTACCAGAATAAACAACAAACAAGGAAGATGTTTGTCTAAAATCCTTTGTAGCATCTAAATAGAATTTTAGAGCACGAACTACATCCAGATTGTGCAACAAACGTTCCTTCTTTGAAACTGGATTCGGACACAAAGAAGGCACGACTATCTCCTGGTTAATGTTTTTGTTAGAAACAACTTTCGGAAGAGAACCAGGTTTAGTACGCAAAACCACCTTATCTGCATGGAACACCAGATAAGGAGGAGAACACTGCAGAGCAGATAATTCTGAAACTCTTCTAGCAGAAGAAATTGCAACCAAAAACAAAACTTTCCAAGATAATAACTTAATATCAACGGAATGTAAGGGTTCAAACGGAACCCCCTGAAGAACTGAAAGAACTAAATTGAGACTCCAAGGAGGAGTCAAAGGTTTGTAAACAGGCTTGATTCTAACCAGAGCCTGAACAAAGGCTTGAACATCTGGCACAGCTGCCAGCTTTTTGTGAAGTAACACAGACAAGGCAGAAATCTGTCCCTTCAAAGAACTTGCAGATAATCCTTTCTCTAAACCTTCTTGAAGAAAGGATAGAATCTTAGGAATTTTTATCTTGTCCCAAGGGAATCCTTTAGATTCACACCAACAGATATATTTTTTCCATATATTGTGGTAGATTTTTCTAGTTACAGGCTTTCTGGCCTGAACAAGAGTATCAATGACAGAATCTGAGAACCCTCGCTTTGATAAGATCAAGCGTTCAATCTCCAAGCAGTCAGTTGGAGTGAGACCAGATTCGGATGTTCGAACGGACCTTGAACAAGAAGGTCTCGTCTCAAAGGTAGCTTCCATGGTGGAGCCGATGACATATTCACCAGGTCTGCATACCAAGTCCTGCGTGGCCACGCAGGAGCTATCAAGATCACTGATGCCCTCTCCTGATTGATCCTGGCTACCAGCCTGGGGATGAGAGGAAACGGCGGGAATACATAAGCTAGTTTGAAGGTCCAAGGTGCTACTAGTGCATCTACTAGAGTCGCCTTGGGATCCCTGGATCTGGACCCGTAGCAAGGAACCTTGAAGTTCTGACGAGAGGCCATCAGATCCATGTCTGGAATGCCCCACAATTGAGTAATTTGGGCAAAGATTTCCGGATGGAGTTCCCACTCCCCCGGATGAAATGTCTGACGACTCAGAAAATCCGCTTCCCAATTTTCCACTCCTGGGATGTGGATTGCAGACAAGTGGCAGGAGTGAGTCTCCGCCCATTGAATGATTTTGGTCACTTCTTCCATCGCCAGGGAACTCCTTGTTCCCCCCTGATGGTTGATGTACGCAACAGTCGTCATGTTGTCTGATTGAAACCGTATGAACTTGGCCTTTGCTAGCTGAGGCCAAGCCTTGAGAGCATTGAATATCGCTCTCAGTTCCAGAATATTTATCGGAAGAAGAGATTCTTCCCGAGACCAAAGACCCTGAGCTTTCAGGGGTCCCCAGACCGCGCCCCATCCCACCAGACTGGCGTCGGTCGTGACAATGACCCACTCTGGTCTGCGGAAGCTCATCCCCTGTGACAGGTTGTCCAGGGACAGCCACCAACGGAGTGAATCTCTGGTCCTCTGATCTACTTGTATCGTCGGAGACAAGTCTGTATAGTCCCCATTCCACTGACTGAGCATGCACAGTTGTAATGGTCTTAGATGAATTCGCGCAAAAGGAACTATGTCCATTGCCGCTACCATCAAACCTATTACTTCCATGCACTGCGCTATGGAAGGAAGAGGAACAGAATGAAGTATTTGACAAGAGTTTAGAAGTTTTGATTTTCTGGCCTCTGTCAGAAAAATCCTAATTTCTAAGGAGTCTATTATTGTTCCCAAGAAGGGAACCCTTGTTGACGGAGATAGAGAACTTTTTTCTACGTTCACTTTCCACCCGTGAGATCTGAGAAAGGCCAGGACAATGTCCGTGTGAGCCTTTGCTTGAGGAAGGGACGACGCTTGAATCAGAATGTCGTCCAAGTAAGGTACTACTGCAATGCCCCTTGGTCTTAGCACCGCTAGAAGGGACCCTAGTACCTTTGTGAAAATCCTTGGAGCAGTGGCTAATCCGAACGGAAGTGCCACAAACTGGTAATGCTTGTCCAGGAATGCGAACCTTAGGAACCGATGATGTTCCTTGTGGATAGGAATATGTAGATACGCATCCTTTAAATCCACCGTGGTCATGAATTGACCTTCCTGGATGGAAGGAAGAATTGTTCGAATGGTTTCCATTTTGAACGATGGAACCTTGAGAAACTTGTTTAGGATCTTGAGATCTAAGATTGGTCTGAATGTTCCCTCTTTTTTGGGAACTACAAACAGATTGGAGTAGAACCCCATCCCTTGTTCTCCTAATGGAACAGGATGAATCACTCCCATTTTTAACAGGTCTTCTACACAATGTAAGAATGCCTGTTTTTTTATGTGGTCTGAAGACAATTGAGACCTGTGGAACCTCCCCCTTGGGGGAAGCCCCTTGAATTCCAGAAGATAACCTTGGGAGACTATTTCTAGTGCCCAAGGATCCAGAACATCTCTTGCCCAAGCCTGAGCGAAGAGAGAGAGTCTGCCCCCCACCAGATCCGGTCCCGGATCGGGGGCCAACATCTCATGCTGTCTTGGTAGCAGTGGCAGGTTTCTTGGCCTGCTTTCCTTTGTTCCAGCCTTGCATTGGTCTCCAGGCTGGCTTGGCTTGAGAAGTATTACCCTCTTGCTTAGAGGACGTAGCGCTTGGGGCTGGTCCGTTTCTGCGAAAGGGATGAAAATTAGGTTTATTTTTGGCCTTGAAAGACCTATCCTGAGGAAGGGCGTGGCCCTTGCCCCCAGTGATATCAGAGATAATCTCTTTCAAGTCAGGGCCAAACAGCGTTTTCCCCTTGAAAGGAATGTTAAGCAATTTGTTCTTGGAAGACGCATCCGCTGACCAAGATTTTAACCAAAGCGCTCTGCGCGCCACAATAGCAAAACCAGAATTTTTCGCCGCTAACCTAGCCAATTGCAAAGTGGCGTCTAGGGTGAAAGAATTAGCCAATTTGAGAGCATGAATTCTGTCCATAATCTCCTCATAAGAAGAAGAATTATTATTGAGCGCCTTTTCTAGCTCATCGAACCAGAAACACGCTGCTGTAGTGACAGGAACAATGCATGAAATTGGTTGTAGAAGGTAACCTTGCTGAACAAACATCTTTTTAAGCAAACCTTCTAATTTTTTATCCATAGGATCTTTGAAAGCACAACTATCTTCTATGGGTATAGTGGTGCGTTTGTTTAGAGTAGAAACCGCCCCCTCGACCTTAGGGACTGTCTGCCATAAGTCCTTTCTGGGGTCGACCATAGGAAACAATTTTTTAAATATGGGGGGAGGGACGAAAGGTATACCAGGCCTTTCCCATTCTTTATTTACAATGTCCGCCACCCGCTTGGGTATAGGAAAAGCTTCGGGGGGCCCCGGGACCTCTAGGAACTTGTCCATTTTACATAGTTTCTCTGGAATGACCAAATTCTCGCAATCATCCAGAGTGGATAACACCTCCTTAAGCAGAGCGCGGAGATGTTCCAATTTAAATTTAAATGTAATCACATCAGGTTCAGCTTGTTGAGAAATTTTCCCTGAATCTGAAATTTCTCCCTCAGACAAAACCTCCCTGGCCCCCTCAGACTGGTGTAGGGGCCCTTCAGAACCAATATCATCAGCGTCCTCATGCTCTTCAGTATTTTCTAAAACAGAGCAGTCGCGCTTTCGCTGATAAGTGGGCATTTTGGCTAAAATGTTTTTGATAGAATTATCCATTACAGCCGTTAATTGTTGCATAGTAAGGAGTATTGGCGCGCTAGATGTACTAGGGGCCTCCTGTGTGGGCAAGACTGGTGTAGACGAAGGAGGGGATGATGCAGTACCATGCTTACTCCCCTCACTTGAGGAATCATCTTGGGCATCATTTTCTCTAAATTTTGTGTCACATAAATCACATCTATTTAAATGAGAAGGAACCTTGGCTTCCCCACATTCAGAACACAGTCTATCTGGTAGTTCAGACATGTTAAACAGGCAAAAACTTGATAACAAAGTACAAAAAACGTTTTAAAATAAACCGTTACTGTCACTTTAAATTTTAAACTGAACACACTTTATTACTGCAATTGCGAAAAAGTATGAAGGAATTGTTCAAAATTCACCAAAATTTCACCACAGTGTCTTAAAGCCTTAAAAGTATTGCACACCAAATTTGGAAGCTTTAACCCTTAAAATAACGGAACCGGAGCCGTTTTTATATTTAACCCCTTTACAGTCCCTGGTATCTGCTTTGCTGAGACCCAACCAAGCCCAAAGGGGAATACGATACCGAATGACGCCTTCAGAAAGTCTTTTCTATGTATCAGAGCTCCTCACACATGCATCTGCATGCCATGCTTCTCAAAAACAAGTGCGCAATAGAGGCGCGAAAATGAGACTCTGCCTATGATTAGGGAAAGCCCCTAGAGAATAGGGTGTCCAATACAGTGCCTGCCGGTTATTTTACATAATTCCCAAGATTAAAATAATTCCTCAAGGCTATGGAGTATAAAATATGTTTATATATAAATCGATTTAGCCCAGAAAATGTCTACAGTCTTAAAAAGCCCTTGTGAAGCCCTTTTATTTTTTTCTTTCTGTAATAAAAATGGCTTACCGGATCCCATAGGGAAAATGACAGCTTCCAGCATTACATCGTCTTGTTAGAATGTGTCATACCTCAAGCAGCAAAAGTCTGCTCACTGTTCCCCCAACTGAAGTTAATTCCTCTCAACAGTCCTGTGTGGAAACAGCCATCGATTTTAGTAACGGTTGCTAAAATCATTTTCCTCTTACAAACAGAAATCTTCATCTCTTTTCTGTTTCAGAGTAAATAGTACATACCAGCACTATTTTAAAATAACAAACTCTTGATTGAATAATAAAAACTACAGTTAAACACTAAAAAACTCTAAGCCATCTCCGTGGAGATGTTGCCTGTACAACGGCAAAGAGAATGACTGGGGAAGGCGGAGCCTAGGAGGGATCATGTGACCAGCTTTGCTGGGCTCTTTGCCATTTCCTGTTGGGGAAGAGAATATCCCACAAGTAAGGATGACGCCGTGGACCGGACACACCTATGTTGGAGAAAGAAGGATCTAAATGAATATTCTGTTACAAAAGTGAGTCAGATGATGGACATTACCAGAAAGAACATTGTATCTCCAGTGTAAAATAAAACATGAAATATACTTTACAAAATGACTGATTTATTACTTATATACTGTGTTGTAAAATACAGTGAGAACAGGCTAAATGCATTTTAAAGCATTGGTTCCAAAACTGTTTTAGGTCACTGCCCCCTTGGTTCTATAAACTCACCATGGTAACCAATAAAAATAATATTCCGACCAGTAGTGTCCAACCCCTAAAAAAGATAATGACACAATCCAATCTAAAGAGGCAACAAACATATTCACATTTAAATGCTTCTAACTGAAGTTGATAGTCACTGTGCATGAATCTTATAAACCACATTTAGTAATGACTTCACTGTTAATCCAATGGCTGGGCTTGAATAAGTGATATCAGTTTCCCAATCTCTGGTTTCATGTGACTTAGCAGGTGTCTTAAAGTGCCAATGTCGGAGATCTGGAGGTGATTTCTTTGCTTGGAGCATTGTTGTACTACTGCACCAATAAATCAACTTTATAGTTAAGTGCATTTTACTCACCAAAGAGTTATGCACCACCAGATTATTTCTGATGACAGAAAACTTAAAAACCTTAGACAATTGACTGTACAAACCTACTCAGATAAGTACCTGAACTTTCAAAGAAGAAAAAGCCTTAATGAAGCGCTGGGAAAGTGCAGTAAAACTTCAAATCAGCAAGTGCTACAGAGGTACTGAAAAAAGGGCCATAAGTGAATGTCAACTTTCATGATCGCTGATCCCCTGCCTGTTTCTTCCTGCTGTACTTACACAGCAATGACGAAACTGGCTTCCTCCAATCACAGCGTGGCCTCACCAGATGGATTCTCCTGGGGGGGAGCTGTGATTGGAGGAAGCCGGTTTTGTCATTGCTGACGAAGTAGAGAGGACCTGCAGGCGGGGGATCGGCGATCCAGCATTTCAGGAGAAGAAGTTAAGTATCTGTAAAATCTGGTGGAATGTAAACTTTCATGAATGAAAGTGCCGCTGTTTTTAATAGTTTTTTTTAAATAACGGGCACTTTATCATGAAAGTTGACATTCACTTTAACATTACTGCTTTTTCAAATAAAGTTATCAAGAGAATAAAAAAAAAATTATGCTTACCAGATAATTTCCTTTCCTTCTGTATGAGGAGAGTCCATGGCTTCATTCCTTACTTGTGGGAAATACAGAACCTGGCCACCAGGAGACAAAGACACCCCAGCAAAAAACTTAAATACCACCCCCCACTTCACTCATCCCCCAGTCATTCTGCCAAGGGAACAAGGAACAGTGGGAGAAATATCAGGGTATAAATGGTGCCAGAAGAACAAAACCAAATTTAAGTCCGCCCAACGGAGAATTCGGGCGGGGGCCGTAGACTTTCCTCATACAGAAGGAAATGAAATTATCTGGTAAGCAGAATTTATGTTTTCCTTCTTAATATGAGGAGAGTCCACGGCTTCATTCCTTACTTGTGGGAAACATATACCCAAGCTCTAGAGGACACTGAATGAAAAAACAGGAGAGTAAAAAGAGAGGCGGACCCTGTTCTAAGGGCACCACAGCCTGCAAAACCCTTTCTCCCAAAAGCTAAATCTGCCGAAGCAAAAATTTAAAATATGTAAAAACTTGCAGGTAGCCGCCCTACAATCTAAACCATAGAGGTCTCATTTTAAAAGACCCAAGAGGAAACCACAGCTCTAGTTGAATGAGCCTTCATCCTCTGAGGAGGCTTGTGTCCCGCCAACTCATAAGCTAAGCGAGTAATGCTTCTCAACCAGAAAAACAAAGAAGCGGTCGAGGCATCCTGCCCCTTACGCTTCCCAGAATAGACACAAACAACGAAAAAGTGTGACGAAACACCCTTGTAGCCTGAAGATAGAACTTCAAGGCTCGAACCACATCCAAGTTATGAAATAACCGCTCCTTCGAAGAGAAGGATTAGAACACACAAGGAAGGAACCACAATCTCCTGATTGATGTCCCAATTTGAAAACACCCATAGGAAGAAAACCTAACCCAGGACGAAGAACAGCCTTAGCCGCATGAAAAACTAGGAAAGGAAACTCACAATGCAAGGCAGCCATCTCAGAACTCTGCGCACCGAAGCAATAGTCAGTAGAAAAAGAACCTAGCAAAGACAGAAAATCTTAATGTCAACACCATGCATAAGCCCAAACGGAGCCTTCTGCAAAACCTAGAACAAGATGTAAACTCCGAAGAGGAGCACTAGATCTACACACAGGCCTGATCTAGTCAAAGCCTGAACCAAAGATTGGACATCTGGAAGCTCTGTGAGCCTCTCGAGCAGTAAAACCGATAGGGCCAAAATCTGTCCCCTAAGGGAGCCACAGAAAAGGCCCTTCTCCAGAGCATCCTGGAGAAAGAAAGGATCCTGGAAAACCTGGCCTTATGCCAGGGGAATCTCCGCTCTTCATACCAGAAAAAGTAGGTCATGCATTATGAAGAGTACATAGCCACAGCTGGATTTGAACTCTTGACTTTCAGCTTCCAAAGCAGCAAAGCTCACCACTAAGCCATCGTAGGATACCATAACCAGAAAAAGTAGGTCCTGCATCCCTTTTGATAGATGCAACAATAAACCGGCTTATGAGCTAAAATGAGAGTATCAACAATCCTTTCAGAAAAACCTCTCATGGCTAAGACTAAGTGTTCAATTCCACGCAGTCAGCCTCAGAGAATCCAGATGGTGATAAACACAAGGACCTTGTGTCAGCAAATCCCTGTAACAAGGTCCATAAAGGCGAAGCCCCTAAACTGTGATAAAACTCGTAGATAAAAAAGGAACAAACCGTCTCACAGACGTCTGATCGAACCATTCACAACAAAGCGTGACATGGTGGAAAGAGAAGGAGGTGAAAATGATACCTTTAAAGAATGCTAGATGTCTAGCATATTCTGGATGAAAAGGCTGGAGCCCCACCTGGGTTCAAACCCGCCATCTGCTACAGAAACGGTGGAGCTAACACTGACGCCTGGAAATCTTGATCATCTTCCCCATTACATACAAACATTCGAGCAGGGAATTATGGTAGAGGACATCCGATCCTGAGGAGTACGCTCATAGAGAGGGTCGCTGGCAATAAGCCGAAATGGGCCTCCGCCCACTATCAAACACGTGACCCCCCCATTTAGCAGGAGGAACTCTCCTTCTCCGAAAGAAGATCTCCCCACTGAGACGTCCCATCTGGTATGAACCCAGAAGACCAAATCCTCCAAGCAGAATGCTCGCTGAGGAACCAAAGGAATAATTGGAAGAAAACTCCCAACCCACGGACCTCTGTAGGACACTCTTTCCCCACGGACAAGGAAGCGACAAAGTCAAAACCGCCCCGGAAGAGCTTAAAAGAAAAAAATTCTCAAAACAGGAAGATCTGAATGGAACACTGGGATTGATTTCCCCAACCGGTATACCATGTAAGTCTGTTAAGACAGATATCCCAACACCATGCCGAAGTCTCTGACTCAGCTGTGTATATCACTCTCCACCCCCGCATCAAAAAAAACCAGAAGGGGGACGGGAGGACAAAATCCGAAGGGTAAATTTCGCAAGATCTCAGGAAAAATTGCTGTTCATAAGACAAAAGCAGCATCTAAGATCCACACTGGTGTCTACACCAGCAACTCCGGTCTAGATCCAACTCTGAGGATCGAAAAGACACAAGAAAAACCCAAAAGGTCTATTAGCAGGCGAAGGTAAGAAACCCTTAAAAGCCGAGACACGGGAACTACTGTAAAATCTGTAAGCAGGATACTGCCACCTTAACCCCCAGATCCCAAGAAGGAAACCTAGGATCAGAATGAGGTTTAATGTAAGGTACGGTTCCTAAGAACCAGATTTGCTCAAAAAGGATGAACCAGGAAAGACATCCTTCTTCCTAACCAAAGGAAGGGAGAACCTTACATTCTCCAATGAAAAGAAGAACTAATAAGCTTCTAATAAGCTTCTGCTTAAAAATCATAGAACCCAATTAGGATGGGAAGACCATCCCCCTATGCATGCACCAACAGAGGAGGAAAATATTCCCACAGTGCGATAGATACCAGGAAAATGACTCCAGTCACTTGACAAACTTCCTTTTCTCGGAGTAGACAATTGCCCAGAAAGAAGCCTAATTCCGGCCTCTAGGACCCCTAGATCCATATGATCCAGTATCAAGCACCCAACCCAGATAATACCTAAACAGGTCTAGCCTGTTAACTAGGATAGATGGGCCTGCTGTACCTGGACCAGAAATCTAGAAAAAAAACTCCTTCTCTTGTATAGAAAGAAGGAGCAAACCCAACTAGTATTCACAACAGGTCCTGCCTGTTATCTAGGATACAACGTATCTGCCGGAACAATCCAAGGCGAAAACAAAACTCCTAACTTCTGGCAAAGCTAGAACAACTGAATAATCAAATTAAAGAAATTAATCTCCAAGGCTTAACATTTTTACACAAAATCATCGGGGGAACTATCACCCCGAACAGAAATCTGTAAGCTTCCACCGGAAGTTTCCAACAATCTCGACCATCAAGTCGATAATACCAAAAATCCCATGTGACGAAACATCTTTAAGAAGAGTTTCTATAACAACCCAGAGCTCTAAAAAACAAAAAACTATCCGAATGGAATAGTAAAGTAAAAAAAAAACAACAGGCAAACGCCCTGAAAAAGGAGTGTGCAAACAAAAAACAGGTCCTGCCTGTCATACGACACAATTCCCCATAGAGCTCGGAACTGGGATTCTAAATAAACAATAAAAAAAAAGTAAAACAAGACGACAAGGAATAGGATCCCATCCTCCCCTCGTCTAGTTAAGATCGTTATCAGATTTAGAGGACTGAGATTGAACTGATGGATAAGTACTGGGAAGCTCTAACATCGCCAAAACCTCACGAGTAAATGCAGGCGTGCTAATCTAAATCTAAATGATAAGCCATCCGCCGTCAGAGGACCCAAGTCAGCAGACTCCGACCCTGGAGGTTCTCCCTCTGAAGCCCGAGAGGGAACAGCATCCGCAGAGGACTGATCGGACACAATCGTTATTTTACACGAATGTTCTTGGGCATTAGAGCCTGGATTACCCCTTTGCTTACATGTAGCAGGAATAGGTAACATCGCTAAGGCCGTAGAGATGGCCATGCGCAACTGCGTAATAACCTCTGGTGGAAACAAACCCCTTACAGACGAAGGAGAATTGGAACTCGGGAAAACTGTATATGTAGGAACAGAATCTAGGGAACACACCTCACTGGACAAAGAATCCTCCGAGGCAGATGGCTCAGTGGTCTCTAACATCTCAACATTGCTTGATGAAAACACATTATTGCAGCATATGGAACATAATTGAGAGGGCTGGATTACCCGGGCCTCCTCACAATATACACAGGTATCAAATTCGGTATCGGAGGGATCTCCCTCTAAATTACCAGAATCCTCCATAACTCGTCTATATCAAATTATAGAAAAGGAAATCAACTTATACCCCCCAATGGCTGGGGCACTCACCACCTCCTAGGACCCAGACAGATAGAGAAGATGCTCCTCTCTGCAGGCATCTGGTCAGGAATCGGAAGTGGGGGAAAAAAAGTGACCACTCCGGTCACATGTTGCATGCAGGACCTGGCCCTGCTAAGGAAAAAGTGTGCCACCTTAATATAAAGATCTTGCGCAGCTCTTAAAAATGAAAATAACCTGTACGTTCCGTATCAGCCTAAGAGCCCAAACGTTCTTACACATAAACAGTCTAAATCACATAACAAATATGATTAAAAACCCCACTGATCAATAATCCCCCTCAGGAGATATTAACTCTTGATTCCATAAAGATAAAGAAGTCCCACTGTGACCCTATCTTCTATCGTTGACATGTGTGTAAAATAATCAAACGATTTTACCAGAATCTATGTCGTGGAACAGTGACACGGTCCTTCAATTTTGACAGATTGCAGCAGCACTTCTAAAATGGACTTGAGTTAAGAAAGCAGGAAGTGAAACTCGTCAAAGCTGATTGCTTAACGAGCTTTTAATATAGATGTTAAAATGGATGTCTGACTCTAACTTTCGTCAATGCTCTCACTGAGAGGCCTGACAAGACTACTTACAACTCCAGTTCCATTTCGAAGAGTACTACCCTCCATAAGGAACTCTCCGTATCTTCTTACACTTCTCTGCCAACCTCCTGTGATGAAAGGCAAAGAATGACTGGGGGATGAGGGAAGTGGGGGAGGTATTTAAGACTTTGGCAGGGTTGTCTTTGCCTCCTCCTGGTGGCCAGGTTCTGTATTTCCCACAAGTAAGGAATGAAGCCATTGACTCTCCGCATAATAAGAAGGAAATTGGGCTGTGAGTCCCTTTAAGCTTTTCAAACCTAATGTAAACAACAGTAAAATAAGATCTTTATAATGGTAGAAATGTTAGTTATTTGGCTATTTATTAATCCCTATAATCAAGGCATAATTCCAAGCAGATATTACAGACATTTTAGTATGGATCTTAAAACTACTTACGTGACATTCTATAGCTAAATAATCTGAATTTTTATTTGTACCTAGTACATTAAATCCAGGGTCATCCTCACTAAAAATAAAAAAAAATGTAGGTGGTGCTTTAATAGCTGGAGAAACGGCAACTATGTCCAGGGGTATCCAGCATTTCCTGATCATTTAAATAAAACAACTGCAGTGCATTATATAGATTAGTAGTTAGACACAAAATGACTGATTGTGTTAATGTAAAATAACCTGCTTGTTCCCATTTTAATTTTTGATATATGGAAAAAAGGTTCATGTCTGAGGAAAGGCTGAAATCCCTCTTGTGCATAGAGTATTTATATCTGCATGATGTTGGCCTTTTTTCTATTTCCAGCACACAGGCCCCCTCCCACACTCCTCCGCTACATCTGGAAACAAAAGGACTAAATTCAATTAATGTCATCTTATTATAGTCCCAGCTAAAACCCATGGATTGGAACACCAGATTTTAGTCACAGTGAAATAGCCTTACTAGAATATGAATGCTTCACATTAATAGGAAATAAATTTATTAACTCCTTTGCTTCCAGAGTGTTTGGTCTCTCCTATTAGATTGGTCTGCTTGCAATTTCCATGAAAGGATGAGAACCTGGGATTTAGATATGGCATTAACTCCTTAATATGGTCAAGGCAAATATGAAATAATATTAATTCAATGGCAACAGGTTAATATTAAACAGTTTTTAATTTTGAATAATAGAGAAGTACTAAAAAGCATACCTAGGTAGACTCAGGAGCGTGCATGTGTTTTGAGCACTATATAGCAGCAGCCTTTCAACAATGTTTGCAACAATGCTAAATATGTTGAGCACTGTATAGCAGCAGGGTTTGGGGGGGAAAGCATAAATTTTTTAGAAACCTAGTTGCAAGCACTGCATATGTGCATTTGCTGTTCCACAAAGGATATTAATAGAACAAAGTAAATTTAATGACAGAAGTAAATTAGAATTTTTTCTCTTAATCATGAAAGTTTAATAATGGCTTTACTGTCCTATTTATTATTATTATTGATCTATTATTGTGATGATATTTTAATGTCTTGTTAATAGCTATGTTATGTTTAAACCTTAATACTTGCTATAATTTAAATTTATAATGTTACAAAAGGGACACTCAAGTCAAAATTAAACTTTCACGAATCAGATGGAGCAGGCAATTTTAAACAATTTTCCAATTTACTTCCATTAACAAAATGTGCAGAGTCTTTTTAAATTTACACTTTTTGAGTCACCAGCTCCTACTGAGCATGTGCAAAAATTCACAGAAGATACATATATGCATTTGGGATTGGCTGATGGCTGTCGCATGATATAGTAGGAGTGGAAATAGACATAACTTTGAAATTTCGTCAGAAAAAAAATCATAATAATCATTTGAAGTTCTGAAGTGCTATTGCATTGTCTTTTTATCATTAATTTGTTGATTATGCAAATCTACTGTATTTACTATAACCTCAGCCCCCCATTGTCTCTTTATTTTAACTTATCCTACACTGAATCAAACTTTCCCAATTAGCCTTTTGGCTGTCTTTGATTATGTCATTAATTAATTTAGTAGACTCAGCTGCCTGCCGTGGCCTATAAATTTAGAACTTGTATGGGGGAGCATTGCCAGGGGGATAGCATTGTTATAATATAAGTGAGGTATTAAGAATTAGGCAAAATAATTATACAAGAATTGAACAAGGAGTGAACAAAGGAGAATACAATAGGCAAGTGCTGTTGTAATACTGTATTTTATGTGTTTTACTGTTTCTACTTTTTTGTAAAAATGTTCCATATCTTCATGTTCCTTTTTGCTAACTCTTGTCTCTTTAACAAACTTCTTTGTTAATTTACTCCATGCCCCTTACCACCTGCTATGTTCATTGGCCCATCTCGTTTACCCTCACCTCACTTTTGCCTTCATGAACTTCAAACATTCCTAAACCAATCTCTCCGCCCTGCACCTCATCCCCAATACTGCAAATCAGTATCTCATCTTATGTCACTCTCCCTCTTGCTCATACTAGCTGCTGGTGATATTTCCCCTAATCCTGGTCCCCCACAACTTTCTAGCCTTGCCCACCCATGTGTGCCTTTCCATAGACATAGAAAACAGAACTCTGCTAACCTTACTTACATTCCTCTGGTTTCTAAAGCCAAAACCCCCTTAACTTGTGCACTCTGTTTGCAACAAGCTCACTTCTTTCCATGACCTCTTTATCACCCACTCCCTCAACCTCCTGTCTCTCTTCTTCAGACACAGCATACACTGCTGCATTGTCACACGGGGGTCTCAAATTTAGCCACACCCCTAGGTCTGGGAACTGACAAGGAGGTGGTGTAGGTATTTTACTTTCATCTTGTTGCACCTTCCAACAAATACAACCCATCACTTCCCTCATATTTTCCTCATTCGAATCTCAAAGGATTACTCATTCTCTCCCCTCTCTATTCATGTTGCAGTCATTTACCACCCCTATGTCTTCAACTCATTTTCTAGATCACTTTGCTGCCTGGCTACCTTATTTCCTTGCCTTAGACACTCCTGCCCTCATTCTTGGGGACTTGAACCTCCCTGTTGACAATCCCACAGCCTCCTCTGCAAAACAATTCTCCAACTCAGTTCCTCTTTTGGTCTGTCACAATACACTTACTCTCCCACTCACAAAGATGGTCACTCCCTTGATCTGATTTTCAGCTATCAATGCACACTCTCTCAAACTTCAAAAATTTCCATTTTTCCTCTTTCTGACCATCACCTCCTCACTTGCAACATCGTATCACTCCCTACAACTCTCCCTCCATCTACACCTCACACCAAACTCCACAGAAGTATTAAAAGGGACATCAAACTCAATTTTTTTTTATGATTCAGACAGAACATGTGATTTTAAAAAACTTTCCAATTTGCTTCTATTATCTAAATAGTTACATTTTCCTGGTATTCTTAGTTGAAAGGCATATATAGGTAGGGTCACGAGCAGCAAAGCATTACTGGGAGCTATCTGCTGATTGGTGGATGCACAAAAATGCCTCTCTTCATTGGTTCACCAGATGTCTTCAGATAGCTCCCAGTAGTGCACTGCTGCTCCTTCAAAAATGGATACCAAGAAAATTAAGCAAATTGGACAAAAGTAGTAAAATCACATGCTCTATTTGAATCATGAAAAAAAAAAGAAAACGAAAAATGTTGGGATTCATGTCACTTTAAGTCACTAGATCAGCAACAGTTCTCAAACTCTCTCAAACCTCTGCTGCCTTCCATCTCCTCCTTTTCCCGCACTGACCAATCTGGCACTATAAATCCATCCTTACATTGGTCCTTGACAATTTGGCACCTCTTACCATAGCTCAGAAGTCACACACTCACTCTTAGCCCTGGCATACTCCTCTGACACACTATCTATGCAACACTGTAGAAAATCTCGGTGTTCAGTTGATTTTCTTTACTACAACTTCCTCTTGAATTAATACTATTCTTCCCTTAAAGGGACATGAAACCCCAAAAAATTATTTCATGATTCAGATAGAGAGTACAATTTTAAAGAAGCTTCCAAATTACTTCTATTGTCAAATTTACGTCGTTCTGATATTATTCTTTGTTGAAGAGATATCTAGATAGGTAGCATGTACATGTCTAGAGCACTGCATAACAGGAAATAGTGCTGCCATCTAGTGCTCTTGCTAAAGTATATAATTATTGCAAAACTGCTGCCATATATAATGTGCACGCTTCTGAACTTACCTTCCTACTTATCAATAAGGGATGATAAGAAAACAAAGACAATGTGATAATAGAAGTAAATTTGGAAAGTTGTTTAATTTTGTAAGTTTATCTGAATCATGAATGAAAAAATTTGGGTTTTATGTCCCTTTAACCTCTCTAAGCAAGATTACTTCTCTACTCTTATCTCTACTATTTCTTCCAACCCAAAACATCTGTTCTCCTCTGTCAATACTTTTCTTTGCGCACGTCCACCACCTATTACTATCTCTCAGTTTATAATTTTGACAGCCACATCAACAACAAAATTGATTCCATCACAAATAAAATCATCTCTCAACATAGAATCAGTCTCCAACCCTTTTAAAAGCTTGTAATTGTCCTAAACCCACAAAGCCATAAATTCAGCTCTATTTCCCTGTTACTGAGGAAGAAGTTTCTGCCCTTATACTGTCCTCTCACCTGTCCCCTCAATTCCATCCCCTCAGAGCTACTCCCCTGAGCACCAGTATATTTTCCTCATCTCTTAAACATGCACTGGTCACACCTATCCTCAAAAAAACCCTTCTTTTGATCCAACCTCCCCAACCAACTACAGCCCTATTTACCTACTACCCCTTGCCTCAAAACTTCTAGAAAAGCTAGTATATACACTTCTATCACATTTCCCTACATTAAACTCCCTCCTTGACCTACAGAGACAGCAATCATTAAGGTTACCAACAACCTATTTACAACAAAATCAAAAGGCCACTTTCCTCTGCTAATCCTCCTTGATCTGTCTGCAGCCTTTGATACTGTTGACTACCCTCTTTTGCTCCAAACCCTGCAATCCTTCAGCATTTGCAATACAGCTATCTCATGGTTCTCTTGCTAACTCTCTTACCGTAACTTTAGTGTAGCCTTCAGTGGTGCATCCTCTGCCCCTTTATACCACTTTCTGTTGGGGTAACACATGGCTCTGTCCTTGGTCCCCTTCTCTTCTCAATCTAGTTGTCATCATTAGGTTCCTTAATAAAGTCCCATGGGTTTCAATATCATTTGTATGCTGACACCCAAATCTACTGCTCTGCACGAGACCTATCCCTTTCCTTGCTAACTTGCGTCACCAACTGTCGGTCTCATATTTCATCTTGAATGTCCTCTCACAATCTTAAACTAAATCTCGCCAAAACTGAGCTCCTTATTCTCCTCCTTTCTTCCGAAATCTCCACCCCCCATTTTTCTATAATTGTTGATAATTCCATCATCACCCAAACCCTGTATGTCCGATGTCTTGGAATCTCACTTGACTCAGCTCTTTCTTTCACTCCTCACATTCAGTCTTCCTGCCACTTCCACCTTAAAAACATCTCCAAAATTCGACATTTCCTCACACAAGACACAACTAAGATTTTAATTGAGTGTCTCATACTTTCCCGCCTTGACTACTGCAACTCCATCCTCTCTGGTCTCCCTAGCTGCCGTCTAGCTCCTTTACAATCCATAATGAATGCCTCCTGCCAGGTTCATCTTCTTTACATGTCGCTCTTCATCTGTTGCACCTATCTGCCAATCCTTACACTGGCTTCCTCTAGCCTCCAAAATAAAACACAAAATTCTGGGGGCATGTCCGGAGCAGCAACCATGACAGGTCACAATATCTGTGGCTCTTAGAGTCAACCTGACAATCCGCTGATTATGTCAGGAATCTTGCAGCATACTAGCACATACTGTACATTATATCTGTGTCCTATGTTGCACTGACCAGAATAATATCAGGATTGCTGACAGTATGATATCATAGCCTAGATCTGGAATGTTAAACCATTGGGTGGTGGCCAAGTTGTGTGACTTTAACACCCACCCGGTACCCCAGGCTTCCCAGTTACACTGAAACTGCTGTTCTCACTGTAGCTTTACACTGTTTATATAAGCTTGCTACAGTATATACACCCGCTTCTTTTGAAGAATTGAGAACATTGCTATTGGAATTTAGAGCAGATTTTACAACAGAGTTGCATAATACACAACAATTTCAGTGCTGAAATTCCTCTTTCAGCCTCCTGCAAGAATTCTGCTGTCAAGCAACATGAGAGTGATGGCGCCCTGGGGCCCCGGCAGCTGTTGCCTTTTTACGATGGAGAATTGCTTGACTTGAAACAGGAGGGGTCAGTATGACAGCTATTAACATTACTCACCTTGAAGATTATACTCTAAGTACCCCTGATGTAATAGAAAGTGGCGTGGACAGAAGATCACAAGACGAAGCTACTACTGCTTGGTGCATTAATAATAGAGATCTCTATAATTCAGAAGATATGCAGGATAGGCATTACTTTGAGCTTATGGGAATGCTCCGAGTACAGTGCAAACAATATTTTAATTTAACACTTCTTTCATGGGGGCTGACTCAGGGCCTAATGGTTGTTGAAGATCAACTTGCTGGAACGTTCACTATTTGGGATTACCTGAGGTGTCTTAGGCCACTAAATATTGATGCCTCCAAAGAGAATCCTGGACTTACATATCAGCTTAATCTTACAAAAGAGAGATCAGGTTGATCCCTTTATATTCTGGAAGCTAGAATTATACCAAGGAGATTGCCTACAATGTTAAAGGGACACTGAACCCACATTTTTTCTTTCATGATTCAGATAGAGCATGAAATTTTAAGCAACTTTCTAATTTACTCCTTTTATCAATTTTTTTTTATTCTCTTGCTATCTTTATTTTAAAAGCAGGAATGTAAATCTTAGCAGCAAGCCCATTTTAGGTTCAGCACCATGGATAGCGCTTGCTTATTTGATGCTTTCATTTACCCTCCAATAAGCAAGCATAACACAGGTTCTCAACCAAAAATGGGCTGGCTCCTATGCATCATATTCCTGCTTTTTAAATAAAGATAGCAAGAGAACGAAGAAAATTTGATAATAGGAGTACATCAGAAAGTTGCTTAAAATTGCATGCTCTATCTGAATCATGAAAGAAAAATTTGGGGTTTAGTGTCCCTTTAATGGTCATGTTTTTTCCTGGCTGTAATTCAGATTCTGCTCTGCTATATTATCACTCACTACTAAGGATGTATGATAGCTAATTTGCTTGAGTCTGTAGGTCTACATGTAGTTCTAATATTAAAGAGCTAATTGTTTCTTGTGTTTATAACAAATTTATGTATGTAATCTCAGCCTTTTTGGTTATTAGTTGTAAGATTATAGGTTCTTATTGTATTTGCAACCTCTTTGGTAATTTAATACGTATGTAGCATTCTAATTTCATCCTGCCCTTCTGCAAGTATTTTTCTTATGTGTATATAAACATATATGCTTTTCAGCACCTAGAATACTAACGGCTAGATTTAGAGTTTGGCGGCCAAAGGGGTGCGTTAGCTACGCGTGCTTTTTTTCTCCCGCACCTTTTAAATACCGCTGGTATTTAGAGTTCACAGAATGGCTGGGTTTTCAGTGCGTTAGGCTCCAAAAAGGGAGCGTAGAGCATAATTTAACGCCACTGCAACTCTAGATACCAGCGGTGCTTACGGACGCGGCCAGCTTCAAAAACGTGCTCGTGCACGATTCCCCCATAGAAAACAATGGGGCAGTTTGAGCTGAAAAAAAAACCTAACACCTGCAAAAAAGCAGCGTTCAGCTCTTAACGCAGCCCCATTGTTTTCTATGGGGAATCACTTCCTAAGTCTGCACCTAACACTCTAACATGTACCCCGAGTCTAAACACCCCTAACCTTACACATATTAACCCCTAATCTGCCGCCCCCGCTATTGCTGACACCTGCATATTATTATTAACCCCTAATCTGCCGCTCCCTACACCGCCGCAACATACATTATAGTTATGTACCCCTAATCTGCTGCCCCTAACACCGCCGACCCCTATATTATATTTATTAACCCCTAATCTGCCCCCCAAAACGTCGCCGCCAGCTACCTACAATAATTAACCCCTAATCTGCCAATCGGAGATTACTGCTACTATAATAAATGTATTAACCCCTAAAGCTAAGTCTAACCCTAACACTAACACCCCCCTAAGTTAAATATAATTTTTATCTAACTAAATAAATTAACTCTTATTAAATAAATTATTCCTATTTAAATCTAAATACTTAACTGTAAAATAAACCCTAATATAGCTACAATATAAATTATAATTATATTGTAGCTATTTTAGGATTAATATTTATTTCACAGGCAACTTTGTATTTATTTTAACCAGGTACAATAGCTATTAAATAGTTAATAACTATTTAATAGCTACCTAGTTAAAATAATTACATAATTACAGAATTACCTGTAAAATAAATCCTAACCTAAGTTACAATTAAACCTAACACTACACTATCAATAAATTAATTAAATAAACTACCTACAATTATCTACAATTAAACCTAAAACTATACTATCAATAAATAAATTAAATACAATTCCTACAAATAAATACAATTAAATAAACTAACTAAAGTACAAAAATAAAAAAGAACTAAGTTACAAAAAATAAAAAAATATTTACAAACATTAGAAAAAAATTACAACAATTTTAAACTAATTACACCTACTCTAAGCCCCCTAATAAAATAACAAAGACCCCCAAAATAAAAAAAAAATGCCCTACCCTATTCTAAATTACAAAAGTTCAAAGCTCTTTTACCTTACCAGCCCTTAAAAGGGCCCTTTGCGGGGCATGCCCCAAAGAATTCAGCTCTTTTGCCTGTAAAAAAAAACATACAATACCCCCCCAACATTACAACCCACCACCCACATACCCCTAATCTAACCCAAACCCCCCTTAAATAAACCTAACACTAAGCCCCTGAAGATCTTCCTACCTTGTCTTCACCATGCCAGGTATCACCGATCGTTCCAGGCTCCGAAATCTTCATCCAAGCCCAAGCGGGGGCTAGACATCCATCATCCGGCTGAAGTCTTCTATCAAGCGACGGCTGAAGAAGTCTAGAAGAGGCTCCAAAGTCTTCATCCTATCCGGGAAGAAGAGTAGATCCGGACCGGCAACCATCTTCTTCCAAGCGGCATCTTCTATCTTCATCCGATGACGACCGGCTCCATCTTGAAGACCTCCACCGCGGACCCATCTTCTTCTTCCGACGACTTCCCGACAAATGACGGTTCCTTTAAGGGACGTCATCCAAGATGGCGTCCCTCGAATTCCGATTGGCTGATAGGATTCTATCAGCCAATCGGAATTAAGGTAGGAAAATTCTGATTGGCTGATGGAATCAGCCAATCAGAATCAAGTTCAATCCGATTGGCTGATTTAATCAGCCAATCAGATTGAGCTCGCATTCTATTGGCTGTTCCGATCAGCCAATAGAATGCGAGCTCAATCTGATTGGCTGATCGGATCAGCCAATCGGATTGAACTTGATTCTGATTGGCTGATTCCATCAGCCAATCAGAATTTTCCTACCTTAATTCCGATTGGCTGATAGAATCCTACCAGCCAATCGGAATTCGAGGGACGCCATCTTGGATGACGTCCCTTAAAGGAACCGTCATTCGTCGGGAAGTCGTCGGAAGAAGAAGTTGGGTCCGCGGTGGAGGTCTTCAAGATGGAGCCGGTCGTCATCGGATGAAGATAGAAGATGCCGCTTGGAAGAAGATGGTTGCCGGTCCGGATCTACTCTTCTTCCCGGATAGGATGAAGACTTTGGAGCCTCTTCTGGACTTCTTCAGCCGTCGCTTGATAGAAGACTTCAGCCGGATGATGGATGTCTAGCCCCCGCTTGGGCTTGGATGAAGATTTCGGAGCCTGGAACGATCGGTGATACCTGGCATGGTGAAGACAAGGTAGGAAGATCTTCAGGGGCTTAGTGTTAGGTTTATTTAAGGGGGGTTTGGGTTAGATTAGGGGTATGTGGGTGGTGGGTTGTAATGTTGGGGGGGGTATTGTATGTTTTTTTTTACAGGCAAAAGAGCTGAATTCTTTGGGGCATGCCCCGCAAAGGGCCCTTTTAAGGGCTGGTAAGGTAAAAGAGCTTTGAACTTTTGTAATTTAGAATAGGGTAGGGCATTTTTTTATTTTGGGGGTATTTGTTATTTTATTAGGGGGCTTAGAGTAGGTGTAATTAGTTTAAAATTGTTGTAATTTTTTTCTAATGTTTGTAAACATTTTTTTTATTTTTTGTAACTTAATTCTTTTTTTTTTTGTACTTTAGTTAGTTTATTTAATTGTATTTATTTGTAGGAATTGTATTTAATTTATTTATTGATAGTGTAGTGTTAGGTTTAATTGTAACTTAGGTTAGGATTTATTTTACAGGTAATTTTGTAATTATTTTAACTAGGTAGCTATTAAATAGTTATTAACTATTTAATAGCTATTGTACCTGGTTAAAATAATTACAAAGTTGCCTGTAAAAACATAATTTATGCTTACCTGATAAATTCCTTTCTTCTGTAGTGTGATCAGTCCACGGGTCATCATTACTTCTGGGATATTAACTGCTCCCCTACAGGAAGTGCAAGAGGATTCACCCAGCAGAGCTGCATATAGCTCCTCCCCTCTACGTCACTCCCAGTCATTCGACCAAGGACCAACGAGAAAGGAAAAGCCAAGGGTGAAGTGGTGACTGGAGTATAAATTAAAAAATATTTACCTGCCTTAAAAACAGGGCGGGCCGTGGACTGATCACACTACAGAAGAAAGGAATTTATCAGGTAAGCATAAATTATGTTTTCTTCTGTTAAGTGTGATCAGTCCACGGGTCATCATTACTTCTGGGATACCAATACCAAAGCAAAAGTACACGGATGACGGGAGGGATAGGCAGACTCTTTATACAGAAGGAACCACTGCCTGAAGAACCTTTCTCCCAAAAATAGCCTCCGATGAAGCAAAGGTGTCAAATTTGTAAAATTTGGAAAAAGTATGAAGCGAAGACCAAGTTGCAGCCTTGCAAATCTGTTCAACAGAGGCCTCATTCTTGAAGGCCCAAGTGGAAGCCACAGCTCTAGTAGAATGAGCTGTAATTCTTTCAGGGGGCTGCTGTCCAGCAGTCTCATAAGCTAAACGAATTATGCTACGAAGCCAAAAAGAAAGAGAGGTAGCGGAAGCTTTTTGACCTCTCCTCTGCCCAGAGTAAATGACAAACAGAGAAGACGTTTGTCGGAATTCCTTAGTTGCCTGCAAGTAAAATTTTAGAGCCCGGACTACATCCAGGTTGTGCAGTAGACGTTCCTTCTTTGAAGAAGGATTTGGGCATAAAGAAGGAACAACAATCTCTTGATTGATATTCCTGTTAGTAACTACCTTAGGTAAGAACCCAGGTTTAGTACGCAGGACTACCTTATCCGAATGAAAAATCAAATAAGGAGAATCACAATGTAAGGCTGATAATTCAGAGACTCTTCGAGCCGAGGAAATAGCCATTAAAAATAGAACTTTCCAAGATAACAACTTTATATCAATGGAATGAAGGGGTTCAAACGGAACGCCCTGTAAAACATTAAGAACAAGGTTTAAACTCCATGGTGGAGCAACAGTTTTAAACACAGGCTTAATCCTGGCCAAAGCCTGACAAAAAGCCTGGACGTCAGGAACTTCTGACAGACGTTTGTGTAACAGAATGGACAGAGCTGAGATCTGTCCCTTTAATGAACTAGCAGATAAACCCTTTTCTAAACCTTCTTGTAGAAAAGACAATATCCTAGGAATCCTAACCTTACTCCAAGAGTAACCTTTGGATTCACACCAATGTAGGTATTTACGCCATATCTTATGGCAAATCTTTCTGGTAACAGGTTTCCTAGTCTGTATTAAGGTACTAATAACTGACTCAGAAAACCCACATCTTGATAAAATTAAGCGTTCAATTTCCAAGCAGTCAGCTTCAGAGAAGTTAGATTTTGATGTTTGAAGGGAGCCTGTATCAGAAGGTCCTGTTTCAGAGGTAGAGACCAAGGCGGACAGGATGACATGTCCACCAGGTCTGCATACCAAGTCCTGCGTGGCCACGCAGGTGCTATTAGAATCACTGATGCTCTCTCTTGTTTGATTCTGGCTATCAATCGAGGAAGCAACGGGAAGGGTGGAAACACGTAAGCCATCCTGAAGTCCCAAGGTGCTGTCAGAGCATCTATCAGGACTGCTCCTGGATCCCTGGATCTGGACCCGTAACGAGGAAGCTTGGCGTTCTGTCGAGACGCCATGAGATCTATCTCTGGTTTGCCCCAACGTCGAAGTATTTGGGCAAAGACCTCCGGATGAAGTTCCCACTCCCCCGGATGAAAAGTCTGACGACTTAAGAAATCCGCCTCCCAGTTCTCCACTCCCGGGATGTGGATTGCTGACAGGTGGCAAGAGTGAGACTCTGCCCAGCGAATTATCTTTGATACTTCCATCATAGCTAGGGAGCTTCTTGTCCCTCCCTGATGGTTGATGTAAGCTACAGTCGTGATGTTGTCCGACTGAAACCTGATGAACCCCCGAGTTGTCAACTGGGGCCAAGCCAGGAGGGCATTGAGAACTGCTCTCAATTCCAGAATGTTTATTGGCAGGAGACTCTCCTCCTGACTCCATAGTCCCTGAGCCTTCAGGGAATTCCAGACGGCACCCCAACCTAGAAGGCTGGCGTCTGTTGTTACAATTGTCCAGTCTGGTCTGCTGAATGGCATCCCCCTGGACAGGTGTGGCCGAGAAAGCCACCATAGAAGAGAATTTCTGGTCTCTTGATCCAGATTCAGAGAAGGGGATAAGTCTGAGTAATCCCCATTCCACTGACCTAGCATGCACAGTTGCAGTGGTCTGAGGTGTAAGCGTGCAAAGGGTACTATGTCCATTGCCGCTACCATTAAGCCGATTACCTCCATACATTGAGCCACTGACGGGTGTTGAATGGAATGAAGAGTGCGGCAAGCACTTTGAAGTCTTGATAGCCTGTCCTCTGTCAGGTAAATCTTCATTTCTACAGAATTTATAAGAGTCCCCAGGAAGGGAACTCTTGTGAGTGGAACGAGTGAACTTTTCTTTTCGTTCACCTTCCATCCATGTGACCTTAGAAATGCCAGCACTAACTCTGTATGAGATTTGGCAGTTTGAAAGCTTAAAGCTTGTATCAGAATGTCGTCTAGGTATGGAGTACTGACCCTCTTGGATCATAGGTAAAATTGTCCGAATAGTCTCCATCTTGAACGATGGAACTCTTAGGAATTTGTTTAGGATCTTTAAGTCCAGGATTGGTCTGAAAGTTCCCTCTTTTTTGGGAACCACAAACAGATTTGAGTAAAACCCCTGTCCCTGTTCCGATCGTGGAACTGGATGGATTACTCCCATTAACAAGAGCTCTTGTACGCAGCGTAGAAAAGCCTCTTTCTTTGTCTGGATTGTTGACAATCTTGACAGATGAAATCTCTCTCTTGGAGGAGAGTATTTGAAGTCCAGAAGGTATCCCTGAGATATTATCTCTAGCGCCCAGGGATCCTGAACATCTCTTGCCCAAGCCTGGGCGAAGAGAGAAAGTCTGCCCCCCACTAGATCCGATCCCGGATCGGGGGCCCTCAATTCATGCTGTTTTGGGGGCAGCAGCAGGTTTCCTAGTCTGCTTGCCCTTGTTCCAGGACTGGTTAGGTTTCCAGCCTTGTCTGTAGCGAGCAACAGCTCCTTCCTGTTTTGGTGCAGAGGAAGTTGATGCTGCTCCTGCTTTGAAATTACGAAAGGAACGAAAACTAGACTGTCTAGTCTTGGCTTTGGCTTTGTCCTGAGGCAGGGCATGGCCTTTACCTCCTGTAATGTCAGCGATAATCTCTTTCAACCCGGGCCCGAATAAGGTCTGCCCTTTGAAAGGTATATTAAGCAATTTAGACTTAGAAGTAACATCAGCTGACCAGGATTTTAGCCACAGCGCCCTGCATGCCTGAATGGCGAATCCTGAATTCTTCGCCGTAAGTTTAGTAAGATGTACTACGGCCTCCGAAATGAATGAATTAGCTAGTTTAAGGACTCTAAGCCTGTCCGTAATGTCGTCCAGAGTAGCTGAACCAATGTTCTCTTCCAGAGACTCAATCCAGAATGCCGCTGCAGCCGTGATCGGCGCAATGCATGCAAGGGGTTGCAATATAAAACCTTGTTGAACAAACATTTTCTTAAGGTAACCCTCTAACTTTTTATCCATTGGATCTGAAAAAGCACAGCTATCCTCCACCGGGATAGTGGTACGCTTAGCTAAAGTAGAAACTGCTCCCTCCACCTTAGGGACCGTTTGCCATAAGTCCCTTGTGGTGGCGTCTATTGGAAACATTTTTCTAAATATCGGAGGGGGTGAGAACGGCACACCGGGTCTATCCCACTCCTTAGTAACAATTTCAGTAAGTCTCTTAGGTATAGGAAAAACCTCAGTACTCGTCGGTACCGCAAAATATTTATCCAACCTACACATTTTCTCTGGTATTGCAACTGTGTTACAATCATTCAGAGCCGCTAACACCTCCCCTAGTAATACACGGAGGTTTTCCAGTTTAAATTTAAAATTTGAAATATCTGAATCCAGTCTGTTTGGATCAGAACCGTCACCACCAGAATGAAGTTCTCCGTCCTCATGTTCTGCCACCTGTGACGCAGTGTCTGACATGGCCCTAATATTATCAGCGCACTCTGTTCTCACCCCAGAGTGATCACGCTTACCTTTTAGTTCTGGTAATTTAGCCAAAACTTCAGTCATAACAGTAGCCATATCCTGTAATGTGATTTGTAATGGCCGCCCAGCTGTACTCGGCGCTACAATATCACGCACCTCCCTCTGAGCGGGAGATGTAGGTACTGACACGTGAGGCGAGTTAGTCGGGATAACTCTCCCCTCGTTGTTTGGTGAAATTTGTTCAATTTGTACAGATTGATTTTTATTTAAAGTAGCATCAATACAGTTAGTACATAAATTTCTATTGGGCTCCACTTTGGCATTGCAACAAATGACACAGGTATCATCTTCTGAATCAGACATGTTTAACACACTAGCAAATAAACTTGCAACTTAGAAATACAATTCAAATAGAATAATATTAAAACGTACTGTGCCTTTAAGAAGCACAGAAGATCTATGACAGTTAAAAATTAATAAATTGAAACAGTTATAGCCTCAATCCTTGTAAACAACACAACTTTAGCAAAGGTTTAATCCCATTAGCAAAGATAACAATTTCTGAAAGCAGGAAACAAATTACAGAATAAAAGTTTTTATTTCAGTCAAACTATAATTCTCACAGCTCTGCTGAGAGAAATTACCTCCCTCAAAATAAGTTTTGAAGACCCCTGAGCTCTGTAGAGATGAACCAGATCATGCAGGGAATACAATGAGTTGCTGACTGAAATATTTGATGCATAGTAAAAGCGCCCCTCCCCCACACACACAGCAGTGAGGGAGAACAGAAACTGACAGAAAAAACAGATTTAAGCAACTGCCAAGTGGAAAAATGGTGCCCAAACATTTATTCACTCAGTACCTCAGTAAATGAAAACGATTTTACATTCCAGCAAAAACGTTAAACATAATCTCTAGTTATTAAACAGCTTTATGTCTTTCTTACAGTGTAATTCTAGTGAAGTACCATTCTCCCAGAATACTGAAGTGTAAAGTATACATACATGACATTATATCGGTATGGCAGGATTTTCTCATCAATTCCATTGTCAGAAAATAAAAACTGCTACATACCTCTATGCAGATTCATCTGCCCGCTGTCCCCTGATCTGAAGTTTACCTCACTCCTCAGATGGCCGAGAACAGCAATATGATCTTAACTACTCCGGCTAAAATCATAGCAAAACTCTGGTAGATTCTTCCTCAAACTCTGCCAGAGAGGTAATAACACACTCCGGTGCTATTTTAAAATAACAAACTTTTGATTGAAGATATAAAACTAAGTATAATCACCATAGTCCTCTCACACGACCTATCTAGTTGCTGGGTGCAAGAGAATGACTGGGAGTGACGTAGAGGGGAGGAGCTATATGCAGCTCTGCTGGGTGAATCCTCTTGCACTTCCTGTAGGGGAGCAGTTAATATCCCAGAAGTAATGATGACCCGTGGACTGATCACACTTAACAGAAGAAATAAATATTAATCCTAAAATAGCTAAGATATAATTATAATTTATATTGTAGCTATATTAGGATTTATTTTACAGGTAAGTATTAAGATTTAAATAGGAATAATTTATTTAATAAGACTTAATTTATTTTGTTAGATAAAAATTATATTTAACTTAGGGGGGTGTTAGTGTTAGGGTTAGAATTAGCTTAAGGGGTTAAACAATTTATTAGAGTAGCGGTGAGCTCCGATCGGCAGATTAGGGGTTAATACTTGAAGTTAGCTGTCGGCGATGTTAGGGAGGGCAGATTAGGGGTTAATACTATTTATTATAGGGTTATTGAGGCGGGAGTGAGGCGGATTAGGGGTTAATACATTTATTATACTAGCGGTGAGCTCCGGTCGGCAGATTAGGGGTTAATTATTGTTGGTAGCTGGCGGCGACGTTGTAAGGGGCATATTAGGGGTTAATAAATATAATATAGGGGTCGGCGGTGTTAGGGGCAGCAGATTAGGGGTACATAGGGATAACGTAGTTGGCGGCGGTGTACGGAGCGGCAGATTAGGGGTTAAAAAATTTAAATATAGTGGCGGCGATGTGGGGGGACCTCGGTTTAGGGGTACATAGGTAGTTTATGGGTGTTAGTGTACTATAGAGCACAGTAGTTAAGAGCTTTATGAACCGGCGTTAGCCCAGAAAGCTCTTAACTACTGACTTTTTTTTTTTTTTTTCTGCGGCTGGAGTTTTGTCGTTAGATTTCTAATGCTCACTTCAGCCACGACTCTAAATACCAGCGTTAGAAAGATCCCATTGAAAAGATAGGATACGCAATTGACTTAGGGGGATCTGCGGTATGGAAAAGTCGCGGCTGTAAAGTGAGCGTTAGACCCTTTAATGATTGGCTCCAAATACCAGAGGGCGGTAAAAACCAGCATTAGGAGCCTCTAACGCTGGTTTTGACGGCTACCGCCCAACTCTAAATCTAGGCCTATATGTTTATACTAATTCCTGACAGCCAAGCTACTTCATTTTAGCCGTTTCTTCCCCCTACATCTGGGAGCACTGAAATCCTGTTTTACCCTGGGCTTCCCAAATTATGTCTATATGTAAACATCACTGTTTTACCTACAGTCATCATCATTTAGATGCTGAATATAACTACTCAGTGTGGAGCTCAGTGAGAATATTTAAAAGTTAGGATTCTATCATAATGCATGTACCATGTCTTGTTTACATTAATTTACTCAAGGGTCCAAGAGAGGCACCAAGACCTGCCATAAGCCCTCCTTTATCCGGTATATTTTAAGCTGTTTGCGGGTCCAAGAGAGGCCTTTTTATTTTGTCATATATTTAGCCTTTGTGAAAGGTTTCATAGCGTAAAAACCTCTGAAAAGTTATTACATAACCTTTAAAATTAAGTAACCTATATATTGTGCAGTCCTATTAAGGTTACTATGATTATTGCTATTTTATTATTGCAGTTTATTCACTGTTTTCAGTTGACTCTATGTTCTAGTATTTATATATATATATATATATATATATATATATATATATATATATATATATATATATATATATATATATATATATATATAGCTGTATTGTCGCCTTTTTCATTCATCTGCAATAAACAATTGCTTTATGAGTTTGTTATTCGGCCTCAATAAAAAAAAATATATTAAAACATAAATAAGAAAAAAAAACACACAAAAGTCTGACTCTGACATACAAGGCACTCAATAGCACTGCTCCCCCCTATATCTCATACCTTGTCTTCAGACACTCTCCCTCCCATCCCCTTCACTCTTCTGATGACCTCCTCCCTCTCTCTTGTTACCTCCTCACATTCCCATCTACCGGTCTTCTCCAGGCTGGCCCCCATTTTTTTTTTACTCTAATGCCCTGCTTCATAATGCTTGTGAGATTCTGGGAAGAACCTGGAGCGGTGTTGTTTGTGTGTTTCTTCATATGCATACAACATATACTAACCCTTTTTAACCCCAGTTCCTCTCCTCCTTTGCTATCTCTTTGAAACCCTTAGCATGTAAGCCTATGAGCCCATCTGCTTGTAGATTATATGTAAGTATATGACTAGGTTACAAAATTATTATTTATTATTATCTTAGCAGTAACCTCCAATAAAATGTTGTATATATTATTTCAGCAGTTGCCAACCAACAAAATGTATATATGTAACAATATATTTATTAAAATCAATATTTATTCGTTAATTCTAGATTAGTTACCTTTATAGACACCTTGAATTATATTTATGTAGAAACTAGATTATGAACCAATTATATGTCTATGCTGTTACAATATTCTTTACAAAGCAAACCAAAATATATCTCTAAAATTAACCTTACTCACAATGAATCACATTAAAATATCACAATAAAAATACCAGAATATGGACCGCTAACTTAATAGTGTTTATTTAAACAATATAACAAGATACTTCATACAAATCTTACTAAATCTCAATAGATTTAAAATAACTTTCAGACAACCTCACATGACCGATGTCTTGGGGTCGCACTTGACTCAGTTCTTTCTTTCACTCCTCACATTCAGTCCTTGGCTAAAGCCTGCCGCTTCCACTTTAAAAACATCGCTAAAATGAGACATTTCCTTACACAAGACACAACTAAGATTTTAATCCACACTCTCATCCTTTCCCGCCTTGACTACTGCAACTCCATCCTCTCTGGTCTCCCTAGCTGCCGCATAGCTCCTTTACAATCCATAATGAATGCCTCTGCCAGGCTCATCTTCCTTACAACTTCACTCTTCATCTGCCGCACCCTCTCTGCCAATCCCTTCACTGGCTTCCTCTTGCCTCCATGATTAAACACAACATTCTCACTCTGACTTATAAAGCCCTCAATTGCATTTCTCCCCCCTACATCTCAGACCTTGGGGCCCATTTATCAAGCTCCGAATGGAGCTTGTGGGCCCGTGTTTCTGGCGAGTCTTTAGACTCGCCAGAAACACCAGTTATGAAGCAGCGAGCGGTCTTTAACCCTGTCCGCCTGCTCTGAGCAGGCGGACAGGAATCACCGGAATTCAACCCGATCAAGTACGATCGGCTTGAGTGACACCTCCCTGCTGGCCGCAAATCTGCAGGGGCCGGCGTTGCACCAGCAGCGGATCAGGTCCGCAAGACCTTTGATAAATAGGCCCCATTGTCTCCAGATACTCTCCCTCCCGACCCCTTCGCTCTGCTCATGATCTCCTACTCTCCTCTCTTTTTACCTCCTCACATTCCAGTTTACAAGATTTCTCCAGACTGGCTCCCATCTTATGGAACTCTCTGCCTCGCTCCACAAGACTCTCCCCTAGTTTTAAAAGCTTCAAGTGCTCCCTGAAGACTACTATTCAGGGACACATACAACCTACACTAACTTTCCTATCTCCACTGCTATCCCCTTAAACCCCATAGCATGTAAGCCTATGATTCCAGCTGTTTGTAGTCCACCTTCATAAGAGCCGACAACAACAGTGCAACTCTCAGTGGGACCCTCTACCTATTTGATCCATGTAATTGTTTTTATATACCACCTATGTCCATAGCGCTGCAGAACCTGTTAGCACTCTACAAAAACCTGATAATAAAGACAAGCATAATTAAACTATTTAGCCCACAAATGGTTCTATATAACTTCAATTAAAACACCAGAAATTATATATATTATTAATGCAACAGCCAATTGATATGTTAATATGTCTGGCCTGGAATAACCTCTTATTCATCCACAATAAAATAAATTCTAAAATATATATAGCAATAACTGTAATTAACTTATGAAATTAAAATTCTGCCTAACATTAATATTTAATACCAGTATACTTTACCAAATAACCAGTATGAGAATTCAGCTTCTGGGTTTTTTTGTAGGTTATATAAGAAGGTTTTATCCACTATTCGCAAGGGTACAGGCCTCAAATTATTATCTTTCTTCTCCTAAGAAAGTGTCCCAAAATTGCAGAGAAGATACATGGCACAAAATCTGTGTGTTTCTCTCTAAGTCAAAGTATGCTGCTTGTTTGAGTCTGTGTTCCTTGTCTAGTGTGTGGCAAAATGTATCCAATCTAAACCACTTCTTTTCTTTAATCATTCCAAGAATTGGATAGGCCCTTATCGAAGCTTGTCTCCCATTGGCCCTAACGAAGCTAAACATTTCATTGGCTTACTGGGAATGCATATGGTTATTTGATACTACAATCCCTTTTGGTTGCAATTTTCGCATAAACCACCAGAGGGCGACATAGGCATTAAAAACATTTTCATTTTCAACACTGCTACAGCTTAATTGATATATACCTCAATATGTTCATTAAACACACCTATAACTTCCAGCATTAATACATTATATATTCAATATATATGGGATTATTTAATATATAACCTGAGTATTTTCATACTAAACATGGGTATACTACTTATATTTTGAAAGATGCGTTTAAAAGTCACATTTCTTTTCAATATAAATATAGCCCACATATTTGTACATCTCTTTACAGTGTCACTTTGAATGCAAAAAAAAAAACACAATTTAGGTACAATTCATGGGGCAACTTATTGCAGGGTCTCCCTGCATTGGTACTCTTCTGTTTATTCAGATATCTAGAAAATAATCTGTTTATGGTATATATTTTAACATAGGGCAATACAGTTGTTCATTTAATTTATTACAAACCTGAAATGCATTTCTCAGATCCATATATACATACATATATATATATATATACACATATATAATTTATACAGTCTGAGTATCAATGAAATCTTTAAGAATTATACAGTTCATATAGATTAATTTCTAACTTCTCTTTTTGCTATTAAGATTTAAATTCTGATATGCTTTCAAAGAACACGTTTTAAAAAGACTTTTCTTAGATACCTCTACCTCAGATGAGGAGTCTAGATATCTGTGTATTCAACTCAGCGTGGGGTAATTAACCTTTGCATGCAAAGCGGTTTACTTCCATGAAAACCTGTTTTTTTGTGCATACACTTGGGTTTCAAAGAGCTGAATATTGTAGACTGACTTCATGTACAGAATTGTTGTCTCTGTCAACCCAGGGGGCATCCTGGACTAGGTAATTATCAGGGCAATGTTTACCTTCCCTGTAAAGCTTTGGGCTTCAAAAGGTTTAGTGATCTATCTTCACTAATTGAACAATTGTATCATCTCTTTTCCTCTCTTAAGCAGCGAAGGGGGGAAAGTGGCTATAGTGAGACCAATTCATATCAAATTAGATATTAGCTCAAATTAAATACTAAATTATTTGATACATTTGTAGTTTATTTAATGTTTAATGTTGCAGGTACCTTGACATCACCTTTATGAGAGCTGACTACAACAGTGCGACTCTTGGCAGGGCCCTCTACCCACTTGTTCCCTATAAATGTTACCTGCATATCATGCATAAGTTTATAGCGCTGCGGAATCTGTTGGCGCTCTAGAAATAACTGACAATAATAACAACAACAACAAATGAAATGTTACAAATTTTAAGTGACCTTGGGGTTTCTTCCCTATTGCCCAACAGTAATAAAGATTATACTACCTGCATCAAAACAACTTCTGCCCCAATATTTTTGGCTGACCAATAACTGATTTTTTTATTTTGGTTGATAGGTGAAAAGAAATTAAGCTGTGTTTGTTGAGATAATTAGCATCTGGGATGGTGTGAGTTAAGATACTTTATTGGTTGAAAGTGAATTTCTGTGACTTGCTTATAGATATTTTATTTTATAACAAAGATGTGGTAATTAAAACTATGGCTTTTCCAGAGATAATTAGAATCTGGGATGGTGAGCATTAAAGTGATGGTAAATCCTAGAGTTTTTGAAACGCTAGGATTTACTAGTGCAACAAATAAAGAAGACTATTTTTTTAACGAGGTGTCGTTTACACCTCTAATAAAATAGCTGTGTTGCCCAGCTTGCATTATGCCGGATAGCAATCAATCTATTGGCTAAGATCACCTCACTGGAAAAATAGTGTACTGCCGTGTGTGGCATGAGGCGCTCATCGCGGCATACGCTGCAGATAAATGAAGGGACTTTCAGCATGAAGTATTATATAGTTCATGACTGAAAGTCCCCTTTATTTGTTGCACTGGTAGCTCCTAGCTTTTCAAATGTGAATTCCTGTGAATTGCTTTAGTGGATATACGTATCTTTCTACAAAATGTAAATTGTTGCCAATTAGTTTCTGATTTTCTAGAAATAAACTAGAGTTTGATTTAAATTCCTTGCACCTACTGAACTATGCTGGAAGTGGCTTAGTCATGACACACAGTAGAAGCAAATAAGTGAAAAAATAACAGAAGACTTTCTCAGTAGCAAATTCACAGTAATCCACTGACCGGTTCCTTAATCCACATATCATATAGCTGTTGCACTAACACCCCCAAAGCCATCAATAGGCGGATACCAGCCTGGAAATAATTATGTATTTAAAAAACAGCAAAGAATAAAACAAAGCAAACCCTTAGCGACCATCCATATATTTACAAGCAGTAATTATAAATTGAGTGAAATTCAGCCAGTTGTCATAGTAACTAGTCACAAACACAACAGGCTGCATAAAATGTAAAACAGTGGTAAGGAAGCATTACTGGGAAATTAACAAATACTTTCAGTTATATAAATCCCAGAAATACAGACTAACTTAAATGCAAAATTATCTGGGACAACCTTACAAACTCATAATAAATGACTATAAAGCTGTTCATATAAACAACGGTGTGTATGAAATTAAATCATATAAACTAATTATTTCACCTGTACGTCACTTAAGATATAATGAACATCTGGTCTGTCAAGGGTCCTAAGGTTTCTAAAGAAGCTTTACCAGGTTAGCATTATTTACATAAAAATGTAAGCTAATGTCAGAAATATCTACAAATGTGGATATTATCGATATAATTTAAATTATGAAGTTGCACTCTCCTCACGCCCACAAATGTGTTTTTATAACACTGAACAGAAACGTTTGCAAGCAGAGCTTATTATAAATTAAGAGGAATATTAAAGTGAATGTCAACTTTCAAGAATGAGTACCCGTTTTTTAAAAATACTATCTAAAACAGGGGCACTTTCATTCATGAAAGTTTACATTACACCCGTTTTGTTAAAATAATTGCCTTTTCTTCTTGAAGCCGGAGAAGCGATTCCCCCTCCTGCCGCTCGTCTCTTCTTACGTCAGCAATGACGAATACGGCATCCTCCAATCCTGGCTTCCCCCCAGGGGAATCATTGCCTGAGGCAACGCCGTGATTGGAGGAAGCCGGATTTGTCATTGCTGACATATGAAGTGACAAGCGGCAGGACAGGGAATCGCTTCTCCAGCTTCAAGAAGAAAAGGCAAGTATTTTAACAAAACGGGTGAAATGTAAACTTTCATGAATGAAAGTGCCTCTGTTTTAGATAGTATTTTTAAAAACCGGACACTCTTTCTTAAAAGTTGAGATTCACTTTAAATGTTAATACTGTAATTAAAAAACATTGCTGGACCTGTCATCCAGATCTATTGCACAGACTTGGCAAATTGTTTCAGAAAGGTCAACCAATATCACCAATTTTAAATCACAAAAATGCAACAGTTAATAACAATAGGCTAGTCAACATACACCAGTAGTTAAGATGATTTAGCCTCTAGAAACCACATACTTGAGCCCCTTGGGATTTGTTGCTGCAAATGGCAAAGTCTAAAAGGTGTCTAAATATGTGTGCTGCCATATGTAACAATGCTGCAATAAAAACAAAACATAGATACCAGGTCACATTTAATCCAACTGATAAAGGTCTAGTAAGTAGAACATATAAAGTGATTAATGTCAGCGTATTATGTGGGTGATGATTATTTAGCATTTTTTACATTAATGCAGTTTAAGATACCCAGCCTTATGTGACGATAGCAAGGATTTTTGTTACACTAAATTAGATTCCTTTGTATCAAATCTGTCAACATTCCATTTCTTCTAATAGCAAGAAGTTCACAATCCCAATTGAAAAGTGATAAAGTTCCCAACTTGTGTTGCATTAATCCTTCAAGAAAGTTTAATCCATTCCCACAAGTAATTCAACTGTTAGCCGAGATGTTGTTTCTTGTGACAAAATCCAATTAATCTGTGTGTCATTTGTAGAAATTACAAATCTCTACGATGTTGCTCCAAATTTTCCTAAAGACACATTACAACTGGAAAAATAAAGATGCTCCTAATGAGTAAAGGCAGATTATTATATTATTATAGGACAGAGATCCTATATTATATGCAAGTTTCTCATACATGGTAACACCAAGCATCATGATTGTGAAGATTAAATCTAAACGTCTTTATAGATTTATTGAACTTGGACCTATTGAGTAGTTGCTCCTCTGTGTCTCTGCAGATCAAAAGAGCTCATTATAATGCTGATAGAATTTAAGATGTGATTCATATTATTAAAGATACATGTCTTTTCAAAGTCATTCATGTATAAATGAACATACCCTGAGGCTTTATTTGATCCCATTGCTGTACCTGCAAAATATTGCATATAAAACATAAATTGGCAACTTCCAAGAAGAACTTAATTAGCAGACCACTAATGTTCACTGGCCTGCTCACGTTCATCTTCTCAGGTATATCTAACTTCTCAACATAAGTAATGGTATAAGGTTTTTGTATTAAATGTATCCACAAATTAGCTGAACATATCCCAGCAAAACTAGGCTATAAATAGTCATTTCTCTTGTCGACATGATCTTTGTAAAAACAACTATCTTATAAAGAAATGGAATGTTTGCACAATTTGGAAATAGGTGTAGAAACCTTAGGAAGATAGTCCTGGAGCTGCAATACATTGACATCAAAAGGGGCATCAATCCCGGTAGAAAGAATACAATAGCTGATCAGGGCTAGACCATTTCTTAGAAATAAGGTCAGACTTAATGGATCAAGCAGGGAACACTCAACGTTATGTTTACCTTACACAGGTTAAATAGCTCCTCTAAACAGTTTAAATGCAGTAACATTACAGTAGAGTTTCTTAGTTTAGAAGCATTTAAGCTTTTTCCTACTAAAATTCAAAGAACTATCAAAGCAAATGTAGTTTATGACTGAAGAGGATTCTAACTCTGAAGAAATATAGGAAATTAGTAGGAAGGAGAAAGGGCATGCTTAGATTTATGCTTCCTGGGAAAACTCCTTTGCACATAAATTAGGGCAGAATGTTTTTTTAAAGTTGATTCAAGAAGGAATGCAACTAAAAATGTCCAAAATATCTCTGCAAGAACCTGAGTCACCCCAGGAGTAATGGCAGAGCTAACAACACAAGTAGAAACCTCAGTCTCAATAGGAGCGGTATACTCTTTACAAAAGCAGTAACATCATATAGTTTTATATGTATGTCTACAACAAACATAGCCATACAGACTACTCAAGGCAAGATTTAGGTAAGGTTGCAACATATCCTCTGTCTGCAGTTCTTCCCATCAGAAGGCACTTTTGAGTTGTTAATACCCCAAAGCACACATTTTTAGGTTTTTTTCCCTAGGGCCGCAAAAACTATGGGAGACATTCTGCTGAAGGGCCCCAAAATCTAGTTGCAAGGGCCGCATATAACCCTCAGGCCACAAGTTGCCCATCCCTGACTTAGACTATAAGCTGGACCCCCTAATTCTTCTGTCTGTTTGCTTAATCTTAAAAGGTCATTGCACTGTGATTTGTTTTTCCTTTAACGTATTACCAATGATCAATTTTACGTACTGGAGTGTAATAAATTGTTCACAGATATCTCCTTTATCATGGTTTTATCATTGGAAATAGCTGCTTTTGCCTGTTGTATCCCCGTCTGAACATTAAAGGGACAGTAAACGCCTTATAATTACAAGACATTGCTGTTGTGTTGCTATAGAATAACATATCAGCCAAGTCTTAATGTTTTTAAAACAAATTAAGATCCTTTTAACCATCCACCATTTACATTATTTAGAGGAGCCAAACTGGTCTTTCGTCCACAGACAACAAGGCTAGTCACTGTCATAAAGTTAGTATAAAATACATTGTTTGCAGTTGTTATCTAAGAAATCCAATAAGGGAAATATATGTAGCCTGATTAGCCTTGATAAGTAAGTAGGGTGCATTTTAATTTCTATAAACAGAAATTACTCAAAGCTAAATTACATAAAATTGGGCAAAATAAACAATAATAATATATTAAAGTGATTTCATTATGCATAACTAAACAGTTTATATAAAAATCAAGGTGTTTACAGTCCCTCTAAGTAATGGTTATAGAAAAGTTATGTAAACAATAAGGTTTAGAAAACAAATCCCGCTACCAATGGGCAAAGAGGTACTAAAATGTTTATTTCCTTGTTCTTTCTAATTATTGGTTTCACTATGCATTTAAAGTTAGGATGAGGAAGATTTTGTGTAAACACAGAAAGGTAAGCCAATGAGGTGTGTTCTCCATGCAAGTTCAGCCCGTTAAATTGGGTTGTGTTTACAATTAGCCGTTGCAGCTATTTCATATACAAAAATATACCAAAATGATACATTTCCCATACATATTATACTCTGCAACTGGTATAACCAGTAATTAAGGGGAATTTCACAGTACACTGTCCCTTTAAAATCAACTGCTGCATAGCAGGTATTCTAGGACCCTCTGTCTTTTGAGACACATTCAAGAACATACAGTAACTCACCCTCAAAAAAAGCCAGCATAGCAATTACTAAGAAACACTTAGCTTGAAGGGACAAAAAAACTGCACCAGAGTTTATGGCAGTTATCCAGAGACCTGTGAGCAAAATATCACCATCAAGTGATATAATTAAATTATATAAATATATATTCAAGGTCAATATACAGTGTTGACAGAAGCAGCTTTTAAACCAAGAGAATTGCATTTGACAGGATTCAGCTTTAAAGTTAGATGAAAGAAGATTTCACCTTCAATAAACAGAAAAGTGACTGAAAAGCAGTAAAGCTACCGAATTAGCGAATATATTGAAGATTCAATAGATGACAGAAAGGGTTGACCAACACAGCAGACTGGGAATTTGTCTAACATTGCACCTACCTGGCTTGTATGCCGTTGGTTTTAAATGTTTCCTGAATAAACACATCTAAAAAAAAATTTCGCTGGAGTCTCGTTTGGATGTTTTTCTTCTTATCTTTATTTATTTATATATATATATATATTTATATAGCCAAGAACAAGAGGGGGTATATGCACTCTCACCAAATACCATCAGCTGCCAGGGTGCTCTGTAGGGAAATTCATCAGCAAAATCAAAGAAAGCACTCACTGGTCTTCAGATAACTTATCCAAATAAAATGTATTAGTGACGTTTCGGGACAAATAGCGTCCCTTCCTCTGACCAACAGAAACTACAAACAAACAAACTAATAAAGGCCTGTTAAACCCTCCCCTAAAGAGGCCACCAATGAATGGAGGACGTGTGCAAACACCTCAGGACTGTACCAATCGACACAAAAAAATATATGTGCTATAGAATAAATATCTAATGTCAAATATAAAACTCGTGTAATAAGTGTGTATCAATCATAAATATGTGCCTCAGTAAACAATAGTGTATCAAACTTTAAGTGTACAAAAATACATATGTATCCCTCACATATAGTCCATGAAAATATATCCCTGGCAAAGTGGGAGCCCACAAATGGAACATTCCAAATTCAGGAGACACACGCCCCCATGGGAGTAAATAATACAGCCGGTATTGGATCTGAGCGATCAAATTACTAAATCAATCACCTAAATAAATATAAATAAAACAAATGTGGAGCATGGTCAGCGGCGCAAAACTGTCTCTATCACAGCCAAAGTATAAATCTACCCCAAAAAAATTAGAGAAATACATAAAAATATATAGAGCAAGAGACCGCTATCTGCATGAATGGGCCGATCGCAATGACACTCAGTCACATTCACTCACATCTGACTCCGGTGAATGATCCGGAGTCAGATGTGAGTGAATGTGACTGAGTGTCATTGCGATCGGCCCATTCATGCAGATAGCGGTCTCTTGCTCTATATATTTTTATGTATTTCTCTAATTTTTTTGGGGTAGATTTATACTTTTATCTCTACTGTTGTGGCTGAAACGGTTGGCATATTTTTGTTATTTACGGTATGGAGGGGACACTAGTATGCCCGCACAGTACTTGTGTGCTATAGGTTATCTGTTATGGGGATAAGTATGTTGAGTTTTAGCGCACTCCCACTACCGCTGTGAGCCTATCAGGGGTTTGTGGTTTTTTCGGTACCCAATCAATGGGAGTTTGGTGGGTGTGGCTGAGCTTCACTGTGATCGGCTCTGTGAACTGTCAGATCATGCAAGAATAGATGGGCTTTGGCTGTGATAGAGACAGTTTTGCGCCGCTGACCATGCTCCACATTTGTTTTATTTATATTTATTTAGATGATTGATTTAGTAATTTGATCGCTCAGATCCCATACCGGCTGTATTATTTACTCCCATGGGGGCGTGTGTCTCCTGAATTTGGAATGTTCCATTTGTGGGCTCCCACTTTGCAAGGGATATATTTTCATGGACTATATGTGAGGGATACATATGTATTTTTGTACACTTAAAGTTTGATACACTATTGTTTACTGAGGCACATATTTATGATTGATACACACTTATTACACGAGTTTTATATTTGACATTAGATATTTATTCTATAGCACATATATTTTTTTGTGTCGATTGGTACAGTCCTGAGGTGTTTGCACACGTCCTCCATTCATTGGTGGCCTCTTTAGGGGAGGGTTTAACAGGCCTTTATTAGTTTGTTTGTTTGTAGTTTCTGTTGGTCAGAGGAAGGGACGCTATTTGTCCCGAAACGTCACTAATAAATTTTATTTGGATAAGTTATCTGAAGACCAGTGAGTGCTTTCTTTGATTTTGCTGATATATATATATATATATATATATATATATATATATATATATATATATATATATATATACACATACTGCCACAACCAGTATTATATGGAAAAATCCTTGGCAAAACCCAGACTTATAGATTGGAAGACTGAGATGGAGGTTAAGAGTTGGTTTAACTTTATCACATAATAACTGTGACGTACAGGGGTTAACCAACCCAGCAACCATCACCAGTTTATCATAGAAAGGGTTAACAGTCCCTTTCCACCTTTACCAGTTTGTCACAGTCTAGCTACTCTCCAGGCAAGCCTGTGATTAAGCTCAATGGGTGCAAGGGTTAAATACTCTTTCGTCTGTAGTAGATGAAGAAAAATGCCCAAACTCCCCTTTAATGCACTCACACAACAGATTAAGATTATTATATGGGAAATCTTAAGGAAAAACCCAGAAAAACAGATTAAAAATCCCAAAATACAATTTGGGAAAAATTAATCTAAAAAGCAGAATACTATTATTACCAGCCTATTTGGTAAAATGGTTCAAATATTAGACAAAGACAAAAACTTAATAAAGAAACATGATGAACAAAAAAAAGTCACAGTTAAAAAAATAAATAAATACATACAAAAGCAAAACAGTTTTTAAAATAGGAGTAAAACCCAGAAACTAATACTATACTAGCTTACATATCTTTGCCAAGGAAGCAAGGCAAGAAAAGATGGTCACTAACGCTGCAGCCTCCCATGTAGAATCACAATATTTTGCTAAATTCCCCATTAAATAAAATATTTTCCTGAGGTCACGTTTCTGGCCAGGCCCCTTCCAGAGTGTGGGTAAGGAGGGGAGCCATCTCTTTCTAATGACAGGCCATAAATCAATTGCAGGCCCTGGCTGAAGTTACAGAATACGATTCAGTTATATATATATATATATATATATATATATATATATACACACACACAAACAAACATATATACACAGTACACATAAACTTATAAGCATGACATGTTTGTCATATTTGTTCATCCTGTAACATAAAAGTGATTTAAAAATGTCAAGATATGCTAGTGTTTCAACTTTAGTTGACCTATGGTTTTTGTCTTGACAGGGACACGGTTTTCTGTCACTCTGTATTGACATCTTTGCCTAATAAACTGGCCAGGTCTCTGGATGTATGATTACTCTAGCGAAACTTAAAAACTATTAACAACAGGAGGTCTGTTGTTGACAAACACAGGGAAATGCTCATATGAAGAAAAAAAAAATGAAAAGAGAAAAAAAGTTAACCCCTTACAAACTAAAATAATTATATCTTCATGACAAAAGTACCAGTGACCTAATTGACAACTGTTGCACAACTTAATATCTGTTAATTGGGGCCCTGAAAGCTAACCCTCTTGATTGACCTATATGCCTGTTAAACCATGCTATAGACTCTTTATTATAGTTTGGCTTTTATTACATTATGCTAGGTATTGTTGATCACTTTATATAAGGCATATTTCAAGTGCACCCAATCTCCAGGTTTAAGCCTTACACTATTTGGGGTCTGATATGGAATTCTCCTGCTGTAAACTTATTTAATATGCATCTTCCACTCCATTTTATAGCTTGATGGTGTCTTTTATAGTTATAGGGTGTGCTCAAGATGCTGTATCCTTGTATTTCCTTGTTTAAACTACTCCCTCCATGTGAGATTCCCCTTCAATCGATGAAGATGCTAAGTTGCATGTACATGGAGACCCACCTACATCCAGGTCTGCCCTGAATATTCCCTACAGTATTTTTTTCTAGCTAATGTTATGATAACTTGCCCCTATACGAATAACATCACAGGATGTGACTGTGCTCTCTTTGTAATCTAGACCCCACTAGACGGCATAATGTGTAGCTTGTCTTTCCGTGGAAATATTTTACTTTTAGTGAATACATCTACTTTATGCATTGAATACGGTTATTATCGGTTATTTGTAGAGCACCAACAGATTCCGCAGCGCTAATTGACATTTATTGTGTTAGTATATAATGTATGTGTATATGTGTGTGTATGTATGTATACATGCATAAACGTTATGAGTGTGTAAATACATATTTGTCTATCAATATACTATATATGGTGTGTATATATAGAAAAGAGACAAAATCAGCACTATAATACATTATAATAATAATGGATTTACATGTTGGAAAAAGATTAAAATAAAACAGAGAAAATAGAACCTTTTACTTTACCAATCACAAGGAAGATTGGAGGAAAATTGTCATCTATCTTATTGTCCGTAGCCCCCATGTTAATCTAATTCAGCATTAAATGTTTTTTTTGGGTCAGGCCAGGTTTCTGGACAGTTTTCTTTTAGAGAGCGGCTAGGAAAGTAGCTACACCTTTTATTAGGCCATAAACCACCTCTCAAGACCTTGCTGAAGTTACAAAACACTATAATTCTATTACGATCACTTCTGATCAAAACACATCATGGAACCATGGGGATTATGTTAATACCAAACATGGTGTGTCTGTCCTATTTGGTCAACGATTAACATTAAAAAATAAAGTATCCTGATATCCTGGCTTGTCTGAAATTATGTTTTGGGATGTGTAGCGGTTGATAACTTCTATATAGTAAATTCCCATGGGAATAGGGCCCTCAATTCCTCCTGTATTTGTTTGATACATTGTGTCTTCTCTTATAAATATTGTATCATTGTTGTACTTATATAATTTGTAACCATGGACAGGTCTGGGGAATTTGTTGGCGCTTTATAAATAAAATAATAACTGCTGTCTATTATAGGTAAACAGTTCTGGGAGAGGAACCTTGAAAGTTTTTAAACAGAATTCTGAGAGAGGAACCATAAGTGCAGTACAGGAAAGAAAATAAAGTGCCTCAGATCAATAAAGGTTACTGAGCCCCAATTTTAAATGTTCGCAAAACTTGCCACAGGAATTTATACTTACTTGTTTAACAAAGAAATTCTATTCTAACCAAGAAAATATTCCCAAATACAAGGCATATGAAGATATTATCATGACAGACAGTAAAAACACAGATTACAGGAGAACTGAGAGTGGTGGAGAGATTTTTTTTCCCTATTCGTAGTTGACCCCTCTGTTGGAAAAAAGCTATGGATACTATAAATATATTTCAGAAAATTACTGAAAAAAAACCCCAACATGTTGCACAATCTTGGAAAATACAAAGTTCTGCTGTTGTTTCTTAAAGTAACATTCAACTCAAAAATCTGATTAGTTAGAAATCTACTTTCATTATTTATTTTGCCAGATTTTCTAGCAATTTGACTTTGAAATGTTTTTTTTTCAACAGCCCTCAGAAAAAGCAGAGTACATTCTGCCGAATTCATAACCCTGACTAAACAACATATTACACATTGATTGCTTGATCAGTTCAGCAGTTCATTTATATCTGTCCTTAATTGGCCACAGCAAATGTGTTAAAGGATTACTTTCTGTTAGAATTTTTAAGCTAAACAACTAACATATTAAAGTTAATAAACATTAATTAAAACCTACTGACCTATATTTTCTCCAAAACGAAGTTTCATAACGTTCTAAAAGTTATATCTTTTATTCGCCGATGATGTCACGTTATCCTGCCCACTATTTTCAGCACTGTGTGTTCAAAATACTTAAACCAATAACTTTGTGTTTAAAGCGCCATTTTGAAACCTAGGTATTGTAAGCGGATTGGTACAGAGCAAAGGATACCCATGGAGTGGGTTTGGAAAACAATTAAATTTGCAGACAAGATTTCTGATATACGGTAGAGATATGTTAATGAAATGCTATTGATAAAAAGCGTATTTGGGGTAGTTAGTTAGTAACAGGCATAGAAAATATTTACTTACAGTGGCCCTTTAATATAAACAATACTCCCTGGGCTGCTAAAAATGACCGTTATAAATGCTTTTAGAACATTTACAGTGATTTTACAATACTCAATTGTGTATATATACTTTGCATACATAAAAAAGCTTAGTCTCTCATTTTTAATTGTTTTTACTTATGTGACCAACATTAGCTGAATATGCATTTTTATCTGAACTCCTTCCTGTTGGCAGCGCCTCTGCTTATAACTTCCCAAACTTTCACAAATAATAAAAAAAAATCTAGGTTTTAGAACATCTTCAAAATTAAAGTGATAGTAAATTTGTAGTCCAGAAACTTTCAATTCAGGTGGGGATACCACAGGCTAAATTAGCTATTTCCAATGCTGAAATAAAGGTAAATTAGATACTTGTAAACAATTAAAATCATTTCAACAGGTAAAATGAATCTTTGAAAACAAATTAAAGGGGAGACAATTTTTGGGTAAACTGTCCCTTTAAAGGGACACTGAACCCAAATTTTTTTATTTCATGATTCAGATAGAGCATGCAATTTTTAGCAACTTTCTAATTTACTCCTATTATCAATTTTTCTTCGTTCTCTTGCTATCTTTATTTGAAAAAGAAGGCATCTAAGCTAAGGAGCCAGCACATTTTTGGTTCAGACAATGGACAGCACTTGTTTATTGGTGCTGTCCAATCAGCAAGGACAACCCAGGTTGTTCACCAAAAATGGGCTGGCATTTAAACTTACATTCTTGCTTTTCAAATAAACATACCAAGAGAATAAAGAAAAATTGATAATAGGAGTAAATTAGAAAGTTGCTTAAAATTGCATGCTCTATCTGAATCACAAAAGAAAAAAATTAGGTTCAGTGTCCCTTTAACTAAATCTTTAATATTACCTCGGTCTGCCGTTTAATAAAAAAAAAAAATTTTTCTTTTTGTTACTTTTTTCTATTTTTCAAATGTAATGCGTTCTATACAGCATTGCAAGACAACAACAATAAACTAATTGCAGTGCTGCTCATGCCCTGATTCCTCTAGAACTTACGGACCACTCTACATCACTAAAGAACACAAACAGGAAATGTATGTATATATATATATATATATATATATATATACATACATATATACATACATACACATAATATATACACATACATAAACATACACCCATATATTAACACAAAGAGTAAGTCTGGCACTCACTTGCAAAAACTAGTTAGTTGCTGCATCTGGCCAAATGGGTCAAGCCCAGGAACCACGTCAAAGTCTCTCCCAACCTGGGTCCCTAATACAGCCAAACAATGAGAGCTCTAAATCAAACAAATTTTGAACCACCCAAGGGTGCACAGGCTAATGTAATCTCCCTAGACATATATAGCAAACACAGAAGTGGACTGCACTCTCGAACTGAACCGGGTACACATCCCATGACCCTACAACATGCACAGCCCTGGGGCTAACTTCTTTGGCTCTGGGGACTGTGCAGCTACCTGGGAGTGCTATTGAGCACCAAGGGCTGTGCATGTAAATTTTTCACCAAAACATCAATAAATATTTGAAACTACCTTCATGCTAAATTCCTGAGAGTGTATTTTTTGTTGTTGGATGTCTATTTCATAACTGCACCCAGGTAGTTGGTCTTAAGAGGGTGGGTCTGCTAGTTGGATTTAAAAATAAATAAATAAAAAATACATACACATACATACATACACATATATATATATATATATATATATATATACACATTGAGATATATATATATATACATTGAGATATATATATATACATTGAGATATATATATATATATATATATATATATATATATATATATACAGGGAGTGCAGAATTATTAGGCAAATGAGTATTTTGACCACATCATCCTCTTTATGCATGTTGTCTTACTCCAAGCTGTATAGGCTCGAAAGCCTACTACCAATTAAGCATATTAGGTGATGTGCATCTCTGTAATGAGAAGGGGTGTGGTCTAATGACATCAACACCCTATATCAGGTGTGCATAATTATTAGGCAACTTCCTTTCCTTTGGCAAAATGGGTCAAAAGAAGGACTTGACAGGCTCAGAAAAGTCAAAAATAGTGAGATATCTTGCAGAGGGATGCAGCACTCTTAAAATTGCAAAGCTTCTGAAGCGTGATCATCGAACAATCAAGCGTTTCATTCAAAATAGTCAACAGGGTCGCAAGAAGCGTGTGGAAAAACCAAGGCGCAAAATAACTGCCCATGAACTGAGAAAAGTCAAGCGTGCAGCTGCCAAGATGCCACTTGCCACCAGTTTGGCCATATTTCAGAGCTGCAACATCACTGGAGTGCCCAAAAGCACAAGGTGTGCAATACTCAGAGACATGGCCAAGGTAAGAAAGGCTGAAAGACGACCACCACTGAACAAGACACACAAGCTGAAACGTCAAGACTGGGCCAAGAAATATATCAAGACTGATTTTTCTAAGGTTTTATGGACTGATGAAATGAGAGTGAGTCTTGATGGGCCAGATGGATGGGCCCGTGGCTGGATTGGTAAAGGGCAGAGAGCTCCAGTCCGACTCAGACGCCAGCAAGGTGGAGGTGGAGTACTGGTTTGGGCTGGTATCATCAAAGATGAGCTTGTGGGGCCTTTTCGAGTTGAGGATGGAGTCAAGCTCAACTCCCAGTCCTACTGCCAGTTTCTGGAAGACACCTTCTTCAAGCAGTGGTACAGGAAGAAGTCTGCATCCTTCAAGAAAAACATGATTTTCATGCAGGACAATTCTCCATCACACGCGTCCAAGTACTCCATAGCGTGGCTGGCAAGAAAGGATATAAAAGAAGAAAATCTAATGACATGGCCTCCTTGTTCACCTGATCTGAACCCCATTGAGAACCTGTGGTCCATCATCAAATGTGAGATTTACAAGGAGGGAAAACAGTACACCTCTCTGAACAGTATCTGGGAGGCTGTGGTTGCTGCTGCACGCAATGTTGATGGTGAACAGATCAAAACACTGACAGAATCCATGGATGGCAGGCTTTTGAGTGTCCTTGCAAAGAAAGGTGGCTATATTGCTCACTGATTTGTTTTTGTTTTGTTTTTGAATGTCAGAAATGTATATTTGTGAATGTTGAGATGTTATATTGGTTTCACTGGTAAAAATAAATAATTGAAATGGGTATATATTTTGTTTTTAAGTTGCCTAATAATTATGCACAGTAATAGTCACCTGCACACACAGATATCCCCCTAAAATAGCTATAACTAAAAACAAACTAAAAACTACTTCCAAAACTATTCAGCTTTGATATTAATGAGTTTTTTGGATTCATTGAGAACATGGTTGTTGTTCAATAATAAAATTAATCCTCAAAAATACAACTTGCCTAATAATTCTGCACTCCCTATATATATATATATATATATATATATACACACACACACGGTAAAACATTATACTCTTTTAGTCCTGCTGTCTTGTTTTCTGGCCAAAGAATGAATCCTGGGATCCTGCCAGCAAATCTGGAAAGCTGACAGTGTCGGAGGGAAAACATCGTTCGTTATTGAAATGAGTCTTCTAATTTCAGAGAGAGATGCAAACATCACGATGGCATGTTTACTAAACAAGAACAATTGAATTACATTTTGAACTAAATTGTTTCATTACTGGAATTCCCAAAGAAAACCGTATGCTCTGCATCCTTATATTAAGATGGTTTCCAAGGACCAGGGATAAACTTGCTGCATTGTTTATAGCAAGACACATGCACAGCAACACAAATAGTCCTAATGATAACAGTGAATCAGAGATCACCAGAGGGTTATTTATCAGTACGAATGTCTAGTGAATTGTCTTTTTAGCAATCCAGCTGCTATTCACCATTTTTTAACCTGAAAACAAAAGTCAACAGCTATATACATATGAATGAAAAAGTTGTAGCGCAAATCCTTTATTGCATCTAATTTAATTTTACTTTAAAATTGAGGTATAAAAATACATGTCCATATAAACACCTCTGTCAGTGTCAAGTGCAACTTGAATCAGCAGATGTGTCTTCAACCGCCATTTTCTGGCAAAATAGACAATATAGATTAACTGTATTTTGGATAATCTTTTATTCTTTGCGGTCATGAGATTGCACAGAGCTATATATTCCCATTTGATCTTTTGGATTAGATTTGTTTTTAAGTAAAAATACATCACAATCTCATTATCAACAGAATGAGCAACAAAACCTCTTGACTCTGGCTATGGAATAGTTTTTGTTGCAAAAGCGTATTATGTTGAGACCCATATCTCAAATATAATGAACAAATGTTCATATGTTTATGGTTCCTTAGGAGATGCTTCCCCCCCACCATATTTTTCTATATACAGTGGATATAAAAAGTCTACACACCCCTGTTAAAATGTCAGGTTTCTGTGATGTAAAAAAATGAGACAAAGATAAATCATTTCAGACCTTTTCCACCTTTAATGTGACCTATAAACTGTACAACTCAATTGAAAAACAAACTGAAATCTTTTAGGTGGAGGGAAGAAAACAAAAAAAACTAAAATAATGTGGTTGCATAAGTGTGCACACCCTCTTATAACTGGGGATGTAACTGCGTTCAGAATTAAGCAATCACATTAAAAATCGTGTTAAATAGGAGTCAGCATAAACCTGCCATCATTTAAAGTGCCTCTGATTAACCCCAAATAAAGTTCAGCTGCTCTAGTAGGTCTTTCCTGAAATTTTCTTAGTCGCATACCACAGCAAAAGCCATGGTCCACAGAGAGCTTCTAAAGCATCAGAGGGATCTCATTGTTAAAACTTATCAGTCAGGAGATGGGTACAAAAGAATTTCCAAGGCATTAGATATACCATGGAACACAGTGAAGACAGTCATCATCAAGTGGAGAAAATATGGCACAACAGTGACATTACCAAGAACTGGATGTCGCTTAAAAATTGATGAAAAGACGAGAAGAAAACTGGTCTGGGAGGCTACCAAGAGGCCTACAGCACCATTAAAGGAGCTGCAGTAATATCTGGCAAGTACTGGCTGTGTGGTACATGTGACAACAATCTCACGTATTCTTCATATGTCTGTGGCAAGTCGAAAGCCTTTTCTTATGAAGAAAAACATCCAAGCAAGGCTACATTTTGCAAAAACACATCTGAAGTCTCCCAAAAGCATGTGGGTGTTATGGTCTGATGAAACCAAAGTTGAACTTTTTGGCCATAATTCCAAAAAATATGATTGGCGCAAAAACAACACTGCACATCACCAAAAGAACACCATACCCACAGTGATGCATGGTGGTGGCAGCATCATGCTTTGGGGCTGTTTTTCTTCAGCTGGAACTGGGGCCTTAGTTAAGCTAGAGGGAATTATGAACAGTTCCAAATACCAGACAATATTGGCACAAAACCTTCAGGCTTCTGCTAGAAAGCTGAACATGAAGAGGAACTTCATCTTTCAGCATGACAACGACCCAAAGCATACATCCAAATCAACAAAGGAATGGCTTCACCAGAAAAAGATTTAAATTTTGGAATGGCCCAGCCAGAGCTCAGACCTGAAACCGATTGAAAATCTGTGGGGTGATCTGAAGAGGGCTGTGCACAGGAGATGCCCTCGCAATCTGACAGATTTGGAGTGTTTTTGCAAAGAGTGGGCAAATCTTGCCAAGTCAAAATGTGCCATGCTGATAGACTCATACCCAAAAAGACTGAGTGCTGTAATAAAATCAAAAGGTGCTTCAACAAAGTATTAGTTTAAGGGTCTGCACACTTATGCAACCATATTATTTTAGTTTTATATTTTTTCTTCCCTCTACCTAAAACATTTCAGTTTGTTTTTCAATTGAGTTGTACAGTTTATAGGTCACATTAAAGGTGGCAAAAGTTCTGAAATTATTTATCTTTGTCTAATTTATTTACATCACAGAAACCTGACATTTTAACCCTTTAAGGACACAGCTTTCAGTTTGCTCAATTGTTTTATGACGGAAAAATTCCGTCATATGTCCTTAAGAGGTTAACAGGGGTGTGTAGACTTTTATATCCACTGCACTATGTTCTACTATAAAAAATGGACCTACGTAACTTAAGATTTTTCCCATGCATTAAGAGGGTGATGAAGCACCATGCACCTATAGATATGTTTATAAAAATAAAGGTTTCATATTTTGATTCAAACACAGTCTATAAAGCCTGTCAGGAGAATTCTTTGTACTGCTGTCAACAAATGTTAGAGGCTTATACTCTCCTTAAAGCAGACATCATCAAACTTTGCCCTCCAGAGGTTGTGGAACTACATTTCCCATGATGCTCAGCTAGCTGATATGCTGGCTGAGCATCATAGTAAAGGTAGTTCCAAATCCTCTGGAGGGCCAAGTTTGAAAATGTCTGTCTTAAAGGGACAGTCTACTCCAGAATTTGTATTGTTTAAAAAGATAGATAATACCTTTATTATCCATTCCCCAGTTTTGCATAACCAAGTTATATTAATATACTTTTACCTTTGTGGTTACCTTGTATCTAAGCCTCTGCAGACATTGTGGACTCTCCCTGCCAGGAAGGAATGGACTTTGTTAAGCATAAATTATGTTTTCCTTCCATAAGGCTGGGAGAGTCCACGACTTCATTCCTTACTGTTGGTAACACTATACCCAAGCTCCAGAGGACACTAAATGAATAATTGGAAGGAACAGAAAAACATAATTTATGTAAGAAATTACCTGATAAATTCATTTCTTTCATATTGGCAAGAGTCCATGAGCTAGTGACGTATGGGATATACAATCCTACCAGGAGGGGCAAAGTTTCCCAAACCTCAAAATGCCTATAAATACACCCCTCACCACACCCACAATTAAGTTTAACGAATAGCCAAGAAGTGGGGTGATAAAGAAAGGAGTAAAAAAGCATCAACAAAGGAATTTGGAAATAATTGTGCTTTATACAAAAAATCATAACCACCATAAAAAAGGGGGTGGGGCTCATGGACTCTTGCCAATATGAAAGAAATGAATTTATTAGGTAAGTTCTTACATAAATGATGTTTTCTTTCATGTAATTGGCAAGAGTCCATGAGCTAGTGACGTATGGGATAGCAATACCCAAGATGTGGAACTCCACGCAAGAGTCACTAGAGAGGGAGAGACAAAATAAAAACAGCCCTTTCCACTGAAAAAAAAAATAATCCACAACCCAAATATAAGTTTATTCTCAAAAAATAAAAATAAAAACTTAAATCATAAGCAGAAGAATCAAACTGAAACAGCTGCCTGAAGAACTTTCCTACCAAAAACTGCTTCCGAAGAAGCAAATACATCAAAATGGTAGAAATTAGTAAATATATGCAATGAATACCAAGTTGCTGCTTTGCAAATCTGATCAACTTAAACTTCATTCTTAAAAGCCCAAGAAGTGGAAACTGATCTAGTAGAATGATCTGTAATTCTCTGAGGCGGGGCTTTACCCGATTCCAAATGAGTTTGATGAATCAAAAGCTTTAACCACGATGCCAAAGAAATGGCAGAAGCCTTCTGACCTTTCCTTTAACCAGAAAAGATAACAAATAGACTAGAAGTCTTCCTGAAATCTTTAGTGGCTTCAACATAATATTTCAGAGCTCTCACCACATCCAAAGAATGTAAAGATCTCTCCAAAGGATTCTTAGGATTAGGACACAAAGAAGGGATAACAATTTCTCTATTAATGTTGTTAGAATTCACAACCTTAGGTAAGAATTTAAATGAAGTCCGCAAACCTGCCTTATCCTGTTGAAAAATCAGAAAAGGAGAATCACAAGAAAGAGCAGATAATTCAGAAACTCTTCTAGCAGAAGAGATGGCCAAAAGGAACAACACTTTCCAAGAAAGTAGTTTAATGTCCAAAGAATGCATAGGCTCAAATGGAGGAGCCTGTAAAACCTTCAAAACCAAATTAAGACTCCAAGGAGGAGAGATTGATTTAATGACAGGCTTGATACGAACGAAAGCCTGTACAAAACAATGAATATCAGGAAGTTTAGCAATCTTCCTGTGGAATAAAACAGAAAGAGCAGAGAGCAAGGAACTTGCAGACAAACCTTTATCCAAACCATCTTGAAGAAACTGTAAAATTCTAGGAATTCCAAAAGAATGCCAAGAGAATTTATGAGAAGAACACCATGAAATGTAAATCTTCCAAACTCGATAATAAATCTTTCTAGAGACAGATTTACGAGCCTGCAACATAGTATTAATCACTGAGTCAGAGAAACCTCTATGACTAAGCACTGAGCGTTCAATTACCATACCTTAAAATTTAATGATTTGAGATCCTGATGGAAAAACAGACCTTAAGATAGAAGGTCTGGCCTTAATGGACGTGGTTAAGGTTGGCAACTGGACATCCGAACAAGGTCTGCATACCAAAACCTGTGAGACCATGTTGAAGCCACCAGCAGCACAAACGATTGCTCCATGATGATCTTGGAGATCACTCTTGGAAGAAGACCTAGAGGCGGGAAAAAATATAAGCAGGTTGATAACACCACGGAGTGTCAAGGCATCCACTGCTTCTGCCTGAGGATCCCTGGACTTGGACAGGTACCTGGGAAGTTTTTTGTTTAGATGAGATGCCATCAGATCTATTTCTGGAAGACCCCACATCTGAACAATTTGAGAAAACACATCTGGGTGGAGAGACCATTCTTCCGGATGTAAAGTCTGACGACTGAGATAATCCGCTTCCCAATTGTTTATACCTGGGATATGAACCGCAGAAATTAGACAGGAGCTGTATTCCGCCCAAACAAGTATCCAAGATACTTCTTTCATAGCTTGAAGACTGTGAGTCCCACCCTGATGATTGACATATGCCACAGTTGTGATGTTGTCTGTCTGAAAACAAATGAATGGTTCTCTCTTCAACAGAGGCCAAAACTGAAGAGCCCTGAAAATTGCACGGAGTTCCAAAATATTGATTGGTAATCTCGCCTCTTGAGATTTCCAAACCCCTTGTGCTGTCAGAGATCCCCAAACAGCTCCCCAACCTGAAAGACTCGCATCTGTTGTGATCACAGTCCAGGTTGGACGAACGAAAGAGGCCCCTAGAATTATACGATGGAGATCTAACCACCAAGTCAGTAATTGTGATATCCTTGTATAATCCCTGCACCATCGGTTCAGCATACAAAGCTGGAGAGGTCTCATGTGAAAACGAGCAAAGGGGATCGCGTCCGATGCTGCAGTCATGAGACCTAAAACTTCCATGCACATAGCTACTGAAGGGAATGACTGAGACTGAAGGTTCCAACAGGCTACAACCAATTTCAAACGTCTCTTGTCTGTTAGAGACAAAGTCATGGACACTGAATCTATCTGGAAACCTAAAAAGGTTACCTTTGTCTGAGGAATAAAAGAACTTTTTGGTAAATTGATCCACCAACCATGTCTTTGAAGAAACAACACTAGTTGATACGTGTGAGATTCTGCAGAATGTAAAGACTGAGCGAGTACCAAGATATCGTCCAAATAAGGAAACACTGCAATACCCGACGCTCTCTGATTACAGAGAGTAGGGCACCGAGAACCTTTGAAAAGATTCTTGGAGCTGTCGCTAGGCTAAAAGGAAGAGCAACAAATTGGTAATGCTTGTCTAGAAAAGAGAATCTCAGGAACTGATAGTGATCCAGATGAAGATATGCATCCTGTAAGTCTATTGTGGACATATAATGCCCTTGCTGAACAAAAGGCAGAATAATCCTTATAGTCACCATCTTGAAAGTTGGTACTCTTACATATCGATTCAAAATCTTTAGATCCAAAACTGGTCTGAATGAATTTTCTTTCTTTGGGACAATGAATACATTTGAATAAAACCCCAGACCCTGTTCCTGAAACAGAACTGGCATGATTACCCCTGATAACTCCAGGTCTGAAACAGACTTTAGGAAAGCCTGAGCCTTTACTGGGTTCGCTGGACTGCGTGAGAGAAAAAATCTTCTCACAGGCAGTCTTACTCTGAATCCTATTCTGTACCCCTGAGAGACAATACTCTGAATCCAATGATTTTGGACCGAATTGATCCAAACATCTTTGAAAAATTTTAATCTGCCCCCTACCAGCTGAGCTGGAATGAGGGCCGCACCTTCATGCAGACTTGGGGGCTGGCTTTGATCTCTTAAATGGCTTGGATTTATTCCAATTTGAGGAAGGCTTCCAATTGGAAACAGATTCCTTTGGGGAAGGATTAGATTTCTGTTCCTTATTATTTAGAAAGGAACGAAAATGGTTAGAAGCTTTAGATTTACCCTTAGGTTTTTTTATCGTGAGGCAAAAAACTCCCTTCCCCCCAGTGACAGTTGAAATTATTGAATCCAACTGAGAACCAAATAATTTATTACCTTGGAAAGAAAGAGATCGCAATCTGGACTTAGAAGTCATATCAGCATTCCAAGATTTGAGCCACAAAGCTCTTCTAGCTAAAACAGATAAAGACATATATCTAACATCAATTTTGATGATATCAAAAATGGCATCACAAATTAAATTATTAGCATGTTGAATTAACTTAACAATGCTAGACAAATCATGATCCAATACTTGTTGCGCTAAAGTTTCCAAACAAAAAGTTGAAGCAGCTGCAACATCAGCCAAAGAAATTGCAGGCCTAAGAAGATGACCTGAATATAAATAAGCCTTCCTTAGATAAGATTCAAGTTTCTTAGCTAAAGGATCTTTAAAAGAAGTAATATCTTCCGTAGCAATAGTAGTACGTCTAGCAAGAATAGAGATAGCCACATCAACTTTGGGGATCTTTTCCCAAGACTCCAATCTAACTGCTGGCAAAGGATACAATTTTTTAAACCTTGAAGAAGGAATAAAAGAAGTACCAGGCCTATTCCATTTTTTAGAAATCATATCAGAAATAGCATCAGGAACTGGAAAAACCTCTGGAATAACCACAGGAGGTTTATAAACAGAATTTAATTGTTTACTAGTTTTAATATCAAGAGGACTAGTTTCCTCCATATCTAAAGTAATCAACAATTCTTTTAACAAAGAACGAATATACTCCATTTTAAATAAATAAGAGGATTTGTCAGTGTCAATATCTGAGGCAGGATCTTCTAAATCAGATAGATCCTCATCAGAGAAGGATAATTCAGTATATTGCCGGTCATTTGAAATTTCATCAACTCTATGAAAAGTTTTAAAAGACCTTTTACGTTCATTAGAAGGCGGAATTGGAAGACAAAGCCTTCTGAATAGAATCAGAAATAAATTCATTTAAATGTACAGGTATATCTTGTGCATTAGATGTTGAGGGAACAGCAACAGGTAATGAACTACTACTGATGGATACATTTTCTGCATGTAAAAGCTTATCATGACAACTATTACAAACCATAGCTGGAGGTATAATCTCCACAAATTTACAACAAATGCACTTAGCTTTGGTAGAACTGTTATCAGGCAGCTGGGATCCAACAGTGAATTCTGAGACAGGATCAGATTGAGACATCTTGCAAATGTAAGAGAAAAAAACAACATATAAAGCAAAATTATCAATTTCCTTATATGGCAGTTTCAGGAATAGGAAAAAATGCAAACAGCATAGCCCCCTGACATAGAAAAAGGCAAGAGGCAAATAGGAATGGGGTCTTAAATAATGAAAATATTTGGCACCAAGTATGACGCACAACAAACAGAAAAATATGTTTTGGCATCAAAAACGTCTGAAAACGACACACTCACATCATAGATGATACAACCTCGTGAAGGACTCGGCGTCAACTAAGACGCCAGAAATGACGAATTTGCGTCAACGAACGTAACTTCGCGCCAAAAAACCTTGAGCCAAAAATGACGCAATAAACTTTGCCATTTTGCGCCCTCGCGAGCCTAATTTAAAAGACAGTCAATTTGAAAAAGAGACTATACCCCAGGTAAGAAATACATTTTCATAAAAAAGCATTTCCCAGATATGAAACTGACAGTCTGCAAAAGGAAATATACTTAAAACCTGAATCATGGCAAATATAAGTACAATACATATATTTAGAACTTTATATAAATACATAAAGTGCCAAACCATAACTGAGAGTGTCTTAAAGGACCAGTCAACACAGTAGATTTGCATAATCAACAAATGCAAGATAACAAGACAATGCAATAGCACTTAGTCTGAACTTCAAATGAGTAGTAGATTTTTTTCTGACAATTTTAAAAGTTATGTCTATTTCCACTCCCCCTGTACCATGTGACAGCCATCAGCCAATGACAAATGCATACACGTACCATGTGACAGACATCAGACATTCACAAATGCATACTTAAATGCACGCTTATTCTTGCACATGCTCAGTAGGAACTGGTGACTCAAAAAGTTTAAATATAAAAAGCCTGTGCACATTTAGTTAATGGAAGTAAATTGGAAAGTTGTTTAAAATGGCATGCTCTATCTGAATAATTAAATTTTAATTTTGATTGAGTGTCCCTTTAAGTAATGAAAACATACTTACCAAAAGACACCCATCCACATATAGCAGATAGCCAAACCAGTACTGAAACAGTTATCAGTAGAGGTAATGGAATATGAGAGTATATCATCGATCTGAAAAGGGAGGTAGAAGATGAATCTCTACGACCGATAACAGAGAACCTATGAAATAGATCCCCGTGAGGAAAACTATTGCATTCAATAGGTGATACTCCCTTCACATCCCTCTGACATTCACTGTATTCTTATAGGAATCGGGCTTCAAAAATGCTGAGAAGCGCATATCAACATATAAATCTTTAGCACAAACTTACTTCACCACCTCCATAGGAGGCAAAGTTTGTAAAAACTGAATTGTGGGTGTGGCGAGGGGTGTATTTATAGGCATTTTGAGGTTTGGGAAACTTTGCCCCTCCTGGTAGGATTGTATATCCCATACGTCACTAGCTCATGGACTCTTGCCAATTACATGAAAGAAAAAGAGGAGGACTCTATTCTGAGGGCACCACAGCCTGCAAAACCAAAATTTAGAAAAAGTGTGTAAGGAAGACCAGGTAGCCGCCTTTAAAATCTGATCCATAGAGGCTTTGTTCTTAAAAGAGGAAGATTGTCTGAATTCCTTAGTAGCCTGAAGATAGAACTTCAAGGCACGAACCACATCTAGTTTGTGAAGTAAACTTCCTTCATTGAAGAAGGATTAGGACACAAGGAAGGAACAACAATGTCTTGATTAATATTACAATTTGACACTACCTTAGGGAGGAACCATAGTTTAGTGCGTAAAACCGCTTTATCAGCAACAAAAATCCAGATAAGGGGGATCAGATATCTCAGAAACTCTGCGTGCAGAAGCAATAGCCAACAAAAGAATAACCGTCCAAGATAAGTATTTAATGTCAACAGTATGCATAGGCTCAAACGGAGCCTGCTGCAAAACACTAAGAACAAGATTGAGGCTCCAAGGCGGAGCCCCAGATCTAAACAGGGGTCTGATTCTAGCCAGAGCCTTAAAAGACTGCACATCAGGAAGCTCAGCCAATCTTTTGTGCAGTAGCACCGACAGGGCCGATATCTATCCCTTCAAGGAACTAGCAGATAGGCCCTTCTCCAGTCCATCCTGGAGAAAAACTAAAATTCTGGCAACCTTAACCTTATGCCAGGAAAAGCCACGCTCTTTACACCAGTACAAGTCCTCCACACTTTATGGTAGATACGATGAGTAACTGGTTTACGAGCTTGAACCAGAGTGTCGATAACACTCTCAGAAAACCCTCTCTTGGCTAAGACTAAGCGTTGAATCTCCGCGCAGTCTGCCTCAGAGAATCTAGATTTTGATGAATGAAGGGACCCTGTATCAGCAGATCTCTGCGACAAGGTTACCTCCACTGAGGAGTTGAGGACATCCCCACCAGATCCACAAACCACCTCCTTCACGGCCACGATGGAGCAACCAGAATCACTGATGCTCTCTTCTGCTTGATGTGAGCCACCACACGAGGGAGAAGCAGTAACGGAGGAAAAAGATATATGAGCCTGAACATCCATGGTACTGATACGGCATCTATCAGTTCCGCCTGAGGATCCCTCGACCCGTACCTGGGTAGCTTGGTATTGAGGCGGGATGCCATGAAATCTATCTCCGGCATCCCCCACTCGCTGCATATCTCTGCAAACACCTTGGGGTGGAGAGACCATTCCCGAGGGTGAAAGGATTGACTGCTGAAGAAGTCCGCTTCTCAGTTGTCCACACCCAGAATGTGGATCGCTAATAGCGTACATCTGTGAGTCTGGGACAAACTCAGAAGGGGCCAAGTCTTCATTGAAGATTGCCCGGAGATCCAAAATATTAATCGGAAGGGAGGGCTCCTCCTGAGTTCACAAACCTTGTGCCTTTTTGGCACCCCAAACAGCTCCCCAGCCGGAAAGGCTTGCATCTGTTGTCCTAATCTCCCAGGACGGTCTCAAAAAGAACGTGCCTTGGGACAGATGATCTAGACAGAGCCACCAGGAGAGCGAATCTCTCGACAGGCTGTCCAGCACAATCTGTTGAGACAGATCTGAATGGTCGTCGTTCCATTGCCTCAGCATGCATAGTTGTAAGGGTCTGAGATGGAATCTAGCAAAAGAAATTATGTCCATGCAGGACACAATGAGTCTGATTACCTCCATACACTGAGCCACTGGGGGACTCAAGGAGGCCTGGAGGGCAAGACATGCAGAAGCTAGCTTGCAACGTCTCTGATCTGTGAGAAATATTCACATGGATAAGGAGTCTATTATAGGTACCAGGAAATTTACCCTTGTACTTGGAGTAAGAGAACTCTTTTCAAAGTTTATCTTCCATCCATGTGATCGAAGAAGACTGAGAAGGGACGCTGAATGCTCTTCCGCTAGACGAAAAGATGGTGCCTGAACCAAGATATCGTCCAGGTAAGGTGCTACTGCAATACCTTGTGTTCTGGCAACGGCTAGAAGAGCCCCCAGAACCTTTGTAAGTATCCTTGAAGCAGTAGCTAGGCCAAACAGAAGAGCTATAATCTGGAAGTGCTGGTCCAGAAAAGCAAACATCAGGAACTGAAAATGTTCCCTGTAAATCGGAACATGAAGGTATATATCCTTTAGGTCTATTGTGGTTATAAACTGTCCTTCCTGAACCAGAGGAAGGATTGACAGTATTGTCTCCATCTTGATAGAGGGAATGCTCAGAAACTTGTTTAGGCACTTTAGGTACAGAATTGGATGAAAAGTTCCCTCCTTCTTTGGAACCACGAAAAGGTTTGAATAAAACCCCAAACCTCTTTCTGCTGTAGGTACCGGGACAATTACTCCTAGAGAGGAGAGATTCCATACACAACCTAAGAAGGCCGTTCTCTTTTCTGGTCTTGTAGAAAGACTGGAGAGAAGGAATCTGCCTCTGGGCGGATGAGACTTGAATCCTATTCTGTATCCTTGAGATACAACCTCCAGGACCCAAGAATCTTGTACATCCTGGAACCAAGCATCTGAAAAAAAGACACACTCTGCTCCCTACTCGATCTGATCCCGGAATGGGGGGCCGCCCCTTCATGCCGATTTGTTCTCGGTGGTCTTCTTAGTCTGTTTGGACTTATTCCAGGAGTGAGCGGGCTTCCACGTACTCTTGGGCTGCTCGGACTTGGAAGAGGACTGCTGTTGTTGCGATTTGTCAGTACGAAGGGAATGAAAATTAGACAGTTGCCATCCCTTAGGCCTATACTTAAAATCTTCCCCTTGAAGGGAAGAGAAAGGAGTCTGGATTAAGAATTTCATACCCTTTACACAATGTTATAAAAACAAAAAACAAAGGTTACAAAAACAAAACTCAAAGTTATGTCCTCAGATATTGTGAAAAAAGTGGCCAATAATTACTATGTAATATCTTTAGATATTATATATAAAAAGTGTCCAAAAGAATAGTGTCCAGTGATGAATAATAAATGTCCTCTATATTTGTGTCCAATTGTGTCCAAATAAACGGCCAGATTACGAGTTTTGCGGTTTGAGGGGTGCGGTATTAACTTGCACGTTATTGTCACTGCTCACTTACCTACATCGCTGGTATTACAGGTTTTCAGAAACCCGGCGTTAAAAGGCAAGAAGTCAGTGTAGAGCAAAATTGTGCTCCATACCGCACTCCAATACCAGCGCTGCTTAAGTCAGCTGTGAGCTGGTTGTACGTGCTTGTGCACGATTTCCCCATAGACATCAATTGGGAGAGCCGGCTGATAAAAAGTCTAACACCTGCAAAAAAGCACAGTAAAGCTCAGTAACGCAGCCCCATTGATTCCTAGGGGGAAACACATTTTATGTTTACACCTAACACCCTAACATGAACCCCGAGTCTAAACACCCCTAATCTTAAACTTATTAACCCCTAATCTGTCGCCCCCGATATCACAGACACATACATTATACTTATTAACCCCTAATCTGCCGCTCCGGACATTGCCGCCACCTACATTATACTTATAAACCCCTAATCTGCTGCCCCCAACATCGCCGACACCTACATAATGTTATTAACCCCTAATCTGCTACCCCTAACATTGCCGCCAGCTACCTACATTTATTAACCCCTAATCTGCCGCCCTCAACGTCGCCGCCACTATATTATATTTATTAACCCCTAAACCTAAGTCTAACCCTAACACCCCCTAACAAATATAATTAAAATAAATACAAATAAAACCTACAATTATTACCTAAATTATTCCTATTTAAAACTAAATACTTACCTATTTAATAACTACCTAGCTAAAAAAAAAATACAAATTGACCTGTAAAATAAAACCTAACCTAAGTTACATTAACACCTAACCCGACAATTAAATAAATTCCCTAAATTAAATACAATTAACTAAATTCAAAACAATTAGCTAAATTACAAAAACAAACAAACGCTAAATTACAGAAAATAAAAAACAAATTACAAGATCTTTAAACTAATTACACCTAACCTAATAGCCCTATCAAAAAAAAGCCCACCCAATATAAAAAAAAAACCTAGCCTAAACTAAACTACCAATAGCCCTTAAAAGGGCCTTTTGCGGGGCATTGCCCAAAAGAAATCAACTTTTTTACCTGTAAAAAATAATACAAACAACCCCACCAACAGTAAAACCCACCACCCGCACAACCAACCCCCCAAATAAAACCCTAACTAAAAACACCTAAGCTGCCCATTGACCTGAAAAGGGCATTTGGATGGGCATTGCCCTTAAAAGGGCATTTAGCTCTATTGCGGCCCAAAGCCCTAACCTAAAAATAAAACCCACCCAATACACCTTTAAAAAATCCTAACACTAACCCCTGAAGATCCACTTACCGGGAGAAGTCTTCATCCAAGCGGCAAGATGTTCTCAACGAAACCGGCAGAAGCGGTCCTCCAGACAGGCAGAAGTCTTCATCCAGACGGCACCTTCTATCTTCATCCATCCAGCGCGGAGTGGGTACATCTTCAAAACATCCGGCACAGAGCATCCTCTTCCAACGACGACTACCCGACGAATGAAGGTACTTTTAAGTGACGTCATCCAAGATGGCGTCCCTTAGATTCCGATTGGCTGATCGAATTCTATCAGCCAATCGGAATCTAAGGGGCGCCATCTTGGATGACGTCACTTAAAGGTACCTTCATTCGTTGGGTAGTCGTCGCTGGAAGAGGACGCTCCGCGCCGGATGGATAAAGATAGAAGATGCCGTCTGGATGAAGACTTCTGCCCGTCTGGAGGACCGCTTCTGCGGCTTCGTTGAGGACATCTTGCCGCTTGGATGAAGACTTCTCCCGGTAAGTGGATCTTCGGGGGTTAGTGTTAGGTTTTTTAAGGGTGTATTGGGTGGGTTTTATTTTTAGATTAGGGCTTTGGGCCGCAATAGAGCTAAATGCCCTTTTAAGGGCAATGCCCATCCAAATGCCCTTTTCAGGGCAATGGGGAGCTTAGGTTTTTTTAGTTAGGGTTTTATTTGGGGGGTTGGTTGTGTGGGTGGTGGATTTTTACTGTTGGGGGGGTTGTTTGTATTTTTTTTTTACAGGTAAAATAGCTTATTTCTTTGGGGCAATGCCCTGCAAAAAGGCCTTTTTAAGGGACATTGGTAGTTTAGTTTAGGCTAGGGTTTTTTTTTATTTTGGGTGGGCTTTTTTATTTTGATAGGGCTATTAGATTAGGTGTAATTAGTTTAAAGATCTTGTAATTTGTTTTTTATTTTCTGTAATTTAGTGTTTGTTTTTTGTAATTTAGCTACTTGTTTTGAATTTAATTAATTGTATTTAATTTAGGGAATTTATTTAATTGTAGGGTTAGGTTAGGTGTTAGTGTAAGACAGGTTAGGTTTTATTTTACAGGTCAATTTGTATTTATTTTAGCTAGGTAGTTATTAAATAGTTAATAACTATTTAGTAACTATTCTACCTAGTTAAAATAAATACAAACTTTCCTGTAAAATAAAAATAAACCCTAAGCTAGATACAATGTAACTATTAGTTATATTGTAGCTAGCTTAGGGTTTATTTTACAGGTATTTAGTTTTGAATAGGAATTATTAAGTTATTAATAGTAATTTTTATTTAGATTTCTTTTAATTATATTTAAGTTAGGGGGTGTTAGCTTTAGACTTAGATTTAGGGGTTAATAAATTTAATATAGTGGGGGCGACAGATTAGGGGTTAATAAATGTAGGTAGGTGGCTGTGATGTTAGGGATAGCAGATTAGGGGTTAATAATATTTAACTAATGTTTGTGAGGCGGGAGTGCGGCGGTTTAGGGGTTAATATGTTTATTCTAGTGGCGGCGATGTCGGGAGCGGCAGATTAGGGGTTAATAATTTTATTATAGTGTTTGCAATGCGGGAGGGCCTCGGTTTAGGGGTTAATAGGTAGTTTATGGGTGTTAGTGTACTTTTTAGCACTTTAGTTATGAGTTTTATGCTACAGCCTTGTAGTGTAAAACTCATAACTACTGACTTTAGAATGCGTTACGAATCTTGACGGGGTAGGGTGTACCGCTCACTTTTTGGCCTCCCAGGACAAGCTCGTAATACCGGCGCTATGGAAGTCCCATAGAAAAAAAGACTATATGCAATTTGTGTAAGTGGATTTGCGGTAAGGCCAAAAAAGTGTGCGGTGCCTTTAAATCTGCAAGACTCGTAATATCAGCGGTAGTAAAAAAGCAGCGTTATAAGACTTAACACTGCTTTTTTACTCATAACGCAAGACTTGTAATCTAGCCGAAAGTGTCCTAATTAAGTGCTAATGTTACAGAGATCTGTGTCAACCTAAGGGTTGCAGGTTCGATCCCGGCAAGGTCCACTCAGCCTTTTAGCCTTCTGAGGTCGGTAAAATGAGTACCATTAAGTTGGGTAATAATAATACCTGTTATCATATAAGGACTATTAGAAATAGGCTTACCCTATTGAGCAGACTCTAGCAGTGACTAATAACTATCGACGCGTTTCGGCCCCAGCGTGGGCATTTCTTAAGATGTCAACTGCTAATGTAACAGACTTAAATAGCCAATATTGGCCAATCATGAGCAAGGCCTTTTCCCGCCTAAAAATACCCATACTCTCATTATTATTTGAGGTTACTGCCCTTAACCAAAATGGTTATCCTAAGTTGCGTGGTTATGTCACTTCCGGTAAAGAAATACATTTTAACAGAGAAAACCATCTTACGTATATAACTCTTAATTTCGGTATAAGTCATAATCACATTTCCTCTTAGTACAATATATCAAAGACCAATTTCGTTGGATATAATGTTAAATCCAGATTACATGATCGCTTTCGGTCGCTGAGATGTTTAACTTCCGGTAGTGATATTGCGTCACTACCGGATAATGTGGTTTTCTCTGTAAAAATGTATTTCTTCACCGGAAGTGACATAACCATGCAACTTAGGATAACTATTTTAGTTAAGGACTGTAACCTCAAATAATAATAAGAGTAATGACATTTTTAGGCGGGAAAAGGCCTCGCTCATGATTGGCCAATATTGGCTATTTAAGTCTCCGTTACATTAGCAGTTGACATCTTGAGAAAGGCCCACGTTGGGGCCGAAACACGTCAATAGTTATTAGTTACTGCTCGAGTCTGCTAAATAGGGTAAGCCTATTTCTAATAGTCCTTATATGATAACAGGTATTATTATTACCCAAGCATCAAAATAAATAGTTGTAATTAATAAAATGTAATGATTTTCATTCTCCACTAGGTGATGCTATAATACAAGTAATGCTTAAATGTCATTAAAGGGTTAATGTGTTTCCCTATAAAGCTTGTGCACACACCTGTTGTATCTATGCATGATTAAGGGAATGGATCCCGAAACGTTGCATGTTTTAATGTTTGTACCAGAATAAACCTCTTTTCATTTATTTGGTGCTGTGGACACTCTTTTTGTTGGAATACTGAGAGGAAGGCAGTCTCCTCTACCCCACCGGTCACCACTAACCCTGAGTTGAAAAAGGGAATTTGGGAACTTAAGGTGCTGTTTGTGCATTGTTTTGTGCTATTTTGAATATCCTCGAGGGGAGTCTCCACCTCAGTGAGCTCCGACTGAGTGTCGCACCAGTAGGTAGCTGCTCCAGCAACAGCGGGTACAGCTGCCACCAGTTGAAATAAAAACCCCCGTATTTTTAAAATCTTACTCAGAAAAGTTTCCATTTTTTTTCCCTTAGGCTCTCTAAAAGAAGAACTATCTTCCAAAAAGATAGTAGTATGCTTAGCCAGCGTGCAGATAGTGCCATCCACCTTCGGGATAGAGCCCCACAAATCTAATTGAGAGTCAAGGACCGGGAATAATTTTTTAAAGGTAGACGAGGGGGAAAAAGAAGTTCCTACTCTTTCCCATTCATTACTAATAATGTTCGCCATCTTAACTGGCACAGGAAAAGTCAGAGGGACCTTCCTATCTTTGTAAACCATGTCTAATTTAGGGATCTTAGGCTCCTCAGGGAGTGAAGCCTATGGAACCTCTAGAGTAGACAGAACCTCCTTTAATAAAAAAAACTCAGATGCTCAATTTTAAATCTAAAGGATGGTTCCTCAGCTAAAGGAGGTTTAGTAACTGAAGTCTCTGACTCAGAAAGTTCACACTCTGAAGCTACAGAGGTTAACTCATCCTCAGATAGCTGAGATATATTAGCTGAATCCGACAAATATTTAGATGACTCTAAGTCAGGAGAACTATGTTTAACCTTTCTCTTGCGTTTGTTAGAGCGAGGTAAGGCACTCAGGGCTGCAGACACCGCCGGTTGTAACTGCACTGTAAAGTCCGCTGGAAAAAAGCCCCCTCCAGATGGAGGATTAGTTGAGCCACGGGAACTGCATGTGGAGCGGGTAATGTAGAAACGGTAGTAATTTCTCAGGACCCAGATTCCTGAAAAGTAGACGGCTCAGAAGGGCTAATAGTGCTATGAGTATTAGCAGGCTTGTCTCCCATGTTAGACTTTAGAGCATTGTTTAGGCAAATGGAACAAAAGTGAGCAGGCGGGCAAACCACAGCCTCCTCACAATATAAATAGGAATTATTAATCAGTACAGAAGGAGCGGAACCTTCTAATGTAGTATTAGAGTGCTCTAGAGAAGGACAATCAAAAAGAAACGCTTTTATTTTATTTTTTTAAAAACGTCACCCTAATACTCCCAATGGCTGGGGCACTCACCACCTCCTAGACCCAGAGGTCAGGTGTGATGTCTGCAGCAGGATCTTAGGAAATGAAAGAGACCGCATCCGGTCATGTGGTACATAAGAAACGACTTCCCCTGCTATGAAAAAGGGAGCTAAGCTAATATGAGATGCGAAACACTTCAAAAATAAAAGTGAAAACTGTTTGTTCCAAGCCAAAAACACAAAGCCTATGAGCCTAAAAAACTCTCACATTAAGCAGATATAAATCCCAAACTGTTCAAATAATTTCCCTGCAGGAGATATTAACACTTGATCCTATCGAGGTATAAAGGAGCCACACTGTGACCCTGTATTGCGTTTTAAAATGTATATAATAAACGATCTTACCCTCCAGGATCCATGCTGTGGAACAGGCACAGCCTCTCAAGTGTGACAGTCTTGCAGCAGCGCTTCTGACATGGACTTGAGTGTGTAGCAGCAAGCAGTGAATATTGTCAACACTGAATGCTCAGGAGCTGTTAGCGACAGTCTGGATGGGTTCGCAAAAAAACTTTCCCTGCATCTCCAGACTCTAACTTTTATCAATACTCTCACTGAGAGGTTGACATGATTACTTAAAACTCCAGTCCTTTCTCGAAGGGAACATACCCATACAGGACTATTCAAATCTTCTGACACTTCTCTGCCACCTCCTATAGTGACAATGGCAAAGAATGACTAGGGATAGGGGAAGTGGGAGGGATATTTAAGGCTTTGGCTGGGGTGTATTTGCCTCCTCCTGGTGGCCAGGTGTTGTATTTCCCAACAGTAAGGAATTAAATTGTGGACTCTCCCTGCCTTATGGAAGGAAATCAATTTGTTCCTCAATGACACAATACATTTTGAAGGGACTTAACTAACCAAAAAAAAAAAAAAAATACTAGAAAAGTTAAAAAACTATTTACCCAATTGTTTGCATATCTTTTCTGTATATCAAGTCTCTTCTGTATATTGAGGCCTATTGATATACATAGAAATATTTCTTAGAGAATTTTGAGACAGAATATGTCTGATTACAAAATGTATATATATTTTTCATCTTCCTGTGCATCTGCATCTAAGGTAGCATGGACACTAGCTAAAAACAGGCGACTCAAATTAGTAGCTATATAGTGTTTAGCAGCAACAAGAAAGGGAAAAGTTTACTTTTACATATGACTCTTTGAGGTACGACTATGCTTAGGGTATCTGATCATAACTGGTTTCTGCCACATAATAAAAATTGAAGGTCAACCATTGGGGGAAAATAATTAGTCTAGATTAAATTAAAACTTTAAATTTAAATAAATAACCCCTTAAAAATACAGCCTTAAAATTAACCACAATAGTAATAAATAACTACCAAAAATTAGTCTAACCCCAAATGTAAAATCAATTAAAAATAGCTCTACCCATAAAATATTTATTAACTATCTTAAAGTTTTCTGTATTTCCTGTGCGGTTCTTCACCAAATGCCCCACACAGCAGTTGTGTGTCTTCAGTTCTAGTCTACATATACAGTGTTTGACAGTGATCCTGATTGAGTAATGTTATTAAAATAAAAACAAATACATCAGTCCCTCTAAGGACCTCTCCTGGCATTACGAGGCAATAATGTCATCCGCTGGACAAGATAGGATCTGGCAACTTAAAGCATGGGAACTTGATATGTCGGTGTCACTCACAAACAAGGAGCTCAAGACATTGCACTGTACTAACTCATTAGAGTTGTACATTAAGAGTTTGCTGAGATGGCACTACACCCCCCAGAGATTTCCCAAATCTATCCCACCCACTCCCCGCTATGCTGGCAGCAATGTGGAGAAAGAGGTTCTGACCTACATGTATGGTGGAGCCGCCCTAGTTTGACCTCCTGCTGGAGACAAGTATTCCTCCTTTGCAAGAAGCTGGGGGTTACCCTTCAAATTAAGCCATATATTGCTCTTCTTAACATCCTACCCCCCAAATTGTCGAAGCCAACATCAAGACTGGTGATTTTTTTACTTGCTGCTTTGAAAATATACATAGCAAGAAACTGGAAACCGCTCACTCCCGCCAATTTCTCTTCTATCATAGCCATGGTCAACTACTTAGCTAAGATGGAGAAAAGCTTCTACCAAAGTCTCCACGAAGAGGAAACCTATTAGAATATCTGGAAAATCTGGTTTCAATATTGGGACAACTTAAAAGACACAGATGCCGTCAAATGACTATATATATATATATATATATATATATATATATATATATATATATATATATATATATATATATATATAAGAAAAGGAGACGCACTCGCCGGGTCTTAATAAATGATGTATTTAATCCACCAGTGACGTTTCGGGGTAGTAAGCCCCGTCCTCAGACCAATAAAATATATACAAACATTGCTGACTTATATTACCTTACCCTCCACCAAGATTCTATGCCGGAAGTGTCTACAGCGTTCCCCCTGCGCCACTGTTAAAAAATCGTTGATGATTAATTGATGGCTTATCTATAGATTTATCTCTAGATCATGTATATCCTTTTGTTGTATTAGATATATAACCTTTAGTCAGATTATAAATAGTCTGAGATACTGAATACTTTGATCTTGGGACACTATTGTCAAATGTTTCGACTAATGTTTTGTTGTTACTTCTTTCCAACAGAATTGTAACTAGCCCTGTATAATACTATCCGGCTCTTACGGCTTCCTTTGGCACTTACAGTGCAGATGGGCGTGACCGTAGGACCCGGTGTCTGATGTCTGGTTGTGAGTATTGTTGATTCCGGTTGCCATGACTACCCCCGGTTCTGCGCAGTGGCGCAGGGGGAACGCTGTAGACACTTCCGGCATAGAATCTTGGTGGAGGGTAAGGTAATATAAGTCAGCAATGTTTGTATATATTTTATTGGTCTGAGGACGGGGCTTACTACCCCGAAACGTCACTGGTGGATTAAATACATCATTTATTAAGACCCGGCGAGTGCGTCTCCTTTTCTTATATACATGTTCATTTTGGATGCACCCCGGGCATATACTGCTTATTTATTACAGTGAGTGCGGAGCTCTGGGACTGTTTTGTATATATATATATATATATATATATATATATATATATATATATATATATATATATATATATAAAACAATACCCCAAACCATACCCTTCCCAGCCCTACTGTAACATTCCACTCCTACACATATATGAAACCTCTACCCCACCCCCACCCCTTTTTTTCTGCCTACCCTTTTCCCCCCACACGTGGCAACCTACATTAACACCTGCCTTTTGGCTGGTTTGTTGTGGCAGTCATATGTACTTTTATTACATCTATGAACACAGTTCTTGTTTTATATTTACAACCATTTTTCCAGTTTGTAGTTTCACTATGTGATTCTTCTCTAAGTTATTATTACGGACCACTTGTTTCAATGCTACTATGAACTAGCCCTAATTGCTATAGTGAAGCCCACAACGAGACATCTTATCTACATAAAAATACTCTAAAGACTGTTCTTTCACTTTGGTTTGATGATGTCTGGACTCTGGATTTAGCTATACATTCTTTTGTCAATGTTTTATTTTTGATATGTTGTATTGTAGACTTGTAATACATTGTTTGTTATGTTCACATAACTGTATCTGGACACATTTCAATAAAGATTATTTAAAAAAAACAAAACAAAGAAACAAAAAACTATATATATATATATATATATATATATATATATATATATATATATATATATATATATATATATATATATATATATATATACATACAGGCAGCCCTCTGTTTACGCCGGTTCAATTTGCACCGTTTCAGAAAAACAACCTTTTTTTCAGTTATGTGACTGCTAATGAAATGCATTGAAAAGCAGTGCATTGATTAAAATAGCCAGTAGGTGGAGCTGTCCGCTTGTGTTACAGCAAAGTTATGCAAGCTTAACAGGTCTAAAATTGATCTGTGTACACAGAAAAGACATTAGCTATCAAGCAGGCACTTCCCTATTATCTTCCTGTCCAGCTGCTTAAGGTGAGGGTGCCTAACTGCTTATTGATCACTGCAGATTGAAATGCATAGAATAGGTGCAGACCCAATATTATCTAACATGCTAACAATGCAGAGAACTGTTTGCAGAAAAATGCAAGTAAAAAAGAGAATTTATGCTTACCTGATAAATTTCTTTCTTTTGCGATGTACAGAGTCCACGGATTCATCCTAACTTGTGGGATATTGTCCTTCCTGACAGGAAGTAGCAAAGAGAGCACCACAGCAGAGCTGTCTATATATCTCCCCCCTTAACTCCACCCCCCAGTCATTAGACCAAAGGCCAAGGAAGAAAAGGAGAAACTATAAGGTGCAGAGGTGACTGAAGTTTACATAAAAAAAATACTATCTGTCTTGAATAGACAGGGCAGGCCGTGGACTCGGTACATCGCAAAAGAAAGAAATTTATCAGATAAGCATAAATTCTATTTTCTTTTGCAAGATGTACCGAGTCCACGGATTCATCCTAACTTGTGGGATACCAATACCAAAGCTTTAGGACACTGATGAAGGGAGGGACAAGACAGGAACCTAAATGGAAGGCACCACTGCTTGCAAAACCTCTCTCCCAAAAATAGCCTCCGAAGAAGCAAAAGTATAAAATTTGTAAAATTTGGAAAAGGTATAAAGCGAAGATCAAGTCGCAGCCTTACAAATCTGTTCAACAGAAGCATCATTTTTAAAAGCCCATGTGGAAGCCACCGCTCTAGTGGAGTGAGCTGTAATTCTTTCAGGAGGCTGCTGTCCAGCAGTCTCATAAGCCAAACGGATAATGCTTTTCAGCCAAAAGGAAAGAGAGGTAGCCGTAGCCTTTTGACCTCTACGCTTTCCAGCATAGACAACAAACAAAGAAGATGATTGGCAAAAAAAATAAAACTTCAAGGCACGAACCACGTCCAAGTTGATCGGTAGGAGGGCCTCCTCCTGAGTCCACAAACCCTGTGCTTTCAGGGAATTCCAGACTGCACCCCAGCCCAGTAGGCTGGCGTCAGTCATCACAATAACCCAGGCTGGCCTGCGGAAACACATTCCCCTGGACAGGTGATCCTGTGACAACCACCAAAGAAGAGAGTCTCTGGTCTCTTGATCCAGATTTATCTGAGGAGATAAATCTGCATAATCCCCATTCCACTGTTTGAGCATGCATAGTTGCAGTGGTCTGAGATGCAAGCGAGCAAACGGAACTATGTCCATTGCCGCTACCATTAGACCGATTACCTCCATACACTGAGCCACTGATGGCCGAGGAATGGAATGAAGAGCTCGGCAGGTGGTTAAAATCTTTGATTTCCTGACCTCCGTCAGAAATATTTTCATGTCCACCTAATCTATCAGAGTTCCCAGGAATGGAACTCTTGTGAGAGGAAAAAGAACTCTTTTTCACGTTCACCTTCCACCCATGAGATCTTAGAAAGGCCAACACTAAGTCTATGTGAGACTTGGCAAGTTGGAAAGTCGACGCTTGAATTAAGATGTTGTCTAGATAAGGCGCCACTGCTATGCCCCTCGGCCTTAGGACCGCCAGAAGGGAACCTAGCACCTTTGTGAAGAGCCACAAACTGGTAATGCCTGTCCAGAAAGGCAACCCTGAGGAATTGGTGATCATCTTTGTGGATAGGAATGTGTAGATACGCATCCTTTAGATCCACGGTAGTCATATATTGACCCTCCTGGATCATTGGTAAAATAGTCCGAATGGTCTCCATCTTGAAGGATGGAACTCTTAGGAATTCATTTAGGGTCTTGAGATCTAGAATTGGTCTGAAGGTTCCCGCTTTTTTGGGAACCACAAACAGATTGGAGTAGAAACCTTGCCCCTGTTCTGTTTTCGGTACTGGGCAGATCACTCCCATGGTAAAAAGGTCTTCTACACAACGTAAGAACGCCTCTCTTTTTGTCTTGTTTACAGACAAATTAGAAAGATGGAACCTCCCCCTTGGAGGAGAATCTTTGAAATCTAGGAGATACCCCTGGGTTACAATTTCTACGGCCCAGGAGTCCTGAACGTCTCTTGCCCAGGCCTGAGCAAAGAGAGAAAGTCTGCCCCCTACTGGATCCGGTCCCAGATCGGGGGCTACCCCTTCATGCTGTCTTAGTGGCAGCAGCAGGCTTTTTGGCCTGTTTACCCTTGTTCCAAGCCTGGTTAGGTCTCCAGGTTGGCTTGGATTGAGCAAAGTTCCCCTCTTGTTTTGCAGCAGGGGAAGAGGAAGCGGGACCAACCTTGAAGTTTAGAAAGGAACGAAAATTATTTTATTTGGTCCCTGTCTTATTTGACTTATCTTGAGGGAGGGCATGACCCTTCCCTCCAGTGATGTCTGAAATGATCTCTTTCAGTGCAGGCCCGAATAGGGTCTTACCTTTGAAAGGGATGGTCAAAAGCTTAGATTTAGATGACACATCAGCTGACAAGGACTTAAGCCATAACGCTCTTCGCGATAAAATGGCAAAACCTGAATTCTTTGCCGCTAACTTAGCAAGATGAAAAGCGCGGTCTGTAATAAAAGAATTAGCCAACTTAAGGGCCTTAATTCTGTCCAAAATATCATCTAGTGGCGTCTCCATCTGAAGAGCCTCTTCTAGAGCCTCAAACCAAAAAGCAGCTGCAGTGGTTACCGGAACAATACACGCTATAGGTTGAAGAAGAAAACCCTGATGAACAAACATTTTCTTTAGGAGACCCTCTAACTTTTTATCCATAGAATCAATGAAAGCACAACTGTCTTCAATAGGTATAGTTGTACGCTTAGCCAGACTAGAAATAGCTCCCTCCACCTTAGGGACCGTTTGCCATGAGTCCTTTATGGTGTTAGAAATGGGGAACATTTTCTTAAAAACAGGAGGTGGAGCGAACGGAATACCTGGTCCATCCCACTCCTTAGTAAAAATGTCCGAAATCCTCTTAGGGACCGGAAAAACATCAGTGTAAACAGGAACCTCTAAATATTTGTCCATTTTACACAATTTCTCTGGAACGACAATAGGGTCACAATCATCCAGAGTAGCTAAAACCTCCCTGAGCAATAAATGGAGGTGCTCTAGCTTAAATTTAAATGCCGTCATATCTGAATCTGTCTGAGGGAACATCTTTCCTGAATCAGAAATCTCTCCCTCAGACAGCAAATCCCTCATCCCTACCTCAGAACATTAAATATCGGATACGGCTACTAAAGCGTCAGAAGGCTCAGCATTTGTTCTTAACCCAGAGCTACTGCGCTTCCCTTGCAACCCTGGCAGTTTAGATAAAACCTCTGTGAGGGTAGTATTCATAACTGAAGCCATATCTTGCAAGGTGAAAGAATTAGACGCACTAGAAGTACTTGGCGTCGCTTGTGCAGGCGTAACTGGTTGTGACACTTGGGGAGAACTAGATGGCGAAACCTGATTTACTTCTGTCTGAGAATCATTTAATGCCAAATTCTTATAAGTCAAAATAGGCTGATTGCAATTTATAGACATATCAGTACAATTGGGACACATTCTTAGAGGGGGTTCCACAATGGCTTCTAAACAAATTGAACAATGAGTTTCCTCAGTGTCAGACATGTTTAACAGGCTAGTAATGAAGCAAGCAAGCTTGGAAAACACTTTATTTAATGAAAAAAAACACAATTTTCAAAAACAGTATTGTACCTTTAAGAGAAAAAAAGGCATACACAAACTGCAAAACAGGTTAAGATTGTTTCAAAAATTCCAAAATTTTAACAGTGTACCCACTAAGCTTTAGAAGGATTGCACCACAAGTAAAAAAGCAATAGACCCCCAAATGAAAAAAATGGATTGATAAGTGTCTAAAACCGGTTAAAAACCCCTAAAGCACCTTGCCACAGCTCTGCTGTGGCCCTACCTGCCCTTAGGAAGCAATAATATGGGGTTTAAAGCTTCAATTAGTCCCTCAGAAGACTCTCAGGACCTCAGGAGAAGTTGCTTGCTGCTTGTAAATTTAGGCCCCGCCCACCTCACTCGATGTTGCTGGGGCCTACACAAAACTAACAAACCCTGCCTGAAAGCCATGTGGGTTATAAATAACCCCAAAGAACCCTCAAGCAAATGTCCCATAAAACAGAAAACGTTACTCCCAGACACAAAAACGTTTGTCCCAATTTCTCATAACAAACTGATTGCCCACAAAAAATTAACCCTTTATGCAAGCTAGTAAAAACGTCTGATAACACTAGGATTACTGCTTACCCTTCCCCTAATGGGGACACTGTCAGCCTTTCTGAGTCAACACAGTCTCTGCAGAAAATATGACTGAACATACCTCATTGCTGTATAGCAAGAAACTGTTCCTCACACTGAAGTATTCCTGTACTCCTCAGCTCATGTGGGAGCAGCAGTGGACCTTAGTTACAAATGCTAAGATCATCATCCTCCAGGCAGAAATCTTCATCTATGTCCTGCCTGAGAGTAAATAGTACAACACCAGTACCATTTAAAAATAACAAACACTTGATTGAAGATAAAATAAAACTAACAGTTTAACACCTCTTCTCTTTACTCTTCCTGCTTAGAGCCAGCAAAGAGAATGACTGGGGGGGGTGGAGTTAAGGGGGAGCTATATAGACAGCTCTGCTGTGGTGCTCTCTTTGCTACTTCCTGTCAGGAAGGACAATATCCCACAAGTTAGGATGAATCCGTGGACTCTGTACATCTTGCAAAAGAAAAACGTTTTTGTTCATTAAACTTAGTTTGATGATGATGCAGTCTGTTGTGTGATTATTTTATTAGGTGTTGTTAGCAAATGTTTTTGTTCATTAAACTTAGTTTGATGATGATACAATCTATATTATTAGGTTTATAATGCTGTTTAGCATTTAAAGTCTTCAGTTCAAAGCTTTAAAAATAATGTATTAGGCATTACTTATGACAATTTTGAGAGGGGCCTGGAACCTAACTCCCTCACTTCCCATTGACTTACATTATAAACTGGGTTTCAATTTACAACGGTTTCGATTTACAACCATTCCTTCTGGAACCTAACCTCGGCGTAAACTGGGGGCTACCTGTATATATTTATATATATATATATATATATATATATATCATGATGCATCATGCAACTGCCAAATAGTTTTCAAAAACTCCTATCTTCATGCCCCACTTAGCAAATCGGTTGGTATAAATACATCCATTTTAACCCCAACCATGCAAACCCCATCATACTCACAACAAAACCTCTGCAAATACATATCTCTTTTACAGTAAGATCCACCCATTGCCATCTTTACAATTCAGTCCACCCCTTTATAGCTCAGTCCCTACTTCCCACTTCAAGACAGAGAAAACTCTAAAAATGTCAACCATGCATACGAAAATGCAATATTTAAACATGTTAAAATAATTTATTTATTAAAAAAAAATGGTTAAATTAACAGGAAATGCAACTGGGCCTAAAATCCTTTGCTCAGTGGTTGATAAGCAGCTCTTGCAGGGCTTTAATGGTAGATGCCTCATTTGCATACCAACAATTTTTTTTTTCTCAGTGCAGGAACATCAGTTATTTAAAAAATAAATAAAACATCCTCTTTAGGATGCAATACAAAAAGCTTTGTGTTCCTTTAATGACGTCAATCCTATAGCTATTTTTTTAAATTAATTATAGGGTTGCCACCTTTTCTAGAAAAATAAATACTGCCCATGCTAATTAGCATATATTTGCATACATAATTATACAGCATAAATCAGGAACTAAAGCAGCTAGGGCTGATTTAAAATGATAAATTGATTATAATTCGACTACAATACACTTAGAATACGTTTGACCATGATAACATCCTTAAAGGGACATAAAACCCCAAAAATGTTCTTTCATGATTCAGATAGAGCATACGATTTTAAACAATTTTGTAATTTACTTTATCATTTTTCTTCATACTCTTAGTGTCTTTTGTTGAAAAGCAGGGTTGTATGCTTAGGAGCTGGCCCCTTTCTGTAGCACTATATAACAGCAGTTTTGCCAGAATGCTATCCATTTGAAAGAGCACTAGATGGTCGCAGCACTATTTCCAGCCATGTAGTGCTCCAGATGCCTACTTAGGTATCTCTTCAACAAAGAATATCATGGGAATGAAGCAAATTTGATAATAGAAGTAAATTGACAATTTTAAAATAGTATCCTCTGTCTGAATTGCAAAAGAACATTTTTTGGTTTCAGATCCCTTTAAAAATACCGGGCATGTCGGTAAAATACTGGCCTAATTAATTACCATAAAGTAGTAAGTTAAGTATAAGCAAGAAAATATAAGGCTTTAACAATATTTTAAACCCAAGAAGAATAAGGGGCAATAAAACCTTTGAAAAAAACATGCTCCAATTGTTAAAGCATCAGTCAGCTTGATTTACACTATAAAAATAACCGTGCTGCTAGTTCAAGTGATTCTGAGCTAGAGCTGAATATTTAAAGAGATTTATAAATACAGAGTTAGACACTGGCAGCTACTGCTTACTATATGATAGGAAAGCATTAAAAATACATAAGGGAAGAAAACAATATGCCCCGTGAATGAAATAATAAAGATGTCGCATTATGACATATCAAGAGACTGAAATGAATCGCCAGCGATACAAAGAGTTAAACTGAAATGGCTTGGAATGAAGTGAGAACGGATATAGGATTCTGGCATGACAATTAACAATATTTAGCCTAATTCACTTCCCGCGTATCAGCCAAATTGGACGTGCGACAGAATGTGAAGCAATGTGTTCTAATCCGTGCATCAGCCTGCAAGGTGCTTGTAGTTTCAGTACATTTCTCTCGGCTGCTGATTACCCGTATTGTCTTCCTCCCTTTCACAGTCTGACAGCTTCAAACAAAAGAAAGAAGAGAACTAAACAAATACCATTGTGTGGGTGACTGCAGATAAACTAAGGACATGCGCAGGAGGAGGAAAACGTAAGCCATCACATAGCTACACCTGGTGTCTATAGCAGAAGCTGAACTCATCCAGTGCCATTTATAGGCAAGCGTGTACAGTACAAGCCTCTTTTCCGAGTGTAATTAATGGGACAGAAAACTCCAATTTGTTTCTTTCATGATTCGGTTAGAGCATCTAATATTAAACACATTTCTAATTTACTTTGATTATCAAATTTTCATAAATCTTTAGGCATCTTTTGTTGAAAAGCAGTGACGTAATCTCAGGATGTGTCTGGAGCACTATTTGATAGCAGTTATGCAATAATGTTATCCATTTGCCAGAGCACTATTTCCTGTCATACAGTGCTCCAGACACCTACATAGGTAGTTTTTCCAACAAAAAATACAATGGGAACGAAATTTGATAATAGAAGGAAATTGTTAAAAAATAAAATTGTATGCTCTGTCTGAATCAGAAAAAAATGTTTGTGTTTCATATCCCTTTAAGGTTTCATATGCCTTTAAAGTATAGTATATGTACCCTTGTAGTGTACTTTATTTTATCAGCATTTATAGAAAATGTAATTCTCTAATAGTCTAATAGTACCATGGCCAGCAGTCATGCTTTACACAGGATCCAGAAACCCAACCACAAAAACAGAATTTATGTTTACCTGATAAATTATTTTCTCCAACGGTGTGTCCGGTCCACGGCGTCATCCTTACTTGTGGGATATTCTCTTCCCCAACAGGAAATGGCAAAGAGCCCAGCAAAGCTGGTCACATGATCCCTCCTAGGCTCCGCCTTCCCCAGTCATTCGACCGACGTAAAGGAGGAATATTTGCATAGGAGAAATCATATGATACCGTGGTGACTGTAGTTAGAGAAAATAAATCATCAGACCTGATTAAAAAACCAGGGCGGGCCGTGGACCGGACACACCGTTGGAGAAAGTAATTTATCAGGTAAACATAAATTCTGTTTTCTCCAACATAGGTGTGTCCGGTCCACGGCGTCATCCTTACTTGTGGGAACCAATACCAAAGCTTTAGGACACGGATGATGGGAGGGAGCAAATCAGGTCACCTAGATGGAAGGCACCACGGCTTGCAAAACCTTTCTCCCAAAAATAGCCTCAGAAGAAGCAAAAGTATCAAATTTGTAAAATTTGGTAAAAGTGTGCAGTGAAGACCAAGTCGCTGCCTTACATATCTGATCAACAGAAGCCTCGTTCTTGAAGGCCCATGTGGAAGCCACGGCCCTAGTGGAATGAGCTGTGATTCTTTCAGGAGGCTGCCGTCCGGCAGTCTCATAAGCCAATCTAATGATGCTTTTAAGCCAAAAAGAGAGAGAGGTAGAAGTTGCTTTTTGACCTCTCCTTTTACCAGAATAAACAACAAACAAGGAAGATGTTTGTCTGAAATCCTTTGTAGCCTCTAAATAGAATTTTAGAGCACGAACTACATCGAAATTGTGCAATCAACGTTCCTTCTTTGAAACTGGATTCACAAAGAAGGCACGACTATCTCCTGGTTAATATTTTTGTTAGAAACAAGTTTCGGAAGAAAACCAGGTTTAGTACGCAAAACCACCTTATCTGCATGGAACACCAGATAAGGAGGAGAACACTGCAGAGCAGATAACTCTGAAACTCTTCTAGCAGAAGAAATTGCAACCAAAAACAAAACTTTCTATGATAATAACTTGATATCAACGGAATGTAGGGGTTCAAACGGAACCCCCTGAAGAACTGAAAGAACTAAATTAAGACTCCAAGGAGGAGTCAAAGGTTTGTAAACAGGCTTGATTCTAACCAGAGCCTGAACAAAAGCTTGAACATCTGGCACAGCCGCCAGCTTTTTGTGAAGTAAAACAGATAAAGCAGAAATCTGTCCCTTCAAAGAACTTGCAGATAATCCTTTCTCCAAACCTTCTTGAAGAAAGGATAGAATCTTAGGAATTTTTATCTTGTTCCATGGGAATCCTTTAGATTCACACCAACAGATATATTTTTTCCATATTTTATGGTAGATTTTTCTAGTTACAGGCTTTCTGGCCTGAACAAGAGTATCAATGACAGAATCTGAGAACCCTCGCTTTGATAAAATCAAGCGTTCAATCTCCAAGCAGTCAGTTGGAGTGAGGCCAGATTCGGATGTTCGAACGGACCTTGAACAAGAAGGTCCTGTCTCAAAGGTAGCCTCCATGGTGGAGCCGATGACATATTCACCAGATCTGCATACCAAGTCCTGCGTGGCCACGCAGGAGCTATCAAGATCACCGATACCCTCTCCTGTTTGATCCTGGCTACCAGCCTGGGAATGAGAGGAAACGGTGGGAACACATAAGCTAGGTTGAAGCTCCAAGGTGCTACTAGTGCATCCACTAGAGTCGCCTTGGGATCCCTGGATCTGGACCCGTAGCAAGGAACCTTGAAGTTCTGACGAGACGCCATCAGATCCATGTCTGGAATGCCCCACAATTGAATTATTTGGGCAAAGATTTCCGGATGGAGTTCCCACTCCCCCGGATGAAATGTCTGACGACTCAGAAAATCCGCTTCCCAATTTTCCACTCCTGGGATGTGGATTGCAGACAAGTGGCAGGAGTGAGTCTCCGCCCATTGAATTATTTTGGTCACTTCTTCCATCGCCAGGGGACTCCTTGTTCCCCCCTGATGGTTGATATACGCAACAGTCGTCATGTTGTCTGATTGAAACCGTATGAATTTGGCCTTTGCTAGCTGAGGCCAAGCCTTGAGAGCATTGAATATCGCTCTCAGTTCCAGAATATTTATCGGGAGAAGAGATTCTTCCCGAGACCAAAGACCCTGAGCTTTCAGGGGTTCCCAGACCGCGCCCCAGCCCACCAGACTGGCGTCGGTCGTGACAATGACCCACTCTGGTCTGCGGAAGCTCATCCCTTGTGACAGGTTGTCCAGGGTCAGCCACCAACGGAGTGAATCTCTGGTCCTCTGATCTACTTGTATCGTCGGAGACAAGTCTGTATAATCCCCATTCCACTGACTGAGCATGCACAGTTGTAATGGTCTTAGATGAATTCGCGCAAAAGGAACTATGTCCATTGCCGCGACCATCAAACCTATTACTTCCATGCACTGCGCTATGGAAGGAAGAAGAACAGAATGAAGTACTTGACAAGCGCTTAGAAGTTTTGATTTTCTGGCCTCTGTCAGAAAAATCCTCATTTCTAAGGAGTCTATTATTGTTCCCAAGAAGGGAACTCTTGTTGACGGAGATAGAGAACTTTTTTCTACGTTCACTTTCCACCCGTGAGATCTGAGAAAGGCCAGGACAATGTCCGTATGAGCCTTTGCTTGAGGTAGAGACGACGCTTGAATCAGTATGTCGTCCAAGTAAGGTACTACTGCAATGCCCCTTGGTCTTAGCACCGCTAGAAGAGACCCTAGTACCTTTGTGAAAATTCTTGGAGCAGTGGCTAATCCGAATGGAAGTGCCACAAACTGGAAATGCTTGTCCAGAAAGGCGAACCTTAGGAACCGATGATGTTCCTTGTGGATAGGAATATGTAGATACGCATCCTTTAAATCCACCGTGGTCATGAATTGACCTTCCTGGATGGTAGGAAGAATTGTCCGAATGGTTTCCATTTTGAACGATGGAACCTTGAGAAATTTGTTTAGGATCTTGAGATCTAAGATTGGTCTGAATGTTCCCTCTTTTTTGGGAACTATGAACAGATTGGAGTAGAATCCCATCCCTTGTTCTCCTAATGGAACAGGATGAATCACTCCCATGTTTAACAGGTCTTCTACACAATGTAAGAATGCCTGTCTTTTTATGTGGTCTGAAGACAATTGAGACCTGTGGAACCTCCCCCTTGGGGGTAGCTCCTTGAATTCCAGAAGATAACCTTGGGAGACTATTTCTAGCGCCCAAGGATCCAGAACATCTCTTGCCCAAGCCTGAGCGAAGAGAGAAAGTCTGCCCCCCACCAGATCCGGTCCCGGATCGGGGGCCAACATCTCATGCTGTCTTGGTAGCAGTGGCAGGTTTCTTGGCCTGCTTACCTTTGTTCCAGCCTTGCATTGGCCTCCAGGCTGGCTTGGTTTGAGAAGTATTACTCTCTTGCTTAGAGGATGTAGAACTTGGGGCTGGTCCGTTTCTGCGAAAGGGACGAAAATTTGGTTTATTTTTAGCCTTGAAAGACCTATCCTGAGGAAGGGCGTGGCCCTTACCCCCAGTGATATCTGAAATAATCTCTTTCAAGTCAGGGCCAAACAGCGTTTTCCCCTTGAAAGGTATGTTAAGCAATTTGTTCTTGGAAGACGCATCCGCTGACCAAGATTTTAGCCAAAGCGCTCTGCGCGCTACAATAGCAAACCCCGAATTTTTCGCCGCTAATCTAGCCAATTGCAAAGTGGCGTCTAAAGTAAAAGAATTAGCCAATTTAAGAGCATGAATTCTGTCCATAATCTCCTCATAAGAAGAATCTTTATTGAGCGACTTTTCTAGTTCATCGAACCAGAAACACGCTGCTGTAGTGACAGGAACAATGCATGAAATTGGTTGTAGAAGGTAACCTTGCTGAACAAACATCTTTTTAAGCAAACCCTCTAATTTTTTATCCATAGGATCTTTGAAAGCACAACTATCTTCTATAGGGATAGTAGTGCGTTTGTTTAGAGTAGAAACCGCCCCCTCGACCTTGGGGACTGTCTGCCATAAGTCCTTTCTGGGGTCGACCATAGGAAACAATTTCTTAAATATAGGGGGAGGGACAAAAGGTATGCCGGGCCTTTCCCATTCTTTGTTTACAATGTCCGCCACCCGCTTGGGTATAGGAAAAGCTTCGGGGGGCCCCGGGACCTCTAGGAACTTGTCCATCTTACATAATTTCTCTGGAATGACCAAATTGTCACAATCATCCAGAGTAGATAACACCTCCTTAAGCAGAGCGCGGAGATGTTCCAATTTAAATTTGAATGTAATCACATCAGGTTCAGCTTGTTGAGAAATTTTCCCTGAATCTGAAATTTCTCCCTCAGACAAAACCTCCCTGGCCCCCTCAGACTGGTGTAGGGGCATTTCAGAACCATTATCATCAGCGTCCTCATGCTCTTCGGTATTTTCTAAAACAGAGCAGTCGTGCTTTCGCTGATAAGTGGGCATTTTGGCTAAAATGTTTTTGATAGAATTATCCATTACAGCCGTTAATTGTTGCATAGTAAGGAGTATTGGCGCACTAGATGTACTAGGGGCCTCCTGTGTGGGCAAGACTGGCGTAGACGAAGGAGGGGATGATGCAGTACCATGCTTACTCCCCTCACTTGAGGAATCATCTTGGGCATCATTTTCTCTAAATTTTGTGTCACATACATCACATCTATTTAAATGAGAAGGAACCTTGGCTTCCTCACATACAGAACATAGTCTATCTGATAGTTCAGACATGTTAAACAGGCATAAACTTGATAACAAAGTACAAAAAACGTTTTAAAATAAAACCGTTACTGTCACTTTAAATTTTAAACTGAACACACTTTATTACTGAAAATGTGAAAAAGTATGAAGGAATTGTTCAAAATTCACCAAAATTTCACCACAGTGTCTTAAAGCCTTAAAAGTATTGCACACCAAATTTGAAAGCTTTAACTCTTAAAATAACGGAACCGGAGCCGTTTTTATATTTAACCCCTATACAGTCCCTGGTATCTGCTTTGCTGAGACCCAACCAAGCCCAGAGGGGAATACGATACCAAATGACGCCTTCAGTAAGCTTTTTCTATGTATCTGAGCTCCTCACACATGCATCTGCATGCCTTGCTTCCCAAAAACAACTGCGCAATAGAGGCGCGAAAATGAGGCTCTGCCTATGATTAGAGAAGGCCCCCAGTGAAAAAGTTGTCCAATACAGTGCCTGCCGGTTATTTAACATAATTCCCAAGAATAAAATAACTCCTCAAAGCTATAAACTATTAAAAATGCTTATAAATCAATCGTTTTAGCCCAGAAAAATGTCTACCAGTCTTTAAGCCCTTGTGAAGCCCTTTATTCTTATTTAATAAAAATGGCTTACCGGATCCCATAGGGAAAATGACAGCTTCCAGCATTACCAAGTCTTGTTAGAAATGTGTCATACCTCAAGCAGCAAAAGTCTGCTCACTGTTTCCCCCAACTGAAGTTAATTCCTCTCAACAGTCCTGTGTGGAAACAGCCATCGATTTTAGTAACGGTTGCTAAAATCATTTTCCTCTTACAAACAGAAATCTTCATCTCTTTTCTGTTTCAGAGTAAATAGTACATACCAGCACTATTTTAAAATAACAAACTCTTGATTGAAGAATAAAAACTACATTTAAACACCAAAAAACTCTAAGCCATCTCCGTGGAGATGTTGCCTGTACAACGGCAAAGAGAATGACTGGGGAAGGCGGAGCCTAGGAGGGATCATGTGACCAGCTTTGCTGGGCTCTTTGCCATTTCCTGTTGGGGAAGAGAATATCCCACAAGTAAGGATGACGCCGTGGACCGGACACACCTATGTTGGAGAAATATACAATAATGCTTGACGAGTAGAGCAAATCATTAAATCTGTCTCTAACTGACCACTGCAAATGAGGAAAGATAACCAAGCTTTATAGGACAGTGTATTGTAAAATGTTCTCCAAATTAGAAACTACACTTACAGTGGGGGGTGGAAGAGATTGTTGCTAAAATATTCATTTTCAATTGTTATCTCAGAGATAAGATGAGGAAGCATTTGTGTTAATATAGAGCACTAGTTTACAAACCTGACCTCAGGCCTCCCTAACAGGACAGATTTTAATGGGATAGTCTAGTCAAAATTAAACTTTTATGATTCAGATAAAGCAGGCAATTTTAAGCAACTTTCTAATTTACTCCTATTATTAATTTTTCTTCGTTCTTTTGGTATCTTTATTTGAAAAAGCAAGAATGTAAGCTTAGGAACTGGCCCATTTTTTGGTTCAACACACTTGCTGATTGGTGGCTTCATGTTTTCCCTTCAAGCTCAGTCCATTTGAATAGGTTGTAGAGCAAAAACAGCTATTTCATATACCAACATAAACTTAAACAATTTTCCATACATTTTATACTTTGGAACCAACATAATCAAAATAGAAGCACAATAAGAGTAAATTGATTTTAAAGCACACCATCCCTTTAAGAAGAATTTTATTTTATGTGTCTATGGACTGCAAAACAATGCAAATTTACTTTTTTTAAAAAGTGTTTATAATTGTTTCTAAAACATTTATTTTGTATGCAGATCTATTGCAGTGTACTGCTTATATGTTGATAAACAGGAATAGGCAAGGTGTCCGTGACTGGCCCTTACAGTGTCCACCACCCATTTTGTGGTGGGGAATGAGGAGTAGGACATTTGAATGCTGGTCCTGACTCCTCCTTGATGCAGGCGACACCGCTCAGTAGCGGGAAAGTGAGTGAGAGAGGGAAGAAGCAAGCTGCCTGCAGTTCAGCCGGTGTCAACCACCCGTGAGTTGTGACCCATCCCGATTCCTTGATCTGTGCGGCAGTGTGGTGCTGGTGTGTCTGTGTGTAGAAGACCGCTGCTGATCGACGCTCCTTAACTGGTCTGCTGCCTCTGAGGCTGCGAACATCAATCCGCACGATCCTATACAATCGAGTTGATTGACACCCCCTGCTAGCGGCCAATCTGCAGGGGGCGGAATTGCACAAGCATTTCACCAGAACTGGTTGTGCAATGTTAAATGCAGACAGCGTATACTGATAAATTGGCCCCAATGTGTTTATGTATGCGTGTGTTCATGTATGCATTCACATGTCACTATTTTATCCATTTCCTTATGTTCCTAATGTGTAAAGTACATATGTGCAAATATTCATTTTTGGAGTTAATTTGGGAAATGAGTGCCTAAAATGGCCACCGTCTGTGGCTTTTGGCTCTTTTCAGCGCAGGGTTTAGTAGAGCAAAACTGAAACACATAAATGTCTGGATTTGCACAGATATTAGTCTGTTACACTTTTACATTAATAAATCAGGTGCTGAAATAAGGCAAAAGCTGCAGACAGCAGCCATTTTAGGCATTTGTTTCCCTAATGGATGACAAAAATTAATTTTTACACAACCATATTGTACATCAGCCTACATAAATGTTAACCTCTGTCTCTGCCCTTGACTGATTGTTACTGACTAAGAGGTCATGAAAGGAGTGTGATTTGTACACAGAGCTGTGAGTATATCTCTCTTTGAAACTAAGACGGATTTCTTGGTATGCTGCAAACCCTTTGCCCCTCTTTGGCCACTTGAAATGGCAGGAAGTGTATACACGGATGGTAATTATAAAGAAAGCACAATCTGAAGAAAAATCCCTTCATTATAACAATCATTGCCTAAGGCTCCTTTTGTTTGCTGCTTTATTTATTGTAAACTGTTTCAATATAATATATAAATGGGGGTGTATGAGAGAATGGGAAATATTGCTGATAATTTAGATTCTGGTGCCACCCTTAATCAGTAATGAAATAAATTTATACAGGGAGATATAGTATCAGACCATATATTAATGGTCTGATAAAGTAAGGGAAATAAAGGCACACAGAGAATTTATTTCATAACAAAAATAAATTTATTAATTATAATCCCTTGTCACATTTCGTGAAAAACTCTGCATTTGACTCAAACCAACACAAAATAAGGTAAACACCATATATATACAACACCTTACATCTAAGGTAACAATGCCTGCAGGATATCTGTAAAGCATACGTATGCTGCTAAATCTAATAGTATCTAAGACACACATTAATCAGGTTGCTAGATTGTATATAGACCTGAAATAGGACAAGTATGCACATATCCTAATATTAGTTATAACATGTCTAAAGCAGTGTGTCAAAACATAATGGAAAAAGTAAACCGCTGAAAAAAGTCTCTCTCAGAAGCTAGGAGAAAACACAGTTAGATCCTGCACTCGGTCCAGGAAAATGCAAAGTGAAAATACAGTCCTTTATGCAAAAGGTAAAGTAAACGTATTAGTTCTTACTGTGATCTGTTCCCAAAAGTAAGATTTTAAATCACTTGCCAGGATACAGCATGCAGCAGTGAAACAAACCAGCTCTGTGTCCCAGGAGATTTTCAAAGAAGCAGACCGCTCTCTCTGTGGCGTCTGATGTCACTGGGGAGGGAGTGGTATAGCTTGCAAGCTCTTCCAATCGGACTTGTAGGTAAAGTGCACTTTCCGTGTGTAGTAGTGATCAGCTGTACCGGCATCCGCCGCACCGAGAAAGAACCAGGCTTTCCCTAGGCTGATAGATCAAAAGCATCGGAGCGTACGTCAGGATATACGCAAACTTGCTCAGGTGGATACGATATGTATGTTCCTCTCGCTCTTAGCTTACGTGCATTTACTTAGACTCCACAGGTGCCTGTTTTCCAAGTCCTGTATTCGCTTCACAGGGCAACAGATGAAACACCAAACAGTCCTTATAGTAGCACAGACCATATGTTTTTTTGCAGCATGTTTCTTTAAAGTCAGCACATAAAACAGGTATGCAGATAACTTGCAGGCAGTAAAGAGGTATAAAGGGCTATGCGTGTCCCATAGACCTTAGAACCTTAAACAGTTCTTATACACAGGAGTTAGTCGACCTGCTCCTGAATAAAACACTTCAGTGTTAAAAACACAAACCAACGATCGTTTCACCCCCACATCCAGTGTGTTTCACAGGGGTTCATCAGGGCTTGAATGAATCCTTACCGGATTTCCTCTTAAGATAAAGCTCACCTGACATTTCTCAGGTGTGCTTCCCCCACCTGGGGTAATTAGTTAATTAAAGGTGTGTTCACATAAGAAAACATATTCCAGTTTAGAAATGCATATAATCAAAATACAAAAACCTTATGTGTAAAGTTGTGAAGATTCTAGTTATACACTAAAATCCTAGAGAAAGTAAAAGCCTAATTCCTCAGCTTTCTAACACTTATTGCCACAACAAAAAATGATGACACCTTACGAATATAGCACATGTCTTGTCTGAAAAGGGGAGAGTCCACTGACTATAAAAAACTAGCATACTCCAATTTATCATTAAGTCCTACTGGGTATCTAGTATTAAGTTTATAGATCCATTTTGTTTCTTTCTGCAATAGAACTTTGTCATTATTGCCACCTCTACCGTTAATTATCCCTTTGTCTATGATAGTAAATTTCAAAGATTCTACACTTCCATTATGGAACATGCCAAAGTGTCTTGCCACATTTGTGTCATTTTCATGAAGGATATCGTCCCGATGTTCCTGTACCCGGTCCTTTACTAACCTTTTGGTTTTTCCAACGTAAAAGACCGGGCACGAGCAGCGGAGAAGATAGATTACCCCTTCAGATTTGCAGTTGAAGAAGAATTTAATGTCAAAAACCTTATCACATGAAGTGAAGAACTGTTTGGTGCTATCCATGTGGGCACAGTATACACAGTGCCCACATGGATAGCTACCTTTTATTCCCTTGTCCCTTCTTAGCCAGTCTGCATTAGAGGGGCCTCTCACAAATTGACTCTGAACTAAGTGATCTCTCAAACTTAGTGCTTTTCTAGCTGTTAGTAGTGGTTTTTCACCAATCGAATCTCTAACCTTGTCATCCAAGGTAAGTATATGCCAGTTATTAGCTAGTGCTGATCTAATATTGGACCATTGATTATTAAACTTAGTGATAAATCTAATTTGCGTCTCTTTGGGCTTTGATTTATTGTTATACAGCAGGTGGTCTCTAGGAGTCTTTCGTGCCTTCCACAAAGCTTTTTTAAGACATTTATTGGAATATCCTCTTTTGAGAAACCTTTCTTTCATTAGGGCAGCATGTGTATCAAATTTTGTTAGTGATGAACAGTTTCTCCTAAGCCGGAGGAACTGTCCATACGGAATACCCTTAATTAGATGGACAGGATGACCACTATCAGCATGTAAGATGCTGTTAGTGGCATTCTTTTTCCTGAAATTTTCTGTCACGATCTTCAAGCCTTCCTTCTTGATAGTAATATCAAGAAAGTTTAGTTCGGTCTTGTTTGTCTCTGATGTGAGGATGATGTTCCTGTCATTATGGTTAAGTTCATGAACAAAATCATGAAATTCTTCTACACTCCCATCCCATAGGACAAGAACATCATCCACATATCTAACCCACATTAGCACCTTATTGTTAAAGGTGTCACTGTGTCGTTCAAATATATCTGACTCCCAAGCCCCCAAATGGAGGCAGGCGTAGGTGGGAGCACACACTGCCCCCATGGCTGTTCCCCGTATCTGTTTATAGATCTGTTCGTCAAACGTAAATACATTATTCTGAAGGACAAATCTAAGTAAGGAAATAACAAACTCAGAATGTTCTGAGAACAGGGGACCTTTTGTTTCCAAAAATTTCCCTATTGCCTGGAGTCCAATATCATGAGGAATAGAGGAGTATAGCCCCTCTACATCTAGAGAAGCTAGCAGTGTATTATCATTTACTACCACTCCATCAAGTTTCCTCAAAAGATCCGCTGTGTCCTTAACATATGATGTTAAAGATAAAAGGAATGGACGTAGATATTTATCTACATATTCCCCAGCTTTCTCAGTGACACTGCCAATCCCTGACACGATAGGCCTTCCTGGGGGACACTTCAAGTTCTTGTGTAATTTCGGGAGAATATAGAAAACAGGCATTACAGGGAAATCAGAGACCAAGAACTTAAACTCTTTCTGATCTATGGTTCCCCTACATCTTGCTTCATTTAGAAGTTTAAAGAGGGAATTCTGTATCTGTGCCAGGGGGTTGTGATCCAACCTTACATATTGGTTCTTGTCGTTCAATTGGCGTTTTGCTTCATTTACATAAAGCTGTTCATCCAGAAGGACTAAATTTCCGCCCTTATCGGCCGGTTTGATCACCAACCCCCTGGCCACAGACAGTTCCCTCAAAGCTTTCCTCTCTCTGGGTTTCAAATTGTCATCTGTCTTAAAAGGAATCATCGTGTCAATTTCCTTTTCCATTTTCTTCACAAAGAGATTGACAGATGGCACTAAGGAAAGATAGGGCATGTATGAGGATTTGGACCTAAAAATGGGTTTTTGGTAAATAGCAGGATTGTCCTGGGATTCATTAGTAGGACCCTCCTGATCATTATCATCTAAGAGAGATTCCAAATCTCTCAAAGCTAACTGATCATTAGCATCCAAAGTGTTAAAGTTTCTATTTTTCATTACCACAGATAAAACAATTTTCCTGGCAAATAGATGTAAATCTTTCAGTACCTCAAATTTATCAATATTAGCTGTAGGGCAGAAAGAGAGACCCTTTTTAAGGAGATCAACATGTGCTAGGTTCAGAGGGAAGGATGAGAGATTTACAATTTGTAACTCATCCATAGGTGGGCTTTCTAGTAACCCCTGCGTGCTCCCCTCCCTCTGTATCTCCCTCTGTTCTGAACATAATGATCCCCTCTCCCCCTGGTCTGTCTGGTCTGATATCTCTTCTCTTTTGAGGGGTTCCCAAATGGATCTTTTCCTTTTGCCTCTTCTAGTCCTTCTCTTCCTTCTCTTGAAGTTATACCCGGGGAGTTTTTTGAGGGCCCTGTCTCAGAGTCAGACGCATCTGTCCCTGAGTCATAGGTCCCCTTTTGGGACTTATATACATAGACCCTTCCATTTTTATAGTCCTCCTGATCCCTTCTAAGTTTTCTACATTTCCTCATTTTAATGTCCGTTTTTAGTTTAATAATATTAGTACTTGTCTCAGCATTAAGTTTCTCAAAATTGAGATCACTTTCAAAGGTGTTAACTTTCAAAAGAGCCTTGTCAGCCTCATTTTTGACTTTTTCAAGTCGTCTAATATTTCTTTGTATCATCATTTCCATCAAATCAAGGGAGGTCGAGGATAATTTATCGTTCCAATCCTCTACAAAGGAATCACCTTCCTCATCCTCCCTTGTATTTGCACCTGGATCTAATGATAGACGTAAACCTCTTGGAATAATCTTTTTTTCTTTATAGTTAGTTAGGCTTGCATTCTCAGCTTTAATTTTCAATTGTCGATTCAGGAGATATCTATATCTCCTAAATGCACTGAAAATTGTTATGTTCTCCTCATCATTGTCCTCTCCAACTGCATTATCATTGGCAAGAGAATCTTTTAATTCGGCCTCCCACAGATCATCAGACAAGACATATGCCATAATTTATATTGGAAAGAGTCAAAGTACAGAGGGGAAAAGGGAAGATAGGGGCAAGTAACTCGCTCCTACAGCAATCCACTCTATCTCAAACTAGAAAAGGACAAAAAGAATCCTCTATTAATATCCTCAAAATTTGAAAAATATATAAATGGGGGTGTATGAGAGAATGGGAAATATTGCTGATAATTTAGATTCTGGTGCCACCCTTAATCAGTAATGAAATAAATTTATACAGGGAGATATAGTATCAGACCATATATTAATGGTCTGATAAAGTAAGGGAAATAAAGGCACACAGAGAATTTATTTCATAACAAAAATAAATTTATTAATTATAATCCCTTGTCACATTTCGTGAAAAACTCTGCATTTGACTCAAACCAACACAAAATAAGGTAAACACCATATATATACAACACCTTACATCTAAGGTAACAATGCCTGCAGGATATCTGTAAAGCATACGTATGCTGCTAAATCTAATAGTATCTAAGACACACATTAATCATTTTCATTTTGCATTTTCCTGGACCGAGTGCAGGATCTAACTGTGTTTCCTCCTAGCTTCTGAGAGAGACTTTTTTCAGCGGTTTACTTTTTCCATTATGTTTTGACACACTGCTTTAGACATGTTATAACTAATATTAGGATATGTGCATACTTGTCCTATTTCAGGTCTATATACAATCTAGCAACCTGATTAATGTGTGTCTTAGATACTATTAGATTTAGCAGCATACGTATGCTTTACAGATATCCTGCAGGCATTGTTACCTTAGATGTAAGGTGTTGTATATATATGGTGTTTACCTTATTTTGTGTTGGTTTGAGTCAAATGCAGAGTTTTTCACGAAATGTGACAAGGGATTATAATTAATAAATTTATTTTTGTTATGAAATAAATTCTCTGTGTGCCTTTATTTCCCTTACTTTATCAGACCATTAATATATGGTCTGATACTATATCTCCCTGTATAAATTTATTTTGTTTCAATATAATACACTTGCCCGATTCTGTAGGGATTACTGTCTTTCTAGGCTGCATTATTATTATTATCGGTTATTTGTAGAGCGCCAACAGATTGCGCACCACTAATATATCTTCGTCCTGTGTTAAAGGGACAGTCAACCATTAGCCAATACTTAAAGGGACAATCTACTTGAAAATGTTCATTACCCCTGTAATTCCCTTGTATCCAAGGCTCTGCAGACTGTCCCCTTATTTCAGTTCTTTTGACAGACTTGCATTTTGGCCAATCAGTGCTGACTCCACGGGAGTGAGCACAATGTTATCTATATGTCATACATGATCTAGCACTGTCAAGCTGTGAAAAACTGTCAAAATGATCTTAGATAAAAGCCTTCAAGGGCTTAGAAATAAGCATATGAGCCTAACTAGGTTTAGCTTTCCACAAAGAATACCAATAGAATAAAGCAAATTTGATGATAAAAGTAAATTGGAAAGTTGTTTAAAATTGAATGCCCTATCTGAATCATGAAAGTTTAATTTTGACTTTACAATTTGTTTAAGTATAGAAATGTTCAGTATAGGTAGGGATACCACAGGCTAAATCAGCTTACAATGCTGAAATAAGGGTGAAGTAGCTCCTTGTAAACATTTTAATACAGTTCAGCGGGTAAAATGGATCAATGGGAACAAATTTTAGCCGAGAAAAACTTTGTGTAAACTGTCCCTTTAAAGCCAATAAACCAATTGTAGACCACATTACATCCATTTAAAGCTAACATTACACATATCCGATGTGTAATCTATGCAAACTGTAATTTACTTTTTATTTTGCCACTATGAAATTAGACTATGGAGCTAACAACAGCATTTCTAATGGCAGTGAAGGAATTAATATATGAATATACATGGGGTATGGCCAGCAGTAAAACAGTATGTGTCATTGCTTTTTGTAAATCTGTTCTTTTCAAGATTTTTCTTGGGAAGTTAATTCAATGACTATTTCCTATTCACTAACATAGGTCTCCATAGTAACAGAATATAAGACAGCTCTGGGAACTTGACTTGAGTATTCTCTATTCACCCCCTGAAGTATGGATTTACCAGCTCCTATGTTAAAAGCACCTCAGCACATGTACATATTCCTTTATTTTCATATGCCAGCACATTAAAGGGACGTTGTACACTAGATTTTTCGTTGCATAAATGCTTTGTAGATGATCCATTTATATAGCCCTACTGGAAGTGGTTTTGTAAAAATGTATAGTTTTGCTTATTTTTAAAGGTACAGTATACTCAGAAATTTAAACCTCAAATTTAAATTTGCATGATGTATTAAACATAAGTTTCATTCATCACATTTTAAATAAGTTTTTTTTAAATATTAATTCTCTGCCCAATGACATAATTAATTCAGAGTTTACTATTTACTAAGGTATGCGCAACTTCCGACGTTCTCGTGAAGTGATCGATGCTAAGAACAAAGGATATAACAGAGCATGTGGCTTTTTTTCCCCATTGCACATAGCTACGACATTGACGCATGCGCAATTGCAATTACATACAAAGCCGCTCTGTAGAGACATAAGCGTGAGCGAGCTTCAGTGGGAGGAAATGTAGGCGTTACAAAAACATAACTTATGCTTACCTGATGATTTAATTTCCATCATTACGAGGAGAGTCCATGGCTTCATTCATTACTTGTGGCAATACAGAACCTGGCCACCAGGAGGAGGCAAAGACGCCCCAGCCAAAGGCTTAAATACCTCCCCCACTCTCCCCATCCCCCAGTCATTCTGCCGAGAGAACAAGGAACAGTAGGAGAATTATCAGGGTATAAATGGTGCCAGAAGGAAAACAAAAGAAATTTAGGTCTGCCCAACAGAGAACCGGGCTGGAGCAGTGGACTCTCCTCTTAAAGATAGAAATGAAATTATCAGGTAAGCATAATTTATGTTTTCCATCTAATACGAAGAAAGTCCATGGCTTCATTCATTACATGTGGGAAACAAATACCCAAGCTCTAGAGGACATTGAATGAAGATCGGGAGGGTAAAAAGAAAGGCAGACTCTAATCTGAGGCACCACAGCCTGTAAAACATGTAAAACCAAAAGCAGCTTGAGCCGAAGCAAAAACGTCAAATTTATAAAACTTTGTGAAAGTGTGTAAGGAGGACCAGGTAGCTGCCTTACAAATCTGCTCCATGGAGGCCTCATTCTTAAAGGCCCAAGAAGAAGCCACAGCTCTAGTTGAGTAAGCCGTGATCCTTTGAGGAGGCTTATGTCCCGCAGTTTAATAGGCCAAACGAATCAAGATCCTCAGCCAAAAGGATAAAGAAGTGGAAGAAGCCTTTCCTGAATAGACAACAAACAAATTTGAGGTTTGTCTGAAATTTTTCGTAGCCTGAAGATAGAATTTCAAGGCTCGCACCACATCCAAGTTATGAAGCAACCGTTCCTTTGAAGAAGAAGGATTAGGACACAAGGAAGGAACCATAATATCCTGATTAATGTTACGATCTGACACCACCTTAGGGAGAAATCCCAGTGCACTGCGAAGAATGGCCTTATCTGTTTGGAAAACCAGGTAAGGAGGCTCACATTGCAAGGCCGCTAATTCAGACACCCTGCAAGCCGAAGCAATGGCCAGTAGAAAAAGAACCTTCCAAGACAGAGTCTTAATATCAAGAGAATGCATAGGCTCGAACGGAGCCCCCTGCAAAACCTTCATAACCAGATTCAGACTACAAAGTGGAGCAGAATGTCTAAACACAGGCCTGATCCTGGGCAGAGCCTGTACAAAAGACTGTATATCAGGGAGCTCAGCGAGCTTCTTGTGTAACAACACAGATAGCACTTAAATCCGCAAAAGAAGATGCGCCTACACCGCATCACATGTTTAATACCTCTAGCGCTATAGGAGTAATCGTCCAAAACACTTACGGCTAGATTACGAGTTGTGCGTTAGGGTAAAAAAGCAGCTTTAAGAGGTCCTAACGCTGCTTTTTTATGCCCGCTGGTATTACGAGTCTTGAAGGTTTAGGGTGACCGCACACGTCTTTGGTCTTACCACAAAACGACTTACGTAAACTTTGTAAAGTCTTTTTTCTATGGGACTTCCCTAGCGCCGGTATTACGAGTCTGTGCTGGGAGGCCAAAAAGTGAGCGGTACACCCTACCCTGTCAAGTGTCCTAACGCATTTAAAAGTCAGTAGTTATGAGTTTAACACTACAACGCTGTAGCATAAAGTGTTAAAAAGTACACTAACACCCATAAACTACCTATTAACCCCTAAACCGAGGCCCTCCCGCATCGCAAATACGAAAATAAAAAATGTAACCCCTAATCTGCCGCTCCGAACACCGCCACCACCTACATTACACTTATTAACCCCTAATCTGCTGACCCCAACATCGCCGACACCTACATTATATTTATTAACCCCTAATCTGCTGCCCCTAATGTAGCCGCCACCTACCTACACTTATTAACCCCTAATCTGCCGCCCCCAACGTCGCCGCCACTATAAGAAACATACTAACCCCTAAAATGCCGCACTCCCGCCTCACAAACATTATTTAAATATTATTAACCCCTAATCTGCTGGCCCTAACATCGCCGCCACCTACCTATATTTATTAACCCCTAATCTGTCGCCCCCAACGTCGCCGCCACTATATTAAAGTTATTAACCCCTAAACCTAAGTCTAACCCTAAACCTAACACCCACTAACTTAAATATAATTTAAATAAATCTAAATAAATATTCCTATCATTAACTAAATTATTCCTATTTAAAACTAAATACTTACATGTAAAATAAACCCTAAGATAGCTACAATATAACTAAAAGTTACATTGTAGCTAGCTCAGGATTTATTTTTATTTTACAGGCAAGTTTGTATTTATTTTATCTAGGTAGAATAGTTATTAAATAGTTATTAACTATTTAATAACTACATAGTTAAAATAAAGACAAATTTACCTGTAAAATAAAACCTAACCTAAGTTACAAGCCCAAACCCCTAATCTAAAAAATAAACCAGCCCAATACACCCTTAAAAAACCTAACACTAACCCCCCCTAAAGATCGACTTACCGGGAGACGTCTTCATCCAAGCCGGGCGAAGTGGTCCTCCAGACGGCGTGGCTCCATCTTCAAGACATCCGACGCGGAGCATCCTCTTCTTCCGACAACTAAAACAGAACCTTTAAGTGACGTCATCCAAGATGGCGTCCCTTAGATTCCTATTGGCTGATAAAATTCTATCCGCCAATCGGAATTAAGGTAGAAAAAAACATAATTTATGTAAGAACTTACCTGATAAATACATTTCTTTCATATTGGCAAGAGTCCATGAGCTAGTGACATATGGGATATACAATCCTACCAGGAGGGGCAAAGTTTCCCAAACCTCAAAATGCCTATAAATACACCCCTCACCACACCCACAAGCAGTGGGGTGATAAAGAAAGGAGTAGAAAGCATCAACAAAGGAAATTTGGAAATAATTGTGCTTTATACAAAAAATCATAACCACCATAAAAAGGGTGGGCCTCATGGACTCTTGCCAATATGAAAGAAATGAATTTATCAGGTAAGTTCTTACATAAATTATGTTTTCTTTCATGTAATTTGCAAGAGTCCATGAGCTAGTGACATATGGGATATCAATACCCAAGATGTGGAGTCTTCCACTCAAGAGTCACTAGAGAGGGAGGGAATAAAAATAAAAACAGCCATATACCGCTGAAAAAATTAATCCACAACCCAAAACAAAAATAAGTTTATTTCATCTTTGAAAGAAAAAAACATAAATCAAAAGCAGAAGAATCAAACTGAAACAGCTGCCTGAAGAACTTACCTACCAAAAACTGCTTCCGAAGAAGCAAATACATCAAAACGGTAGAATTTAGTAAATGTATGCAAAGAGGACCAAGTCGCCGCTTTGCAAATCTGATCAAGTGAAGCTTTATTCTTAAAAGCCCACGAAGTGGAAACTGACCTAGTAGAATGAGCTGTAATTCTCTGAGGCGGGGCCTGACCCGACTCCAAATAAGCTTGATGAATAAAAAGTTTCAACCAAGAAGCCAAGGAACTAGGAGAAGCCTTCTGACCTTTCCTAGGACCAGAAAATAAAACAAATATACTGGAAGTATTCCTGAAATCTTTAGTAGCTTCCACATAATATTTCAAAGCTCTTACCACATCCAAAGAATGTAAGGATCTCTCCAAAGAATTCTTAGGATTAGGACATAAGGAAGGGACAACAATTTCTCTACTAATGTTGTTAGAATTCACAACCTTAGGTAAAAATTGAAAAGAAGTCCGCAAAACTGCCTTATCCTGATGAAAAATCAGAAAAGGAGACTCACAAGAAAGAGCAGATAGCTCAGAAACTCTTCTAGCAGAAGAGATAGCCAAAAGGAACAACACTTTCCAAGAAAGTAGTTTAATGTCCAAAGAATGCATAGGCTCAAATGGAGGAGCCTGTAATGCCTTCAGAACCAAATTAAGACTCCAAGGAGGAGAAATTGATTTAATGACAGGCTTAATACAAACTAAAGCCTGTACAAAACAGTGAATATCAGGAAGTATAGCAATCTTTCTGTGAAATAAAACAGAAAGAGCGGAGATTTGTCCTTTCAAGGAACTTGCAGACAAACCCTTATCCAAACCATCCTGAAGGAACTGTAAAATTCTAGGAATTCTAAAAGAATGCCAGGAGAATTTATGAGAAGAACACCATGAAATCTAAGTCTTCAGGACTCTATAATAAATCTTTCTAGAGACAGATTTACGAGCTTGTAACGTTGTATTAATCACTGAGTCAGAGAAACCTCTATGACTTAGAACTAAGCGTTCAATTTCCACACCTTCAAATTTAATGATTTGAGATCCTGATGGAAAAAACGGACCTTGAGATAGTAGGTCCGGCCGTAACGGAAGTGGCCAAGGCGGGCAACTGGACATCCGCACCAGATCCGCATACCAAAACCTGTGTGGCCATGCTGGAGCCACCAGCAACACAAAAGACTGTTCCATGATGATTTTGGAGATCACTCTTGGAAGGAGAACTAGAGGCGGGAAGATGTAAGCAGGATGATAACACCAAGGAAGTGTCAGTGCATCCACTGCTTCCGCCTGAACATCCCTGGACCTGGACAGGTATCTGGGAAGTTTCTTGTTTAGATGAGAGGCCATGAGATCTATCTCTGGAAGACCCCACATCTGAACAATCTGAGAAAACACATCTGGATGGAGAGACCACTCCCCTGGATGTAAAGTCTGGCGGCTGAGATAATCCACCTCCCAATTGTCTACACCTGGGATATGCACCGCAGAGATTAGACAGGAGCTGGATTCCGCCCAAGCAAGTATCATAGATACTTCTTTCATAGCTTGGGGACTGTGAGTCCCACCCTGATGATTGACATAAGCCACAGTTGTGATATTGTCTGTCTGAAAACAAATGAACGGTTCTCTCTTTAGCAGAGGCCAAAACTGAAGAGCCCTGAGAATTGCATGGAGTTCTAAAATATTTATTGGTAATCTCGCCTCTTGAGATTTCCAAACCCCTTGTGCTGTCAGAGATCCCCAAACAGCTCCCCAACCTGAAAGACTCGCATTGGTTGAGATCACAGTCCAGGTTGGCCGAACAAAAGAGGCCCCTTGAACCAAACAATGGTGATCTATCCACCATGTCAGAGAGTGTCGTACATTGGGATTCAAGGATATTAATTGTGATATCTTTGTATAATCCCTGCACCTTTGATTCAGCATGCAAAGCTGTAGAGGTCTCATGTGAAAACGAGCAAAGGGGATCGCGTCCGATGCTGCAGTCATGAGACCTAAAACTTCCATGCACATAGCTACTGAAGGGAATGACTGAGACTGAAGGTGCAGGCATGCTGCGACCAATGTCATGGACACTGAATCTAACCTAAAAAGGTGACCCTTGTCTGAGGAATCAAGAAACTTTTTGGTAAATTGATCCTCCAACCATGTTTCCGAAGAAACAACACTAGTTGATTCGTGTGAGATTCTGCAGTATGTAAAAACTGAACTAGTACCAAGATATCGTCCAAATAAGGAAACACCGCAATACCCTGTATCTGATTACAGATAGTAGGGCACCCAGAACCTTTGAAAAGATTCTTGGAGCTGTTGCTAGGCCAAATGGAAGCGCAACAAATTGGTAATGCTTGTCTAGAAAAGAGAATCTCAGAAACTGATAGTGTTCTGGATGAATCGGAATATGAAGGTATGCATCATGCAAGTCTATTGTGGACATATAATGTCCTTGCTGAACAAAAGGCAGAATAGTCCTTATAGTCACCATCTTGAAAGTTGGTACTCTTACACAACAATTCAAAATTTTCAGATCCAGAACTGGTCTGAACAAATTTTCTTTCTTTGGTACAATGAATAGGTTTGAATAAAACCCCAAACCTTGTTCCTGAGGAGGAACTGGCATGATTACCCCTGAAGACTCCAGGTCTGAAACACACTTCAGAAAAGCTTGAGCTTTTACTGGATTTACAGGGATGCGTGAGAGAAAAAATCTTCTCACAGGAGGTCTTACTTTGAATCCTATTCGATACCCTTGAGAGACAATGCTCTGAATCCAATGATTTTGGACAGATTTTATCCAAAAATCCTTGAAAAACCTTAATCTGCCCCCTACCAACTGAGCTGGAATGAGGGCCGCACCTTCATGCGGACTTAGGGGCAGACTTTGGTTTCCTAAATGGCTTGGATTTATTCCAATTTGAGGAAGGCTTCCAACTGGAAGCAGATTCCTTGGGAGGAGGATTGAGTTTTTGTTCCTTATTCTGACGAAAGGAACGAAAACGGTTAGAAGCTTTAGATTTACCCTTAGGTTTTTTATCCTGAGGCAAAAAAACTCCTTTTCCTCCAGTGATAGTTGAAATAATAGAATCCAACTGAGAACCAAATAAATTATTACCTTGGAAAGAGATAGTAATCTAGATTTAGATGTCATATCAGCATTCCAAGATTTAAGCCACAAAGCTCTTCTAGCTAATACAGCTAAAGACATGGATCTAATATCAATTTTGATAATATCAAAAATGGCATCACAAATAAAATTATTAGCATGTTGCAGTAAGCGAGTAATGCTAGATATGTCAGGATCCAATTCTCGTTGCGCTAAATTCTCCAACCAAAAAGTTGAGGCAGCCGCAACATCAGCCAAAGAAATAGCAGGTCTGAGAAGATGGCCTGAATATAAATAGGCCTTCCTTAGATAGGATTCAAGCTTCCTTTCTAAAGGATCCTTAAAGGAAGTACTATCTTCCATAGGAATAGTGGTACGTTTAGCAAGAGTAGAAATAGCCCCAACAACTTTGGGGATTTTTCCCCAAAACTCTATAGATTTTGCTGGTAAAGGATACAATTTTTTAAACCTTGAAGAAGGAATAAAAGGTACCTGGCTTATTCCATTCCCTAGAAATCATATCAGAAATAGCCTCAGGAATGGGAAAACCCCCTGGGGAAACCACAGGAGGTTTAAAAACAGCATTTAAACGTTTATTAGACTGAACGTCCATAGGACTGGTTACCACAATATCCAAAGTAATTAACACTTCTTTTAATAAAGAATGCATATACTCTATTTTAAATAAATAAGTAGATTTGTCAGTGTCAATGTCTGAGGAAAGATCTTCTGAATCAGATTATTATGTTGCTGGTCATTTGAAATTTCCTCAGCTAAATGAGAAGTTTTAAAAGACCTTTTACGTTTATTAGAAGGTGGAAATGCAGACAAAAGCCTTCACAATAGAATCAGAAACAAATTCTTTAAAATTTACAGGTATATCATGTACATTAGAAGTTGAAGGAACTGCAACTGGCAATGTACTATTACTGATGGAAACACTATCTGCATGTAAAAGTTTATCATGACAACTATTACAAATGACATTTGGTGGAATAATTTCTACACTTTTACAACACATGCACTTAGCTTTGGTAGAACCGATGTCAGGCAGCAATGTTCCAGCAGAAACTTCTGAGGCAGGATCAGATTGGGACATCTTGCTCAATGTAAGAGAAAAAACAACATATAAAGCAAAATTATCTATTTCCTTATATGACAGTTTCAGGAATGGGAAAAAATGCAAAAGCATAGGCCTCTGATAGAGAAAAAAGCAAGAGGCAAACATCAATGGGGTATTGAAATAATGAAAAAAAATTTGCGCCAAGTATGACGCACAACGTAACGTAAACTTTTTTGGCGCCAAAAATAACCGGAAATGACACACTCGCATCACTAATGACGCCGCCGTGTGAAAGGTCTCGGCGTCACGTATGACGCCGGAAAATGACAAAGTTGAGACAAACTTCTTTTTCCGCGCCAAGAAAATTTCGTACCAGTAATGACGCAATAAAGTTTAGCATTTGACGCACCCGCGGGCCTAATACCCGCAATAGCAAGAAGTAGTCAATTGAAAAAAAGACTAAAACCCCAGGTAAGAAACACATTTCTTAAAATGTTTAAATTCCCCAAATATGAAACTGACAGTCTTCTGAAGGAAATACATGAACCTGACTCATGGCAAATATAAGTACAATACATATATTTAGAACTTTATATAAATGCATAAAGTGCCAAACCATAGCTGAGGTGTCTTAAGTAATAAAAAACATACTTACCAAAAGACACCAATCCACATATAGCAGATAGCCAAACCAGTACTAAAACAGTTATTAGTAGAGGTAATGGTAAATTGAGAGTATATCGTCGATCTGAAAAGGGAGGTAGGAAATTAATCTCTACGACCGATAACAGAGAACCTATGAAATAGACCCCCGTTAGGGAAATCATCGTATTCAAATAAGTGATACTCCCTTCACGTCCCTCTGACATTCGCTGTACTCTGAGAAGAATCGGGCTTCAACAATGCTGAGAAGCGCATATCAACGTAGAAATCTTAGCACAAACTTACTTCACCACCTCCATAGGAGGCAAAGTTTGTAAAACTGAATTGTGGGTGTGGTGAGGGGTGTATTTATAGGCATTTTGAGGTTTGGGAAACTTTGCCCCTCCTGGTAGGATTGTATATCCCATATGTCACTAGCTCATGGACTCTTGCCAATTACATGAAAGAAATCCTATTGGCTGATGCCATCAACCAATAGGATTGAAGTTAAATCCTATTGGCTGATCCTATCAGCCAATAGGATTGAGCTTGCATTCTATTGGCTGATTGGAACAGCCAATAGAATGTAAGCTCAATCCCTATGGCTGATTTGATCAGCCAAAAGGATTTTATCTACCTTAATTCCGATTGGCTGATAGAATTCTATCAGCCAATCGGAATCTAAGGAACGCCATCTTGGATGACGTCACTTAAAGGTACCTTCATTCTGTTTTAGTCGTTGGAAGAAGAGGATACTCCGCGTCGGATGTCTTGAAGATGGAGCTGCTCCACGCCGGATGGATGAAGATAGAAGATGCCGTCTGGATGAAGACTTCTGCCCGTCTGGAGGACCATTTCGCCCGGCTTGGATGAAGACTTCTGCCAGTCTGGAGGACCACTTCGCCTGGCTTAGATAAAGACATCTCCCGGTAAGTCGATCTTCAGGGGGTTAGTGTTAGGTTTTTTTAAGGGTGTATTGGGTGGGTTTATTTTTTAGATTAGGGGTTTGGGCTTGCAAAAGAGCTAACTGCCCTTTAAAGGGCAATGCTCATCCAAATGCCATTTTCAGGGCAATAGGGAGCTTAGGATTTTTAGCTAGTATTTTATTTGGGGGGTTTGTTGTTTGTATTTTTTTTTTACAGGTAAAAGAGCTGATTACTTTGGGGCAATTCCCCGCAAAAGGCCCTTTTAAGGGCTATTGGTAGTTTAGTTTAGGCTAGATTTTTTTTTTATTTTAATAGGGCTATTAGATTAGGTGTAATTAGTTTAAATTTCTGTAATTTGTTTATTATTTTCTGTAATTTAGTGTATTTTTTAAACTTTAGCTAATTTAATTTAGATAATTGTATTTAATTTAGTTTATTTATTTAATTATAGTGTAGTGTTAGGTGTTAGTGTAACTTAGGTTAGGTTTTATTTTACAGGTAAATTTGTAATTATTTTAACTAGGTAGTTATTAAATAGTTAATAACTATTTAATAACTATTCTACCTAGTTAAAATAAATACAAACTTGCCAGTAAAATAAAAATAAATCCTAAGCTAGCTACAATGTAACTATTAGTTATATTGTAGCTATCTTAGGGTTTATTTTACAGGTAAGTATTTAGTTTTAAATAGGAATAATGTAGTTAATGATAGTAATATTTATTTAGATTTAAATAAATTATATTTAAGTTAGTGGGTGTTAGGTTTAGGGTTAGACTTAGGTTTAGGGGTTAATAACTTTAATATAGTGGCGGCGACGTTGGGGGCGGCAGATTAGGGGTTAATAAATGTAGGTAGGTGGAGGCAATGTTAGGGCCGGCAGATTAGGGGTTAATAATATTTACTTAAATGTTTGCGAGGCGGGAGTGCGGTGGTTTAGGGGTTAATATGTTTATTATAGTGGCGGCAACATTGGGCGGAAGCTTAGGGGTTAATAAATATAATGTAGGAGTCGGAGATGTTGGGGGCAGCAGATTAGGGGTTCATAAGTATAATGTAGGTGGCGGCGGTGTCCAGAGCGGCAGATTAGGGGTTAATAATTATAATTTAGGTGTCGGCGATGTAAGGGGCGGCAGATTAGGGGTTAATAAGTGTAAGATTAGGGGTGTTTAGACTCAGGGTTCATTTTAGGGTGTTAGGTGTAAACATAAATTTTATTTCCCCATAGGAATCAATGGGGCTGCGTTAAAGGGACAGTCTAGTCCAAAATAAACGTTCATGATTAAGATAGGGCATGTAATTTTAAACAATTTTCCAATTAACTTTTATCACCAATTTTGCTTTGTTCTCTTGGTATTCTTAGTTAAAAGCTTAACCTAGGAGGCTCATATGCTAATTTCTTAGACCTTTAAGGCCACCTCTCAGTTTTTCACCACTAGAGGGTGTTAGTTCATGTTTTTCATATAGATAACACTGTGCTCATGCACGTGAAGTTATCTGGGAGCTAGCACTGATTGGCTAAACTGCAAGTCTGTCAAAAGAACTGAAATAAAGGGGCAGTTTGCAGAGGCTTAGACACAAGATAATCACAGAGGTAAAAAGTATATAAATATAACTGTGTTGGTTATGCAAAACTGGGGAATGGGTAATAAAGGGATTATCTATCTTTTAAAACAATAAAAATTCTGGTGTAGACTGTCCCTTTAAGGAGTTTTACGCTGCTTTTTTGCAGGTGTTAGACTTTTTTTCAGCTGGCTCTCCCCGTTGATTCCTATGGGGAAATCGAGCACGTTACACCAGCTCACCGCTAAATTAAGCAGTGCTGGTATTGGAGTGCGGTAATGAGCAAAATTTTGCTCAACGCTCACTTCTTATCTTTTAACGACGGGTTTCTGAAAACTCCACCTGTAGATATGGCCCCCAAACTCCTCCCCCTCCTCCTTCGTCCCCTTCTCTATTGAATGCTCGTTCATGTAGAAAACGCTATTAGTCTGTTAATGCGCATGCGCATTTTAATTTCTGTCTGCATTTTTCATTCCTAGAGGTTTGCGCATGCGCAAATCCAAATTGCCGTGAACGAGTGTTAAGAATCCAACCGAGGATTCTATTATGATTGGTGGATGCTTTGAAAGTGACACTTACTACGTAACTGTGGGGGGAGTTTGACGGACATATCTACAGGAAAAAAATGTATGTTTTGAACGATGACTCCTACAACATTAGAGGCATTGAACATGGGATGTGGTGCATCCCAGGTATGGGATTAAGTTGTGTCGGGTGTTGACTGTCCCTTTAAGCTAAATTGATATAAATTTGAAATAAAAATTAAATTTCAAATTACAAAATTACATTTTTTTTATGCTGTAATTCAGACGTAGTAAGAGAAAAACATAATTTATGTAAGAATTTACCTGATAAATTAATTTCTTTCATATTGGCAAGAGTCCATGAGCTAGTGACATATGGGATATACAATCCTACCAGGAGGGGCAAAGTTTCCCAAACATCAAAATGCCTATAAATACACCCCTCACCACACCCACAATTCAGTTTAACAAATAGCCAAGAAGTGGGGTAATAAAGAAAGGAGTAAAAAGCATCAACAAAGGAATTTGGAAAAAATTGTGCTTTATACAAAAAAATCATAACCACCATAAAAAAAGGATGTGCCTCATGGACTCTTGCCAATATGAAAGAAATGAATTTATCAGGTAAATTCTTACATAAATTATGTTTTCTTTCATGTAATTGGCAAGAGTCCATGAGCTAGTGACGTATGGGATCTCAATACCCAAGATGTGGAACTCCACTCAAGAGTCACTAGAGAGGGAGGGAAAAAAAAAATAACAGCCATTTTCCGCTGAAAAAATAATCCACAACCCAAAATAAAAGTTATTCTCATAATGAAAAGAAACACTTAAAACATCAGCAGAAGAATCAAACTGAAACAGCTGCCTGAAGAACTTTTCTACCAAAGACTGCTTCTGAAGAAGCAAATACATCAAAATGGTAGAATTTTGTAAATGTATGCAAAGGGGACCAAGTTGCTGCTTTGCAAATCTGATCAACTGAAGCTTCATTCTTAAAAGCCCACGAAGTGCAGACTGATCTAATAGAATGAGCTGTAATTCTCTGAGGCGGGGCCTGACCCAACTCCAAAACAGAATTTATGTTTACCTGATAAATTTCTTTCTCCAACGGTGTGTCCGGTCCACGGCGTCATCCTTACTTGTGGGATATTCTCTTCCCCAACAGGAAATGGCAAAGAGCCCAGCAAAGCTGGTCACATGATCCCTCCTAGGCTCCGCCTACCCCAGTCATTCGACCGACGTTAAGGAGGAATAATAGCATAGGAGAAACCATATGGTACCGTGGTGACTGTAGTTAAAGAAAATAAATTATCAGACCTGATTAAAAAACCAGGGCGGGCCGTGGACCGGACACACCGTTGGAGAAAGAAATTTATCAGGTAAACATAAATTCTGTTTTCTCCAACATAGGTGTGTCCGGTCCACGGCGTCATCCTTACTTGTGGGAACCAATACCAAAGCTTTAGGACACGGATGAAGGGAGGGAGCAAATCAGGTCACCTAAATGGAAGGCACCACGGCTTGCAAAACCTTTCTCCCAAAAATAGCCTCAGAAGAAGCAAAAGTATCAAACTTGTAAAATTTGGTAAAAGTGTGCAGTGAAGACCAAGTCGCTGCCCTACATATCTGATCAACAGAAGCCTCGTTCTTGAAGGCCCATGTGGAAGCCACAGCCCTAGTGGAATGAGCTGTGATTCTTTCGGGAGGCTGCCGTCCGGCAGTCTCGTAAGCCAATCTGATGATGCTTTTAATCCAAAAAGAGAGAGAGGTAGAAGTTGCTTTTTGACCTCTCCTTTTACCTGAATAAACAACAAACAAGGAAGATGTTTGTCTAAAATCCTTTGTAGCATCTAAATAGAATTTTAGAGCGCGAACAACATCCAAATTGTGCAACAAGCGTTCCTTCTTTGAAACTGGTTTCGGACACAGAGAAGGTACGATAATCTCCTGGTTAATGTTTTTGTTAGAAACAACTTTTGGAAGAAAACCAGGTTTAGTACGTAAAACCACCTTATCTGCATGGAACACCAGATAAGGAGGAGAACACTGCAGAGCAGATAATTCTGAAACTCTTCTAGCAGAAGAAATTGCAACTAAAAAACAAAACTTTCCAAGATAATAACTTAATATCAACGGAATGTAAGGGTTCAAACGGAACCCCTGAAGAACTGAAAGAACTAAATTGAGACTCCAAGGAGGAGTCAAAGGTTTGTAAACAGGCTTGATTCTAACCAGAGCCTGAACAAAGGCTTGAACATCTGGCACAGCTGCCAGTTTTTTGTGAAGTAACACCGACAAGGCAGAAATCTGTCCCTTCAGGGAACTTGCCGATAATCCTTTTTTCCAATCCTTCTTGAAGGAAGGATAGAATCCTAGGAATCTTAACCTTGTCCCAAGGGAATCCTTTAGATTCACACCAACAGATATATTTTTTCCAAATTTTGTGGTAAATCTTCCTAGTTACAGGCTTTCTGGCCTGAACAAGAGTATCGATAACAGAATCTGAGAAACCTCGCTTCGATAAAATCAAGCGTTCAATCTCCAAGCAGTCAGCTGGAGTGAAACCAGATTCGGATGTTCGAACGGACCCTGAACAAGAAGGTCTCGTCTCAAAGGTAGCTTCCAAGGTGGAGCCGATGACATATTCACCAGATCTGCATACCAAGTCCTGCGTGGCCACGCAGGAGCTATCAAGATCACCGACGCCCTCTCCTGATTGATCCTGGCTACCAGCCTGGGGATGAGAGGAAACGGCGGGAACACATAAGCTAGTTTGAAGGTCCAAGGTGCTACTAGTGCATCCACTAGAGCCGCCTTGGGATCCCTGGATCTGGACCCGTAGCAAGGAACTTTGAAGTTCTGACGAGAGGCCATCAGATCCATGTCTGGAATGCCCCATAGTTGAGTGACTTGGGCAAAGATTTCCGGATGGAGTTCCCACTCCCCCGGATGCAATGTCTGACGACTCAGAAAATCCGCTTCCCAATTTTCCACTCCCGGGATGTGGATAGCAGACAGGTGGCAGGAGTGAGACTCCGCCCATAGAATGATCTTGGTCACTTCTTCCATCGCTAGGGAACTCCTTGTTCCCCCCTGATGGTTGATGTACGCAACAGTCGTCATGTTGTCTGATTGAAACCGAATGAACTTGGTCCTCGCTAGCTGAGGCCAAGCCTTGAGAGCATTGAATATCGCTCTCAGTTCCAGAATATTTATCGGTAGAAGAGATTCTTCCCGAGACCAAAGACCCTGAGCTTTCAGGGATCCCCAGACCGCGCCCCAGCCCATCAGACTGGCGTCAGTTCGTGACAATGACCCACTCTGGTCTGCGGAATGTCATCCCTCGTGACAGGTTGTCCAGGGACAGCCACCAACGGAGTGAGTCTCTGGTCCTCTGATTTACTTGTATCTTTGGAGACAAGTCTGTATAGTCCCCATTCCACTGACTGAGCATGCACAGTTGTAATGGTCTTAGATGAATGCGCGCAAAAGGAACTATGTCCATTGCCGCTACCATCAACCCGATCACTTCCATGCACTGAGCTACGGAAGGAAGAGGAACGGAATGAAGTATCCGACAAGAGTCCAGAAGCTTTGTCTTTCTGGCCTCTGTTAGAAAAATCCTCATTCTGAGGAGTCTATAATTGTTCCCAAGAAGGGAACCCTTGTTGACGGGGATAGAGAACTCTTTTTCCACGTTCACTTTCCAGCCGTGAGATCTGAGAAAGGCCAGGACGATGTCCGTGTGAGCCTTTGCTCGAGGGAGGAGACGACGCTTGAATCAGAATGTCGTCCAGGTAAGGTACTACTGCAATGCCCCTTGGTCTTAGTACCGCTAGAAGGGACCCTAGTACCTTTGTGAAAATCCTTGGAGCAGTGGCTAATCCGAAAGGAAGCGCCACAAACTGGTAATGTTTGTCCAGGAATGCAAACCTTAGGAACCGATGATGTTCCTTGTGGATAGGAATATGTAGATACGCATCCTTTAAATCCACCGTGGTCATGAATTGACCTTCCTGGATGGAAGGAAGGATAGTTCGAATGGTTTCCATCTTGAACGATGGGACCTTGAGAAATTTGTTTAAGATCTTGAGATCTAAGATTGGTCTGAACGTTCCCTCTTTTTTGGGAACTATGAACAGATTGGAGTAGAACCCCATCCCTTGTTCTCTTAATGGAACAGGATGAATCACTCCCATTTTTAACAGGTCTTCTACACAATGTAAGAACGCCTGTCTTTTTATGTGGTCTGAAGACAACTGAGACCTGTGGAACCTCCCCCTTGGGGGAAGTCCCTTGAATTCCAGAAGATAACCCTGGGAGACTATTTCTAGCGCCCAAGGATCCAGAACATCTCTTGCCCAAGCCTGAGCGAAGAGAGAGAGTCTGCCCCCCCCCCCCGATCCGGGACCGGATCGGGGGCCAATATTTCATGCTGTCTTGGTAGCAGTGACAGGTTTCTTGGCCTGCTTTCCCTTGTTCCAGCCTTGCATTGGTCTCCAAGCTGGCTTGGCTTGAGAAGTATTACCCTCTTGCTTAGAGGACGTAGCACTTTGGGCTGGTCCGTTTCTACGAAAAGGACGAAAATTAGGTCTATTTTTTGCCTTGAAAGGCCTATCCTGAGGAAGGGCGTGGCCCTTACCCCCAGTGATATCAGAGATAATCTCTTTCAAGTCAGGGCCAAACAGCGTTTTCCCCTTGAAAGGAATGTTTAGTAACTTGTTCTTGGAAGACGCATCAGCCGACCAAGATTTCAACCAAAGCGCTCTGCGCGCCACAATAGCAAACCCAGAATTCTTAGCCGCTAACCTAGCCACTTGCAAAGTGGCGTCTAGAGTGAAAGAATTAGCCAATTTGAGAGCATTGATTCTGTCCATAATCTCCTCATAAGGAGGAGAATCACTATCGAGCACCTTAATCAGTTCATCAAACCAGAAATATGCAGCTGTAGTGACAGGGACAATGCATGAAATGGGTTGTAGAAGGTAACCCTGCTGAACAAACATCTTTTTTAAGCAAACCTTCTAATTTTTTATCCATAGGATCTTTGAAAGCACAACTATCCTCTATGGGTATAGTGGTGCGTTTGTTTAAAGTAGAAACCGCTCCCTCGACCTTGGGGACTGACTGCCATAAGTCCTTTCTGGGGTCGACCATAGGAAACAATTTTTTAAATATGGGGGGAGGACGAAAGGAATACCGGGCCTTTCCATTCTTTATTAACAATGTCCGCCACCCGCTTGGGTATAGGAAAAGCTTCTGGGAGCCCCGGCACCTCTAGGAACTTGTCCATTTTACATAGTTTCTCTGGAATGACCAACTTTTCACAATCATCCAGAGTGGATAATACCTCCTTAAGCAAAATGCGGAGATGTTCCAACTTAAATTTAAATGTAATCACATCAGATTCAGCCTGATGAGAAATGTTCCCTGAATCAGTAATTTCTCCCTCAGACAAAACCTCCCTGGCCCCCTCAAACTGGATTAGGGGCCCTTCAGAGATATTAATATCAGGCGTCGTCATGCTCTTCAGTAACTAAAACAGAGCAGCCACGCTTACGCTGACAAGGGTTCATTTTGGCTAAAATGTTTTTGACAGAATTATCCATTACAGCCGTTAATTGTTGCATAGTAAGGAGTATTGGCGCGCTAGATGTACTAGGGGCCTCCTGAGTGGGCAAGACTCGTGTAGACGAAGGAGGGAATGATGCAGTACCATGCTTACTCCCCTCACTTGAGGAATCATCTTGGGCATCATTGTCATTATCACATAAATCACATTTATTTAAATGAATAGGAATTCTGGCTTCCCCACATTCAGAACACAGTCTATCTGGTAGTTCAGACATGTTAAACAGGCATAGACTTGATAAGAAAGTACAAAAAACGTTTTAAAATAAAACCGTTACTGTCACTTTAAATTTTAAACTGAACACACTTTGTTACTGCAATTGCGAAAAAACATGAAGGAATTGTTCAAAAATCACCAAATTTTCACCACAGTGTCTTAAAGCCTTTAAAATATTGCACACCAAATTTGGAAGCTTTAACCCTTAAAATAACGGAACCGGAGCGTTATAAGCTTTAACCCCTTTACAGTCCCTGGTATCTGCTTTGCTGAGACCCAACCAAGCCCAAAGGGGAATACGATACCAAATGACGCCTTCAGAAAGTCTTTTCTAAGTATCAGAGCTCCTCTCACATGCGACTGCATGCCATGCCTCTCAAAAACAAGTGCGCCACACGGCGCGAAAATGAGACTCTGCTTATGCTTTGGGAAAGCCCCTAAGAAATAAGGTGTCTAATACAGTGCTGCCGATATTATTATATCAAAATACCCAGATAAAATGATTCCTCAAGGCTAAATATGTGCTAATAATGAATCGATTTAGCCCAGAAAAAGTCTACAGTCTAAATAAGCCCTTGTAAAGCCCTTATTTACGATCGTAATAAATATGGCTTACCGGATCCCATAGGGAAAATGACAGCTTCCAGCATTACATCGTCTTGTTAGAATGTGTCATACCTCAAGCAGCAAGAGACTGCACACTGTTCCCCCAACTGAAGTTAATTGCTCTCAACAGTCCTGTGTGGAACAGCCATGGATTTTAGTTACGGTTGCTAAAATCATTTTCCTCATACAAACAGAAATCTTCATCTCTTTTCTGTTTCTGAGTAAATAGTACATACCAGCACTATTTCAAAATAACAAACTCTTGATTGATAATAAAAAACTACAGTTAAACACTAAAAAACTCTAAGCCATCTCCGTGGAGATGTTGCCTGTACAACGGCAAAGAGAATGACTGGGGTAGGCGGAGCCTAGGAGGGATCATGTGACCAGCTTTGCTGGGCTCTTTGCCATTTCCTGTTGGGGAAGAGAATATCCCACAAGTAAGGATGACGCCGTGGACCGGACACACCTATGTTGGAGAAATAAGCTTGATGAATCAAAAGCTTTAACCAAGAAGCCAAGGAAATAGCAGAGGCCTTCTGACCTTTCCTAGGACCTGAAAATATAACAGACTAGAAGTCTTCCTGAAATCTTTCATAGCTTCAACATAATATTTCAAAGCTCTAACAACATCCAAAGAATGTAAGGATCTTTCCAAAGAATTCTTAGGATAAGGTCACAAGGAAGGGACAACAATTTCTCTACTAATGTTGTTAGAATTCACAACTTTAGGTAAAAATTTAAATGAAGTGCGCAAAACCGCCTTATCCTGATGAAAAATCAGAAAAGGAGATTCACAAGAAAGAGCAGATAGCTCAGAAACTCTTCTAGCAGAAGAGATGGCCAAAAGGAACAAGAACTTTCCAAGAAAGTAGTTTAATGTCCAAAGAATGCATAGGCTCAAACGGAGGAGCCTGTAAAGCCTTCAAAACCAAATTAAGACTCCAAGGAGGAGAAATTCATTTAATGACGGGCTTAATACGAACTAAAGCCTGCACAAAACAGTGAATATCAGGAAGTTTAGCAATCTTTCTGTGAAATAAAACAGAAAGAGCAGAGATTTGTCCCTTCAAGGAACTTGCAGACAAAACCTTATCCAAACCATCCTGAAGAAACTGTAAAATTCTAAGAATTCCAAAAGAATGCAAGAGAATTTATGAAAGAACACCATGAAATGTAGGTCTTCCAAACTCGATAATACATCTTTCTAGAGACAGATTTACGAGCTTGTAACATAGTATTAATCACTGAGTCAGAGAAACCTCTATGACTCAGAACTAAGCGTTCAATTTCCATACCTTCAAATGTAATGATTTGAGATCCTGATGGAAAAACGGACCTTGAGATAGTAGAACAAACTATTGTTTCATGATGATTTTGGACATCACTCTTGGAAGAAGAACTAGAGGCGGGAAAATGTAAGCAGGATGATAACACCAAGGAAGTGTCAGCGCATCCACTGCTTCCGCCTGAAACATCCCCTGGACCTGAGCAAGTATCTGGGAAGTTTCTTGTTTAGATGAGAGGCCATGAGATCTATCTCTGGAAGACCCCACATCTGAACAATCTGAGAAAACACATCTGGATGGAGAAACCACTCCCCTTGATGTAAAGTCTGACGGCTGAGATAATCCACCTCACAATTGTCTACACCTGGGATATGCACCGCAGAGATTAGACAGGAGCTGGATTCCACCCAAGCAAGTATCCGAGATACTTCTTTCATAGCTTGGGAACTGTGAGTCCCACCCTGATGATAGACAATATCACAACTGTGGCATATGTCAGTCTGAAAGCAAATGAACGGTTCTCTCTTCAACAGAGGCCAAAACTGAAGAGCCCTGAGAATTGCACGGAGTTCTAAAATATTGATTGGTAATATAGCCTCTTGAGATTTCCAAACCCCTTGTGCTGTCAGAGATCCCTAAACAGCTCCCCAACAAAGGAAGTACCAAGATATCGTCCAAATAAGGAAACACTGCAATACCTTTGAAAAGATTATTGGAGCTGTTGCTAGGCCAAATGGAAGAGCAACAAATTGGTAATGCTTGTCTAGAAAAGAGAATCTCAGGAACTGATAATGTTCTGGATGAATCGGAATATGAAGGTATGCATCCTGCAAGTCTATTGTAGACATATAATGTCCTTGCTGAGCAAAAGGCAGAATAGTCACCATCTTGAAAGTTGGTACTCTTACATAACTATTCAAAATTTTCAGATCAAGAACTGGTCTGAATGAATTTTCCTTCTTTGGGACAATGAATAGATTTGACATATAAAGCAAAAAACAACATATAAAGCAAAAAAGGAACCCGGCATGATTACCCCTGAAAACTCCAGGTCTAAAACACACTTCAGGAAAGCCTGAGCTTTTACTGGATTTGCTGGGATACGTGAGAGAAAAAAATCTTCTCACAGGAGGTCTTACTCTGAATCCTATTCGATACCCTTGAGAGACAATGCTCTGAATCCATTGATTTTGGACAGAATTTATCCAAAAATCCTTGAAAAATCTTAATCTGCCCCCTACCAGCAGAGCTGGAATGAGGGCCGCACCTTCATGTGGACTTAGGGGCCGACTTTGGTTTTTTAAAAGGCTTGGATTTATTCCAATTTGAGGAAGGCTTCCAATTGGAAACAGATTCCTTAGGGGAAGGATTAGATTTTTGTTCCGTATTTTGATAAAAAGAACAAAAATGGTTAGAAGCCTTAGATTTACCCTTAGGTTTTTTATCCTGAGGCAGAAAAACCCCCTTTCCTCCAGTAACAGTTGAAATAATAGAATCCAATTGATAACCAAATAAATTATTACCTTGGAAAGAAAGAGATAATAATCTAGACTTAGATGTCATATCAGCATTCCAAGATTTAAGCCATAAAGCTCTTCTAGCTAAAATAGCTAAAGACATGGATCTAACAAATTTTGATAATATCAAAAAATGGCATCACAAATAAAATGATTAGCATGTTGCAGCAAGCGAACAATGCTAGATATGTCAGAATCCAATTCTTGTTGCGCTAAATTCTTCAACCAAAAAGTTGATGCAGCCGCAACATCAGCCAAAGAAATTGCAGGCATGAGAAGATGACCTGAATATAAATAGGCTTTCCTTAGAAAGGATTCAACTTTCCTATCTAAAGGATCTTTAAAAGAAGTACTATATTCCATAGGAATAGTGGTACGTTTAGCAAGAGTAGAAATAGCCCCATCAACTTTGGGGATCTTTTCCCAAAACTCTATAGAAATTGCTGGTAAAGGATACAATTTTTTAAACCTTGAAGAAGGAATAAAAGGAGTACCTGGCTTATTCCATTCCTTAGCAATCATATCAGAAATAGCATCAGGAATAGGAAAAACTTCTGGAGTAACCACAGGAGGTTTAAAAACAGAATTTAAACGTTTACTAGTCTAAATGTCAAGAGGACTAGCTTCCTCAATATCCAAAGTAATTAACACTTCTTTTAACAAAGAACGAATATACTCTATTTTAAACAAATAAGTAGATTTGTCAGTGTCAATATCTGAGGAAGGATCTTCTGAATCAGATAGATCCTCATCAGAGGAGGATAAATCATTATGTTGTGGGTCATTTGAAATTTCATCAACTTTATGAGAAGGTTTAAAAGACCTTTTACATTTATTAGAAGGCAGAAATGCAAACAAAGCCTTCTGAATAGAATCAGTAACAAATTCTTTAAAATTCATAGGTATATCATGTACATTAGAAGTTGAAGGAACTGCAACTGGCAATGTACTATTACTGATGGATACATTCTCTGCATGTAAAGTTTATCATGACAACTATTACAAATGACATTCAGAGATATAATTTCCACAATCTTACAACAAATGCACTTAGCTTTGGTAGAACCGATGTCAAGCAGCAAAGTTCTAACAGATACTTCTGAGGCAGGATCAGATTGAGACATCTTGCAAAATGTAAAAGAAAAAACAACATATAAAGCAAATTATCAATTTCCTTATATGACAGTTTCAGGAATGGGAAAAAATGCAAACAGCATAGCCCTCTGACATAGAAAAAGGCAAGAGGCAAACAGCACTGGGGTATAAAACTAATTAAAAATTTGGCGCCAAGTATGACGCACAACGTAAGTGAAAAATTTTTTGGCGCCAACAATATCCGGAAATGACACACTTGCGTCACTAATGACGCAACCATGTGTAAGGCTTCCGCGTCAACTACGACGCCGGAAATGACGAACTTGCGTCAATGGATGTACTTTTTTGCACCAAAAAAATTCTCACACCAAGAATGACGCAATAAAGTCTAGCATTTTGGCGCAACCGCGGGACTAATGCTGCCTGCAATTTGTAAGAAAAAAGTAGTCAATTTGAAAAAAAGACTAAACCCCAGGTAAGAAAATAATATTATTAATTAATTTGTTTATTTCCCAATTATGAAACTGACAGTCTGCACAAGGAAATACATGAACCTGACTCATGGCAAATATAAGTACAATACATATATTTCGAACTTTACATAAATGCATAAAGTGCCAGACCATAGCTGGGGTGTCTTAAGTAATAAAAAACATACTTACCAAAAGACACCCATCCACATATAGCAGATAGCCAAACCAGTACTGAAACAGTTATCAGTAGAGGTAATGGTATATGAGAGTATATCGTCGATCTGAAAAGGGAGGTAGGAGATGAATCTCTACGACCAATAACCGAGAACCTATGAAATAGACCCCCGTTAGGAAAATCATTGCATTCAATAGGTGATACTCTCTTCACGTCCCTCAGACATTCGCTGTACTCTGAGAGGAATCGGGCTTCAAAAAATCTGAGAAGCGCATGTCAACATAGAAATCTTAGCACAAACTTACTTCACCACCTCCATAGGAGGCAAAGTTTGTAAAACTGAATTGTGGGTGTGGTGATGGGTGTATTTATAGGCATTTTGAGGTTTGGGAAACTTTGCCCCTCCTGGTAGGATTGTATATCCCATAAGTCACTAGCTCATGGACTCTTGCCAATTACATGAAAGAAACAAAGATTTAAACACTAAATATAATTATGAGAAACAAGAATACAACAGTTTCATTAGCAAGACATTAAACATGCTGTGACAAGGCCACAGTATTTCTTTCATAATAGAAAAAAACAATAATTGTTTTACATCTGTAATATAAAGTACAGAGTTGTCCACACAGTGCAGTACTTGCCTAAAATGTAGTCCTGGGTTGTACTTCAAGGTAAAACTTGGTTAATGATTTAATCATAAAGATAAATTATGTATTATGTTCTGGTGTTTTAATCTTTTTTTGAAGATAACATCTAGTTAAAAAGACTGTTACATCATTACCAACCAGAAGCAAGTATTGATAGAGGACTGATAAGATAAGCAGTATAGGGCAACCGTATTAGAATTTATTTTTAATATTAATCATTTAATTTTAAAAAAAAAATATTAAAAAAGGGGACATTTGGAAGTGAAATATTCTATGCTGCACAGTCCCAGAATAGAATGGATACAAAATGTTTTTATCTGATATCAGCAAATACAAAGTATAAACAATAATTAAAATAAAAGATGAACGAGATTGTGTACACTGTGTAGAATCCTCGTAACACAGGAATTATTAAAGAAACAGGTAAAGTCAAAGTTAAACATTTTCTATTCAGATAGAGCATGCAATTTTAAATAACTTTCCCAATTTTGGTTCTGTTATTCAAATTTGCTTCACTCCTCCCTGTATTCTTTGTTGAAGGGTAAATCTAGTTGGGCCCATAGGTAGTCAGGAGCGTGCACTTATCTGTAGCACTCTATGCTATACTTTGTTGCAGACACTGCTATCCATAGAATTCTAAGGGACATTTGCACGCTCCTGAGCTCCTATGAGCTGCCTGCCTAGGTTTTACTTTTGAACAAAGTAGTACAAAGCAAAATTTATAATATAGGTAAACTGGATGTGGTTACAATTGCATCCTGATTCATAAAGGTTTCATTTTCTCTTTACTGTCCTTTTAAGAAGTGGGATAAATCAAATGACTGGAATAAGACTTATCCTCTTCTGTTGAAGACAACCACCTTTGGATTAATTTTCTTAAAGGGACAGTATACACCATTTTTATATAACTGCATGTAATAGGACACTTCTATAAAGGATAATATGCACAGACACATATAAAAATCCCAGTATAAAACTGGTTAAAAAACATACTTAGAAGCTATCAGTTTAGCTCTGTTTAAAAGGTTACTGGAACACACACTGCAAGTGGGAAATAGCAGACACTCCTCCCTCCACCTTCATTTGTATATGAAAAGACCCTTTACACAAACAGAAGCAAGCTGGAGTAGGTATACGTCGGTATTCTCGTAAAACTTTGGGGCTTGGTTAGGAGTCTGAAAATCAGGAGTCCTGAAAATCAGAGCAAAACTATCAATTTAAAAAAACTATCCATTTAAAAAAACAAAAACTTTATGAGCTATATAAATAGATCATCAACAAAACATTTTATGCTACGAAAAAATGAGTGTATAATGTCCGCTTTAAGGAATAATAGACTGCGTTGGAACATCGTTCTAGTTTTTCCAGGTGCGATACATAATTTTTTACAAGATTCTTTGACAGAACAGTATAAGGTTAAAAATATTATAAAAAGCCTATAAAATAAAATTAGAAGAAGTTTCAGAAACTTAAATATGTAAAAGAATTATGACAATACATTAATCTCTTAATTATCAGAGGACAGCATGTACTACACCCCTGATTAGGAAGAGAGAGCTATTAACTAAAGAATAAAAAAACATATCCGCACACAGGACTAATTATAAGTCAAAGCAGAAATGTTACGTATTGTACAGAAGACCAGTTGCTACATACTTGAATAATTAAAGGCATAAGAAACCCCATAAAATGTTTTGTGATTCAGACAGAGCAGCGGTCGCCAACCAGTTGTCCATGGACCACTAGTGGGTCCAACAAGAAGATGTTGTGGTGGTCCTGACACCATCAAGCAGGAATTAATCTCCTCTGATGGTGTCATCCCGTCGCGCAGCAACTCCCTACAGTGCCTGACTGGACATCAGTGAAAACAGAAAAGTTAAATTACAATATCCCTACGCACGTTGCACGTTAGTACTGCGCACTTGAATAGCTAGATTGTATTTTTAACTCCTCCCACCCGGCATGTTGCTCAGAGGAAGATTGCTTCCATTCTAAAGCCAGCAGAGGTTGGAATAGTCCTTGGCTTGAAATAGTGGATTAAAATATAGAAAAAAAAGAAAAGCTTAAATAAATTTCTCTCTTATATTTCATTTATTTTCTTCCCTTTACCTGTCTCTTTGTAGTAGTTTTCCTAATTACCTTCAGATGGACTTACATTTGCTTTCCTCCCCTACATCTTCTTTTTTTATTAAATATTAATTATTTTTCACATTCTAATTTCTAATAAATTTATTTCACCTGAATTTCCAGTAAATGCCCATCCAGCAGATCAGCCATATCCCACCAGTATTATAGTAATTGCCAGTAACAATCAGTCGTGGGTTAGCTCACATCCATATGAGAGTTTTCTGATCTAAACTTATTTTAGGGACTCCATTGTCTGGTCCATGACCATAAGTAGGTTTTGAATATTTCCTAACTGGGGAGGTAACTTGGAAGTCTTGTGGTCCTTTTAAACATAATTCTTTTTTCCCCACACTTTATGACTCTCTGTTTCCAGCTCAAAAGTTGGCACTCACCCTTCATCTGTCATTTAGAGGTATTCTCTCAGTTCTGTCATTCAGTTAGTTAATTCCAAAAATAATTCTTAAAAAGTGTTAATATACTACTCGTAAACTTAGCTATGGTTATACTAGCTATGCACAGTATGTGTGTGTGTGTGTGTACACACACATTATAGAGGTTTGTACCCTTCGAAAGAAATTCATGTTAGTGGTCCATGGGATTCAAAATTGTGAGTTTAGTGGTTCCCGAGGTCCGAAAGGTTGGCGACCCCTGAGACAGAGCATACCATTTTTTTAAAAAAAGTTTCCAATTTATCTTTATCAATTTGCTTAGTTTCCATGGTAATTCTATGTTGAAGAGAAGGTAGCCCTGGAGCACGACATGGCAGGAAATATTGCTGCCCATCTAGTGCTCTTGCAAATGGATACCATTCTTGCAAAACTGCTGCAATATAGTGTTCCAGACCACTTGCATGCTCCTGAACTTTACGTCCCTTCTTTTCAACAGAAGAAACAAGAGAACTAAGAAAAATTTGATACAGATAAGTAAATAAGAAAGTTGTTTAAAATTGCATGCTCTTTCTAAATCATCAGAAAAAAAAATATTTGCTTTCGTATCCCTTTAATTTCCGGAGAACCATTGTTTTTTAAAGGGACACTAAACCCAAACTTTTTCTTTTGTGATTCAGATAGAGTATGCAATTTAAGCAACTTTCTAATTTCACCTCAGTATTAGCAAGATAACGAAGAAAAATGATATCTAAACTTTTTGTTTGGGTTTTATCCACCAATCAGCAAGAACAACCCAGGTTGTTCACCAAAAATGGTCCGGCATCTAAACTTACATTTCAAATAAAGATACCAAGAGAATGAAGAAAATTTGATAATAGGAGTAAATTAGAATGTTGCTTAAAATGGCATGCTCTATCTGAATCACAAAAGAAAACATTTGGATTCAGTGTCCCTTTAAGTAACATCGACTACAGATTGGCTGACTGCGTTTGGGAAGGAAAGGAAGGGAAATGGAGTGAAGTGAAGAGGCGAATGGGAGTTTAAAAAAAGTTATCAGTGTTGTATTAAGCAAATACTAAGCATTTTTTTTAAGGGGGCGATGTACTGTAAACTAGTTTTCACCTTAAAGGGATAGAAAAGTCAAAATTTAAAGGTGTATGGGTTAATTTACATTTCAAATTGAAGAATTTTTACAATGTACTTCCATTAGCAAAAATATTTCAAGTAAAAGCTATTGCTGTTTATCAGCGCCATACACACATATGCTGTAAACGCCCTGTGCAGCAGCATTCAAAAACCACACCTTTTTAAATAGTCAGCAGTGGATTATATGACACAAATTACGTCTTCACTTACACCAGGGTTGGTAGATCGGGATCTACCAGTAGATCCCAAAGGCCCTGCTGGTAGATGGTGGCCGATGTGATCGAAATGATGTAATCAAGTTACGCAATCTCAACACTGGGGCGTGAATAGAGTATGGTTGCTAAGGATACCGCATTATCTACCGCAGTGTGTGAAGGGGCAGGTCATTAAACAGTCTGATAGTCGGACACGAAAAATGCTACAGGACTGGATCTTGAGGGACATCGATTTCAACCAATCAATGTAGATGATTGGCCTATCAAAAGCAAGGTTGATGGAGTACTCTCCCAATGGATATGGCGGTATAGTATAGTTAGGAGGGAACGCATCAATAAATAGAAAGAGTAAAGGCGAAGGCTGCTGTGCTATGCTAAAGGAACAAGTATGATTGAAGTATGGCAATTGAAGGTGTTGACCCAGTAAGAAATGGTCTGCATGGCGCGCTATTGAAATTTATTTGTGTAAAGACTCACTGAGTCATATCAGGCCAAGCCCGCGGTGCAAAGTAAAGGGGATCAGTAGCAGTATTTTGAATGCAGTGTTTTGTAACATGGCAAAAGGGGTTGCTCCTGTTAACCTGAATTAAAGTAAGTGCTACTTTTGTCATCAGGATCAATCTATTGTATCTTTATGCATGTAACCTTGAAGAAATATGAAAAACACACCCTTTTTTCATGATTCAGATATAGAACATGCAATTTTAAACAACTTTCTAATTTACTCCTATTATCAATTTTTCTTCATTCTCTTTGTATCTTTATTTGAAAAAACATTATTTATGAATTTATGTAAGAATTTACCTGATAAATTCATTTCTTTCATATTGGCAAGAGTCCATGAGCTAGTGACGTATGGGATATACGGATATACAATCCTACCAGGAGGGGCAAAGTTTCCCAAACCTCAAAATGCCTATTAATACACCCCTCACCACACCCACAATTCAGTTTAACGAATAGCCAAGAAGTGGGGTGATAAAGAAAGGAGCAAAAGCATAAACAAAGGAATTGGAATAATTGTGCTTTACACAAAAAAATCATAACCACCAGAAAAAGGGTGGGCCTCATGGACTCTTGCCAATATGAAAGAAATTAATTTATCAGGTAAATTCTTACATAAATTATGTTTTCTTTCATGTAATTGGCAAGAGTCCATGAGCTAGTGAAGTATGGGATAGCAATATCCAAGATGTGGAACTCCACGCAAGAGTCACTAGAGAGGGAGGGATAAAAAAATAAAGACAGCCAATTCCGCTGAAAAAATTAATCCACAACCCAAATCATAAGTTTTAATCTTATAATGGAAAAGAAAAAACTGAAATTATAAGCAGAAGAATCAAACTGAAACAGCTGCCTGAAGAACTTTTTCTACCAAAAACTGCTTCTGAAGAAGAAAAAACATCAAAATGGTAGAATTTAGTAAATGTATGCAAAGAAGACCAAGTTGCTGCTTTGCAAATCAGATCAACTGAAGCTTCATTCTTAAAAGCCCAGGAAGTGGAAACTGACCTAGTAGAATGAGCTGTAATCCTCTGAGGCGGGGATTTACCCGACTCCAAATAAGCGTGATGAATCAAAAGCTTTAACCAAGATGCCAAAGAAATGGCAGAAGCCTTCTGACCTTTCCTAGAACCAGAAAAGATAACAAATAGACTAGAAGTCTTCCTGAAATCTTTAGTAGCTTCAACATAATATTTCAAAGCTCTCACCACATCCAAAGAATGTAAAAATATTTCCAAAGAATTCTTAGGATGGGGACACAAAGAAGGGACAACAATTTCCCTACTAATGTTGTTGGAATTCACAACTTTAGGTAAGAATTTAAATAAAGTCTGCAAAACTGCCTTATCCTGACAAAAAATCAGAAAAGGAGACTCACAAGAAAGAGCAGATTATTCAGAAACTCTTCTAGCAGAAAAGATGGCCAAAAGAAACAACACTTTCCAAGATAGCAATTTAATGTCCAAAGAATGCATGGGCTCAAACGGAGGAGCCTGTAAAGCCTTCAAAACCAAATTAAGGCTCCAAGGAGGAGAGATTGATTTAATGACAGGCTTGATACGAACCAAAGCCTGTACAAAACAATGAATATCAGGAAGTTTAGTAATTTTTCTGTGGAATAAAACAGAAAGAGCAGAGATTTGACCTATCAAGGAACTCGCAGACAAACCCTTATCCAAACCATCCTGAAGAAACTGTAAAATTCTAGGAATTCTAAAAGAATGCCAAGAGAATTTATGAGAAAAACACCATGAAATGTAAGTCTTCCAAACTCGAAAATAAATCTTTCTAGAAACAGATTTACGAGCCTGCAACATAGTATTAATCACTGAGTCAGAGAAACCTCTATGACTAAGCACTAAGCGTTCAATTTCCAAACCTTCAAATTTAATGATTTGAGATCCTGATGGAAAAACGGACCTTGAGATAGAAGGTCTGGCCTTAGTGGAAGTGGCTAGAGTTGGCAACTGGACATCCGAACAAGATCCGCATACCAAAACCTGTGAGCCCATGCTGGAGCCACCAGCAGTACAAATGATTGCTCCATGATGATCTTGGAAATCACTCTTGGAAGAAGAACCAGAGGTGGAAAAATATAGGCAGGTTGATAACTCCAAGGAAGTGTCAATGCATCCACTGCTTCCGCCTGAGGATCCCTGGACCTGAACAGGTACCTGGGAAGTTTCTTGTTTAGATGAGATGCCATCAGATCTATTTCTGGAAGCCCCCACATCTGAACAATATGAAAAAAAACACATCTGGGTGAAGAGACCACTCTCCCGGATGTAAAGCTTGACGACTGAGATAATCCGCTTCCCAATTGTCTATACCTGGGATATGGACCGCAGAAATTAGACAAGAGCTGGATTCTGCCCAAACAAGTATCCGGGATACTTCTTTCATAGCTTGAGGACTGCGAGTCCCACCCTGATGATTGACATACGCCACAGATGTGACATTGTCTGTCTGAAAACAAATAAACGGCTCCCTCTTCAATAGAGGCCAAAACTGAAGAGCTCTGAGAATCGCACGGAGTTCCAAAATATGGATTGGTAATCTCGCCTCTTGAGATTTCCAAACCCCCTGTGCTATCAGAGATCCCCAGACAGCTCCCCAACCTGAAAGACTCGCATCTGTTGTGATCACAGTCCAGGTTGGACAAACAAAAGAGGCTTGAACTATACGATGGTGATCTAACCACCAAGTCAGAGATAGTCGAACATAGGGATCTAAGGATATTAATTGTGATATCCTTGTATAATCCCTGCACCATTGGTTCAGCATACAAAGCTGAAGAGGTCTCATGTGAAAACAAGCAAAGGGGATCGCGTCCGATGCTGCAGTCATGAGACCTAAAACCTCCATGCACATAGCTACTAAAGGGAATGATTGAGACTGAAGGTTCCGACAGGCTGCAACCAATTGCAGACAACTCTTGTCTGTTAGAGACAAAGTCATGGATACTGAATCTATTTGGAAACCTAAAAAGGTTACCCTTGTCTGAGGAATCAGATAACTTTTTGGTAAATTGATCCTCCAACCATGTCTTTGAAGAAACAACACTAGTTGATTTGTGTGAGATTCTGCAGAACATAAAGACTGAGCAAGTACCAAGATATCATCCAAATAAGGAAACACTGCAATACACCGCTCTCTGATTACAGAGAGTAGGGCTCCGAGAACCTTTGAAAAGATCCTTGGAGCTGTCGCTAGGCCAAAAGGAAGAGCAACACATTGGTAATGCTTGTCTAGAAAAGAGAATCTAAGGAACTGATAGTGATCTGGATGAATCGGAATATGAAGATATGCATCCTGTAAATCTATTGTGGACATATAATGCCCTTGCTGAACAAAAGGCAGAATAGTCCTTATAGTCACCATCTTGAATGTTGGTACTCTTACATAACTATTCAAGACTTTTAGATCCAGAACTGGTCTGAATGAATTTTCTTTCTTTGGGACAATGAACAGATTTGAATAAAACCCCAGACCCTGTTGCTGAAAAGGAACTGGCATGATTACCCCAGATAACTCTAGGTCTGAAACACACTTCAGGAAAGCCTGCGCTTTCTCTGGGTTCACTGAAATTCTTGAGAAAAAGAACCTTCTCACAGGCGGTCTTACTCTGAAACCTTTTCTGTACCCCTGAGAAACAATGTTCTGAATCCAATGATTTTGGACTGAATTTATCCAAACATCCTTGAAAAATTTTAATCTGCCCTCTACCAGCTGAGCTGGAATGATTGCCGCACCTTCATGCGGACTTGGCGGCTGGTTTAGATCTCTTAAATGGCTTGGATTTATTCCAGATTGAGGAAGACTTCCAATTGGAGACAGATTCCTTAGGGGAAGGACTAGGTTTCTGTTCCTTATTCTGGCGAAAGGAACGAAAACGGTTAGAAGCTTTAAATTTAACCTTAGATTTTTTATCCTGAGGCAAAAAAGCTCCCTTCCCTCCAGTGACAGTTGAAATTATAGAATCCAACTGAGAACCAAATAATGTATTACCTTGGAAAGAAAGAGATAGCAATGTCGATTTAGAAGTCATATCAGCATTCCAAGATTTAAGCCATAAAGCTCTTCTAGCTAAAATAGCTAAAGACATATATCTAACATCAATTCTGATGATATCAAAAATGACATCATAAATGAAATTATTAGCATGTTGAATTAATTTAACAATACTATACACATTATGATCTGATACTTGTTGCGCTAAAGTTTCCAACCAAAAAGTTGAAGCAGCTGCAACATCAGCCAAAGAAATAGCAGGCCTAAGAAGATGGCCTGAACATAAATAAGCTTTCCTTAGATAAGATTCAAGCTTCCTATCTAAAGGATCCTTAAAAGAAGTACTATCTTCCGTAGGAATAGTTGCATGTTTAGCAAGAGTAGAGATGGCCCCATCAACTTTGGGGATCTTTTCCCAAAACTCCAATCTATCAGTAGGCAAAGGATACCATTTTTTAAACCTTGAAGAAGGAGTAAAAGAAGTACCCAGTCTATTAAATCAGTATGTTGTCGGTCATTAAAAAATGCATCAACTCTATGAGAAGTTTTAAAAGACCTTTTATATTTATTAGAAGGCAGAATGGCAGACAAAGCCTTCTGAATGGAATCAGAAATAAATTCTCTTAAATTTACAGGAATATCCTGAACATTAGATGTTGATGGACCAGCAACATGTAATTAACTACTACTGATGGAAACATTCTCTGCATGTAAAAGTTTATCATGACAACTATTACAAACCACAGCTGGAGGAACAGTTACCACAAGTTTACAACAAATGCACTTTGGTAGAACCAATATCAGGCAGCAGGATTCCAGTAGTATATTCTGAGACACGATCAGATTGAGAGTATGTAAAAGAAAAAACAACATATAAAGCAAAATTATCAATTTCCTTATATAACATTTTCAGGAATGGGAAAAAAATGAAAACAGAATAAGCCTCTGACATAGAAAAAAAGACCAGAGGCAAAAGGAATGAGGTCTAAAATAATGAAAAAATGTTTGGCGCCAAATATGACGCACCACAAACTGAAAAACATTTTTTTTGGCACCAAAAACGTCCGGAACGAAACTCGAGCATCATAGATGACGCAACCTCGTGAAAAGACTTGATGCCAACTAAGACGTCGGAAATTATGAATTTGCATCAACAAACGCCAAGAATGACACAATAAATTATAGCATTTTGCGCTCTCCCGAGCCTAATACAACCCGCAATTTAGAAAGTTAATTTGAAAACCTCAGGTAAGAAAAAATTGTATTTATTTTTTTTAAAACATTTCCAAGATATGAAACCAACAGTCTGCAAAAAGGAAATATACTGATAAACCTGAATCATGGCAAATATAAGTACAAACATATTTTTAGAACTTTATATATAAAGTGCCAAACCATAGCTTAGAGTGTCTTAAGTAAATGAAACATACTTACCAAAAGACACCCATCCACATATAGCAGATAGCCAAACCAGTACTGAAATGAAAATCAGTAGAGATAATGGTATATAAGAGTATATCGTCGATCTGAAAAAGGAGGTAGGAGATGAATCTCTACGACCAATAACAGAGAACCTATGAAATAGATTCCCGTTAGGAAGACCATTGTGATACTCCCTTCACATCCCTCTTACATTCACTGTACTCTGAAAGGGACCGGGCTTCGACATGCTGAGAAGCGCATATCAACATAGAAGTCTAGCAGAAACTTACTTCACCACCTCCATAGGAGGCAAAGTTTGTAAAACTGAATTGTGGGTGTGGTGAGGGGTGTATTTGTAGGCATTTTGAGGTTTGGGAAACGTTGCCCCTCCTGGTAGGATTGTATATCCCATACTTCACTAGCTCATGGACTCTTGCCAATTACATGAAAGAAAGCAGGAATGCAAGCTTAGGAGCCTGGTCCATTTTTAGGGGGTAGATCTCGTTGAGCTAGTCATTTGAAAAGTAGATCCCAACACAAAAAAGTGTGGGCACCCCTGACTTACATAATGCACAGCAACTCCAGCACTCTGAGCATGTGTTGTGTTTGAATCCTGTAACTGTAGTCACACTTAGCACATGTGCATATGCCACTAAAACAGTAATACATTTTACTAGAAGCATTTTTACTAATCAAAGTATATTGCTAAAATGCTATTTAAAATTGAAATGCATTCATGCACATTTCAATTTAGACCTTTTAATCCCTTTAATCTGTTTACAATGCATTATACCAGCTGCCGAGTAAAAATGTATGGGAAAATGGTCATTAAAGTGAAGGTCCATTTTGATGAATTAGTGCCCGTTTTTTAATAAACCTATTAAAAACAAGGGCACTTTAATTCATCAAAATTGACATTTCACGGTTTTCTTCAAAAAACTTACCTTTTAATCCTGAGTTAAATTCCCCCGGCCGTCGGAAGCCTCTGCAGACGTCAGAAATGACGAATCAGGCTTCCTCCAATCACAGCTCCCCACCCCGGGGAATCTTGGACTGATGCAACGATGTGGTTGGAGGAAGCCGGATTCATCATTTTGGACCCGCAAAGTCGGCTTGCGACGGGCGGGGGAAATGCTGGAGCGGCTGCTAGGATTAAAAGGTACGTTTTTGAAGAAAATGGTGAAATGTCAATTTTAATGAATTAAAGTGCCCTTGTTTTTAATAGGTTTATTAAAAACCGGGCACTAATTCATCAAAATGGACCTTCACTTTAATGTTCATTTTTGTATATTGAAATAACTATCCGGTAACTGAAACTACAACCCAATCAAATGAGCTGAGCTTGAGAGAGATCAGCCCTTTTTAGTTAATCGCTTTATATGTAGACAAAATCCTGTGAGTAAGCTACAGAAAATTAATATTTTACTATCTGTATGTCCCACCACCACTGGGGATGTAATTTTTTCTATATACTTTATTGTTTACTTAGTATTTATATCACCAGTGTTTAAGTATTGAAATAAAAATAAAAAATAATAAGAAATACACATTTTTAATCTAGTTGATGACTGTTATGGAATTACATATATTTACTCATGTAGGTAATTAGCTGGGAGGTACAAACAGAGTGCATTGCGAACACCTGACGCACGTTTCACCACTGCTTTTTGATCAAAAAATGAGCTGGCTCCTAAGCTTACATTACTGATTTTTCAAATTAAGATACCAAGAGAATGAAGAAAAAATTATAATAGGAGTAAATGAGAAATGAAAGCTCCTTAAAATTGCATGCTCTATCTGAATCATGAAAGAGATTTTTTTTGTTTTGTATCCCTTTAATGATTCAGATGGAGCATGCAATTTTAAGCAACTTTCTAATTTACTCCTATTATCAATTTGTCTTTGTTCTCTTTGTATTTTTATTTGAAAAGGAGGAATTTAAAGCTTAGGAGCCCGCCCATGTTTGGTTCAGCACCTGGGTAGCGCTTGCTGATTGGTGTAGCCAATGTAGCCACCAATCAGCAAGCGCTAACCAGGGTGCTGAACCAAAAATGGGCCGGCTCTTAAGCTTAAATTAGTGCATTTTCAAATAAAGATACAAAGAGAATGAAGACAAATTGATAATGGATGTAAATTAGAAAGTTGATTAAAATTGTATGCTCCATCTGAATCATGAAAGAAAAATTTGGGTTTTATTTTCCTTTAATTAAAGTTGAAACATCATTTTTTTGTGTGAATGTTTTAATGAAGCATAAATAAAAGTGATTTTAATGACCCGCAAGTGCCCTCAAGTCACCCTTTAATTATACATAACTCTTATAGTGAACACAAAGTGCGATGCTGAGGAGAAGAAAAAGCTCTCTCTTAAAGGGATAAAAATTGAAAAGTACTTATGCACATTTCAGTTTTGACCTTTCCGTCCCTTTATCTTTGTTTTACAACAAATTTGATGAATCCTGAGGGTGTGATAAGTACAAGGTTAGTGTGAGATCATTGACAAATGTGACTTCAACTTTAAGTAAATGTTATGCATTCCTGCAAAATGCCTCCGTGGTTCAGGCCAACGAGGTAGGCAGATAAATATTTGAGAGCATATAGACATACTGTACATTGGAATAAAAAATAAAATATAAATCTGCATTGCTTCAACAGGTTTTTTTCAGTTTTAAGCATTTTCCATCACATTAATATTACTGATGTTGCATATTTATAATTGTAACACGTTCTGTATGATTTACCTGGGTGAGTCATAGACACAGTTTCCTCTTTAGAATTGTTATTGTAGATTACGACAGCTGTGGCATTGTGGGATGCAGCTCGCAGGATCTTTTCCTTGAATGTGCAGTTCCCTCGTCGCAGCAATGCAATCCAATGCTTTGTGTTTGGTGGGACATGGAAACGTGTTTGAGGATCACAGCCTAGCCCATCAGCCGCTGTAAAATAAAGCAGTCATTGTTTTTAGGTTTCATATATTAACTACGGGAAACAGTTTGTGTCTCCACTCTTCAACTCTTTTTTTTTCTCTCTTTCCCAAGTTCTCTTAACAAAAGCATTCAGTGGTATTAAAGGGACATTCTACCCAAACATTTTAATTATTAAAAAAAAACAAAAAAACAGATAATTCCTTTATTACCCTTTCCCCAGTTTTGCATAACCAACACAGTTATATTTATATATTTTAACTCTTTGATTACTTTGCATCTAAGCCACTGCAGACAGCCCCCTTATTTCAGTTATTTTGAGAGACTTGCATTTTAGCCAATCCGTGCGAACTCCTAGGTAAGTCCACGGGCATGAGCACAATGTTATCTATATGGCACACATGAACTAGTGATGTCTGGCTGTGAAAAGCTAATAAAATACACTGATATAAGGGTATAGCACAGCTAGATTAAAAAGTAAGTTACAGTGCATCTTTAGCAGAAGTGATAAAAAAAAGTCCATCTAAAATACTGTTTAGATTTCGGACATGATTTTAAAACATGTCAAGTTTACCATTGTTTTGAGTTGCATTCTGTTCTCTATTGAGGATAGGCAAAACTGACTTTTTCTGGTATTTACTGAATAGTAGACCGGGTCATGTTACTCTAGAAGGTTTGTGACATATAGCTGGATAGATCTTCCTGTAGACACACTAGCTACCTTGGACAGTAATAGGGAGAAATGGACACTGCACAAAAGAAGTTTGAAAAATAAAGGATAAAACAAGGTAAATAATACATATTTCAATGATTTCTACCCACTGCTCAGTGTTTTTTTATTACAAAAAAACATACTGTTTTATATTCCGTTAAAGGAACATTGTAGTGGAAAAAATACAAACTCAAATTAATTGGCTCTTGTATTTTTTCACTACTCTTTAGGTTAGATTTATCAAGAGGTGAATGACCCTTTGGGTTGCAGGCTCACTCATTTGAGTCTGCTATTTATAAAGCAGCTGTATAAGCTATTACTTCTGTTTATGGATGAAAATCAACCAGATTTATTCAACTAGGGTAATTGACAAGCCCTGCATTCCCGCAATTGGTTGCAAGTGAGGTGGCACCATTGCACGAGTCGACGCTTGTGCAATGCTAAATATGGGGAACAAATTTGCCCCACAATTTGCAATATTGGACGAACAGGTTCACTACAGGTGAACCTTGTCCTTCTAATGAATGCTAAATCTACCCATATGTGTTTAACCTCTGCAAAGGGGTTAACCACAAGTACATTTCCACTTGGAAGCTGCAAGCATTACAACTCTTGGACTGAACACCGCTCATAAATGGGGGGGGGGGGGGGGTGTATGGTCATGTGATTTCTGCTGTTGATTGGCTCACCAGCTGATTTCTGCTTAGGACCAGCAATGCTCTATGGCCCTTGAGTGGGACTTTACCCTTTGCTGGGGTTAAAAACACTTTGAGCTAGAATACAAGTGGAGCGCTAATTTATCAAGCGCCCATAAAAGACAAATTTGCCCATTTATGGGTGCATGATAAATAACCAGCCATTACAAGTGGCTGGTTATAGCTACCGCTAGCTTGCAGTAGCAATTAGCGCTCCGAAAAGCGCGCTTTATTGAGCACAAAGCTTCCATGCAATGCGAACTGAGCTTGCATTCGCATTGTGCTGGGCTTATTATACAAGCGCACAATTGCATTCACTGGTATTACGAGTGGAGCACAAATATTATGCTTGCGTAAGCACAATTTTGCGCTCCACATGTAATCTAGCCCACAGAGTTCCACAGCCAGTAGTACAAAACGTAAATGATCTAATAATAATTTTTCTTTTTAAATGTCCCTTTAATTACTCAGTGGTATCACGTGCTGATAAAAAAAAAATCCCTCTTCCCTGTCTAATTCATTTATATATACATATAGATGTAATATTGATATATGGTGATAACATCGCCTGCATTACTTATTACAAACACTGAAAATGCTTTTCTTTTTCCTTTTCAACATGAAAAAGCTTCATCCTTGGAGAAAAGAACAAAATGTCTAAAACCACTATGTAATTATATCATGCTGACTTGGTGACAAAAATACAGAGACAAAAGCCTTTTCTTCCTTTGTACAATGTCCTCCGATAGTGATTAAAGAGAACTTTATGTTAGGGGCAGCGGTTGCAAAAGCGCATTTGTATTACATTTGAAGTGCAGTGATTCAAATAGCTTCAAGTAACAATTCACTAAATAAACACTGGATATGTTGTTTATTCAAAACCTACGGCACTATAGAAAAGTCAATAACATAAACTTTACAACACAGAGTAATGCAAACCTATACTAGTTTATAGGATTAGTTTGTAAAGGGACATTCTTACAAAAAATATGACAGTCAGACATTTTGAAACATTCTTTTATATAAAACAATGAACAAATGTAGTAGAATATACAAGATTACAGTGCTTTTTTATGTACCCAATACCTTTAAAAGATCCATAGTAGTTAAAAATAAATAAATTACAAATACCTGAAACTTTACTCTAGAACACATGTGAAACTTCTACAAATCATGATAAACAGTGCGCACCAACTTATCCCACGGTTGTGGAAAAAAGAAACAATACCCACTGTGCAAACATGGATACAAGAAAGACAAGCCAACCTCAAGTAAGAAAGATATAATTATCTCAACACAAATCAGACACGCACGCTGATATAATGTTCCTCTGGGAGACACGACCCAACCAATGATGCCCCTAAGAGCAAAACTAGAAAATAAGGTAATCTAGGATTTCACCTATATCCATTGTTATATACCTAACCCCTGCACACCGACAACACATCATATCATGACACTATTTTTTTTTTAAATTCTATGTTTTTATGTTTTCAGTTACTGTTATTTTTTTTATTTTTTTGGTTAAATAATTTAATTTATCTTGGTAAAAATGGAAAAAACAGACAGCTAAAACTAGGTACAGTCGGACTATGACAAAAGAATGCTAAACCAGCGGCATGGATCTTTAATGTCCTTTAAAAGACTTTTCACATCAGCCGCATATGAACTCATACTAAAAAAGAAATGACAATAAGAGCTTTATTGTTTACCAAATCCATCTTACTTATGCAACATGATCAATGAATGTACCATCACTATTGACATTTTTGTTATTTATAAGCTGTATTTCTCAGTAAAAACTATATTTAATTTTTTTTTTTTTTTTAAATTACCTGTTCTAGTTGTAATTTTGGCACTACTGACCAAGGAATTCTATGTTTTACTTCCGCTTGGAAGCCAAAAAGAACTGCTAGTCATAAACAAGAAACAGCCGCTGACCAGTGGGTGTTGCACAACCTTATAAATCAAAGGCTGTGCCTTCTTGAGACCAGCAATTATCTGCAGCTCCTCTAAGCAGCACTTTAACTATGTGTTTAACCCTTGCAAAGGAGTTTAACACATCAAGTTACAGGGTCAATAGCTAAAATAACATGATCTAGTGATTTAACCATCAATGTTGTAATATAAGGTCACTTTAATTGTTACTGTAACATCAAAAGATTGAGGAATTTATATTAAATGTTTAATTATAACTGTGCAAATTAAACTTGCATGATTTAGATAGAGGATGTAATTTTAAGACACTTTTAAATTCATTTCTATTTTCAAATGTGCTTTGTTCTCTTGGTATCCCTTGTTGAAAAAGAATATGTACATATCCTACACTAGTGGGAGCTAGCTGCTTATTGGTACCTGCCCACATTTTTCTCTCCGATTGGCTAACTAGATGTGTTCAGCTAGCGGCTAATAGTGTAATGCTGTTCCTTCAGAAAAAGATAACTAAAAAGAATGAAGCAAATTTGATAATAGAACTAAATTGGAAAGTCGTTTACAATTGTATGTTCTATCCACATCATGAAAGTAATATGGAAGGTTTTCCTGTCCCTTTAAATTGCAAATCCATTGACTGATTTTATAAAGCTTCTTTTAACTGGGTCCCATAGTTGAATGCAAGAAACAATGTGATAAAATGTTGCTGTAATGGAGCTTTCTATATTGCACTTTTATGTATTTATTGTTTTTCCTCAGAGTGTCTCTTTAAGCACTAAAATTGCAGTCACACAAAGATGAAGTTTTCCCACTAAGCGTGTCACCCTAAAATGGAAACATTCTTCATCATTAATATATAAGGCGTGATGCACGGAACGGTAATAACATTAAAAATAGAAAGGAAATGGCTACATAAGACAACTCGCTCTTATTTGTCTGATCCCGCACAGGATTAATCCGACACAGTTACTGGGATTGATACTCTGCTGCAGTTGCAAATTAGTTCAAACTCAGAACTACCACCTTTAAAACAGATATGAAACCCTAAATGTTTCTTTCACGATTTAGATAGAGCATGCGATTTTAAATAACTTTCTAATTTACTTTTATTATCATTTTCATTATTCTCTTTGTATCTTTTGTTGAAAAGCAGGGACATAAGCTTAGGAGTGGGCCCACTACACATATCTGTCTCTTGTCATTGGCTCACTAGAAATGTTTAGCTTTGTCCCATAAGTGCAATGCTGACTTTGCAGGGGTTAAACGCATGTTTAATTCTGACTGTTAATATTTGTTTTGTTCATAATAAACATAAAAATATTAAAGGGGCAGTAAACTTACAAACTAATGTTATATATTTCTGCACATAGTGCAGAATTATATAACATTAGCTTACCGGCAGATGTATACATTAAAGTATTGCAGAAAACATTTATGTAAAAGTTCATTTTACCAGAACGCCGCCCCTTGCTCTACTGAGCGGGTGTGGTTTTTACACAGCGCATCGCGGCAACACTGTCTAGTCACAGTGTGCCCGGTCACCGGTAGACCAGAGCGGGAGCGAGGTACATTAATTTTAATGGCGCGACCGGGCACACTGTGACTAGACAGTGTTGCCACAATGCGCTGTGTAAAAACCACACCCGCTCAGTAGAGCAAGGAGCGGCGTTCTGGTAAAATGAACTTTTGCATAAAATGTTTCTGCAATACCTTAATGTATAATATGCCGGTAAGCAAATGTTATATAATGCTGCACTATGTGCAGAGTTATATAACATTAGTTTGTAAGTTTACTGCCCCTTTAAGTTTTGCCTTTGTCTAATATGTGAACTTTATTACTAAAGACAACTATTTGTTTTCACATAGGTAGGAAACATGAAATTGTATGCAAATTTTAAATTTACTTCTATGCATTTTATTTTCGTGGTATCCTTTGTAGAAAAGAATGCATAGGAAGCTCAGGAGTATCAGTGCACTATGGGAGATAGCTGCTGATTGGTGGCTGCATACATCTTTTGTCATTGGCTTACCAAATGCCTTCAGCTAGCTCCCAGTACTGTATTGCTGTTTCAGAGTTGACTTTAAAGAAACAGTGTACTGCAAAATGTTTCCCCCTTGAGAAATATAATATCATTGTGATAGACATAATGGAATATGTTTAAAGGGACAGTCTACTCCAGAATTTATATTGTTTAAAAATATAGATAATCTCTTTATTACCTATTCCCCAATACAATTATATTAATATACTTTTTTACCTCTGTGATTACCTTGTATCTAAGCCTCTGCAGACTGCCCCTTATTTCAGTTCTTTTGACAGACTTGCATTTTAGCCAATCAGTGCATTCTCATAAGTAAATCCATGGGCGTGAGCACAATGTTATCTATATGGCACACATGAACTAATGTGATCGAGCTGTGAAAAACTGTCAAATACCTCCAGATAAGAGGCAGCCTTCAAAGGCTTAACTAGGTTTAGCTTTCAACTATGAATACCAAGCTAACAAAGCAAATTTGATGATAAAAGTAAATTGGAAAGTTGTTTAAAATAACATCACAATTTAAAGCACCTCATATATCTGTGACAAAAACAAAATTTATGCTTACCTGATAAATTGCTTTCTTTTCCGTAAATGGAGAGTCCACGTCGTCATTCCAATTACTAGTGGGATATTCACTCCTGGCCAGCAGGAGGAGGCAAAAAGCACCACAGCAAAGGTGTTAAGTGTCACTTTCCTTACCCTTAACCCCCAGTCATTTAGCCGAAGGGAAATGGAAAAAGAAGGGAACACAAAAGGTGTAGAGGTGCCTGATGTTTAACAAAAAAACTGTCTTAATTAAGGGTGGGGTCGTGGACTCTCCATGTCCGGAAAGAAAGAAATTTATCAGGTAAGCATAATTTTTTTTTCTTTCCTAAGAAATGGAGAGTCCACAACGTCATTCCAATTACTAGTGGGAACCAATACCCAAGCTAGAACACACGGAATGAACAGGGAGGGAGAACAAGAAAGAAGGCCTAAATCCAAGGCACCACCGCTTGAAGAACCTTTCTCCCAAAAGAAGCCTCAACCGAGGCAAAAGTATCACATTTGTAGAATTTGAAAAAAGTATGCAGAGGACACCAAGTTGCAGCCTTTCAAATCTGTTACACAGAAGCTTCATTCTTGAAAACCCAAGAAGAGGAGACAGACCTAGTGGAATGAGCCGTAATTCTCTCAGGAGGCTGCTGTCCAGCAGTCTCATAAGCAAAACAAATAATACTTCTCAACCAGAGGGAAAGAGAAGTAAAAGTTGCCTTCTGACCCCGACGCTTTCCTGAAAAACAAACAGGGCAGAAGACTGGCGTAAAATCCTTAGTAGCCTGTAGGTAGAATTTTATAGCACGCACAACATCCAAGTTATGCAACAGGCGTTCCTTTTGAGAAGAAGGATTAAGACAGAGAGAAGGAACAACATTTTCCGGATTAATATTTCTATCCGAAATCACCTTAGGGAGAAACCCCATTTAAGTACGAAGAACCGCCTTATCTGCATGAAAAACAAGGTAAGAGGAATAACACTGTAAAGCCGAGAGTTCAGAAACTCTGCGAGCAGAGGAAATAGCAATAAGGAACAAAACTTTCCAAGATAATAACTTAATATCTACAGAATGCATTGGCTCAAATGGAACTTGCTGCAAAACTTTAAGAACAAGGTTCAAGCTCCAGGAAGGAGCAACATATTTAAACAGGCCTAATACTGACCAGGGCCTGACAAAAAGATTGAAAATCTGGCACATACGCCCAACGTTTGTGTAAAAGATTATACAGTGCAGAAATCTGACCCTTCAGAGAACTGACTGACAACCCCTTCTCCAGACCTTCCTGGAGAAAAGACAAAATTCTAGGAATCCTGACTCTACTCCAAGAGAAGCCTTTCAATTCACACCACCAATATAGGTATTTACGCCATACCTTATGGTAAATTTTACAACTAACAGGCTTGCAAGCCTGTTAGTTGTAAAATTTACAAAAAGGTATGGCGTAAATACCTATACTGTGGTGGTTGTGAATCGAAAGGCCTTGAAGCATGGTATCAATGACTGACTCAGAAAAAGCACGCTTAGTCAGAACTAAGCATTCAATCTCCCTGCAGTCAGCTTCAGAGAAAACAAGATTAGATGGAAAAAAGGACCATGAGTCAGAAGGTCCTTCCTCAGAGGTAGCCTCCAAGGAGGAAGAGATGACATCTTCACTAGGTCTGCAAACAAGATCCTGCAAAGCCATGCAGGAGCTATTAGAATTACAGACGCTCTCTCCTGCTCTGATATGAACAATGAATCGTGGAAGGAGAGCAAACGGCAGGACACAGGTATGCTAGACTGAAATCCCAAGGAACCGTCAGAGCATCTTTCAGGCGGCCTGAGGATCTCTTGACCTTGAACCCACTACCTTGGAAGCTTGGCGTTCTGACGAGACGCCATCAGATAGATGACAATTGTGGTCCTGGTGGTTGATGTAGGCCACTGAGGTGGTGATGTACCGACTGGAATCTGACAAACCGGGCAAAAGACAACTGAGGCCCCAGGCCACTAGAGCATTGAAGATCGCTCTCAATTCCAAGATATTTATCAGAAGAGATGATTCCTCTCGAGTCCATAAGCCCTGAGCCCCCTTTAGCGAGTCCCAGTCTCGCTACCCAGCCTAGCAGGCGTCCGTGGTCACAATCACCCAGGAGTGGTCTTTGGAAGCCATATTCCATGAGACAGAGGATCCTGAGAAATCCACCACCAAAAGAGAGTCTATTGTCAACTGGTCCAGATCTATCCTCTAGGACGGATCCGAATGGTCTCCGTTCCATTGTCTGAGCATGCATAATTGCAGAGCTCTCAAATGGAATCGAGCAAAGGGAACTATGTCCCTGGAAGCAACCATCAGACCAATTACCTCCATGCATTGAGCTACTGACGGCTGGACCGTAGAGAGAGGCAAGAAGAGATACATTTTGTTTTTCTGACCTCCGTCAGAAATATCTTCATAGATAGGGAATCTATGACGGTCCCTTAGAAAATCACCCTTGTAGCTGGAACAAGGGAACTCTTTTCCAAATTAATTTTCCATCCGTGGGAACGAAGAAAAGACAACAAGATCTCCATATAAATTTTGCTAGTTGAAAAGATGGCGCCTGAACCAAGATGTCGTCCAGATAAGGCACCACCACGATTCCCTGAGAGCTGTCAACTGCCAAGAGAAACCCCCAGAACCCTTTGAAAAAATTCTGGGAGCTGTGGTTAGCCAAACAGAAGAGCCACAAAACTGAAAGTGCTTGTCCAGGGAAAGCGAAGAATGTCAGGAAATTTGTGATGATTCCTGTGGATGGGAACATAAAGATACGCGTCCTTCGAGTCTATGGTCATCATGAACTGACCCTCTTGGACTAAAGGAAGAATGGAATGAACTAGTTTACAATTTTGAACGGACGGTTCCCTCCTTTTTGGGAACCACAAACAGATTTGAATAAAATCCTAGACCCTGTTCCCTTTAGAGGGAACTGGAACAATCACTCCCAAGGAGAAAAGATCCTGAATGCAGTTCAAGAATGCCTCTTTTTTACCTGGTCTGCAGATAATTTGTGAGGTGGAATCTACCCCTGGGAGGATAAGTTTTGAAGTCTATTGTGCGAACTTTAAGATACTATGTCCACAGCCCAAGGGTCTGGGACATAGCGTATCCAAGCTTGTATAAAACAAGGAAAGTCTGCCCAGTACCAGACGGAGCGCGGACCCCTTCATACTGACTTAAACTCAGCTGAGGGCTTCTTTGATTGTTTCCCCTTATTCCAAGTCTGATCTGGGTCTCCGAGAGGACTTGGACCTGCTCCCGGCCTCTGGAAGAGGAAACGGCACAGAACTTCTGACCTTTGAATTTACGAAAGGTAATGAAAATTAGAATTTTGACGGTCCCTTAGGTCTATTCTTCTTGTCTTGTGGTAGAAAGGGACCCCCTCTTCCCCCCATAATTTTAGAAATTATCTCTGCCAGGACCAGGACCAAACAGGGACAAGAGCTACTGGACTTAGAGGTAACATCAGCTGCATAAGATTTCAGCCACAAAGCCCTGCAGGCTAGACAAGTGAAGCCAGACAACTAGTCTCCCAGTCTAGTGACTTGAAAGTTAGCATCAGAAATAAAGGAATTGGCTAGTTTGAGGGCCCTTAATCCTATCTTGGATCTCCTCCAAAGGAGTTTTCTCTAACAATCAACTCAGGACAAAGCATCACACCAATAAGATGCTGCACATGGCACTGTGGGAATACAGTGTAGACCCTGATGAACATACATCTTCTTTAAATAAGCCTCCAGCTTTTTGTCCATGGGATCCCTAAAAGAACAGCTATCCTCAATAGGAATCGTAGTTCTCTTAGCAAGAGTAGAAATAGCCTCTTCTGCTTTAGGCACTGTGCGACATGAACTCTCAAATTGGAGTCAGCAACAGGAAAAATCTTTTTAAAACTACGGACACGGGGAGAAGGGTATATCTGGCTTATCCCACTGCTGTGCAATGATCTCTGACACACTCTCTGAACAGGAAACACTTCTGCAGAGGAAGGGACATCATAGTATTTGTTAAGTTTACTAGATTTCTTAGGCGTGACAGAAGAATCAGAGTCGTCCAAAGTAGCCAGTACCTCCTTTAACAGTACTCGGAGGTATTCAAGCTTAAATCTGAAGGATACCTCTTCAGAGTCCAATTAAAGGAATATACTGTCTGAATCTGAGATTTCCACCCTGAGAAGCTGCCGAGGTATCCTCAACATCAGACTTAGGATAGAGGTCAACCTTCGCAACAGCAGAGGCGACAGACACCTTACTATTAGAAAAAATGTTAGATTTCCTCTTGCGCTTCCCCCTCCCCCCAACCTGGGAAAAGCAGATAATTCCACAATACCGCAGAATATATCTGTGCAGCAAAATCTACAGGCAAATATACCGCCCTCCAGGAGGCTGAGAGGAACCGCAGGGCACTGTACTGTGATGCCAATGAGGCTTGGGACGTTTGAGGAGAAAGCTGCGGCATAACCTGAACAGAATTATCCTTGGAGGACAATAGGCTCAGAGGGAAATAATTTATCTTTAATACTCTAGCGTTCTAGATAACATGTAGCACAAAACTGCATAGGCAAAACAATTTGGGCTTCTAGACATAATAAGCATTTATCAAAAGAAACAGATTCTTGTTCTATGTGTATAGCTTGTAAAATAAAAAATACCCCAAAATTAAAAGAGTAATTTAAATTTTGAAAAACATAAATTATGCTTACCTGATAATTTCATTTCCATCTGTGAGAGAAGAGTCACGGCTCTCATTCATTACTTGGTGGGAATTAAGAACCTGGCCACCAGAAGGAAGGCAGAGACAGCCTAGCCAAAGGCTTAAATACCCTACCTCAATCCATCATCCCCCCAGTCATTCTGCCAAGGGAACAAGGAACAGTAGGAGAAATATCCAGGGTAATAAATGGTGCCAGAAGAACAAAAATAGCCCACCAGAGAAACGGTCGGGAGCTGTAGACTCTCCTCCCACAGATGGAAATTAAATTATCAGGTAAGCATAATTTATGTTTTCCATCTTAATGGGAGGAGAGTCCACGGCTTAATTCATTACTTGTGGGAAACAAATACCCAAGCTCTAGAGAACACTGCAATGAAAAAAAAAATGGGAGGGCAAAAAAGAAGGCGGACCCTAGTCTGAGGGCTAAGAGGTGATATTTTCACATTCTTAGCCACATAGACGTGCAGTAAATCCGTCTCCCATGGGCGCCAATCGCCCGATCGATTGAATCAAATAAAGGATCTTTCTCATGAAGTATCTAATACTTCATGAATGAAAGTGCCCTTTATTTGTTTCAATAGTAAATCCAAGCGTTTGTAAAACGCTAGGAATTTACTTTTACTTTAAAAACTCCAGTCCCATTCCAAAGAGTACTCCCCTCCCTCATAAGAGACCTACTCTGAATCTTCCAAAACTTCTCTGTCAACCTTCTGTGACCGAAGGCAAAGAATGACTGGGGGATGAGGGGAGTGGGGGGAGGTACTCTTAAGCCTTTGGCTGGGGTGTCTATGCCTCTTCCTGGCTTGGCCCAGGTTCTTAATTCCCACAAGTAATGAATGAAGCCGTGGACCTCTCCTCCTATTAAAAAAATAAATAAAAATACATCCCTTTAAAATGACTGTCCTTACCAAGATTCTCTATTACTTTCGACTGTCTACCTCTTAATTGTCCCCTAAGAACTAATCTGCGGACCTCCAATCTATATGTCTGAGATATGTATGGGGATCTTCTAGACCCGCATAGCTTTGAAAATACTACAGAAGCAGTTTGTCCAAGGCTGTGTGTTGCCATGCCTAATATCAGGGATACTATGAAGCTACCAGACTGACTTCATATATCTGCCTGGGCAGAGAGAGAGGGAACCACAGAGGTGGAGAGACACGGAATCTTCAGTATTGCCCCCCAGGGCTGGGACTAGGTGACTCCTCTGGGATCCCCCCCCAGTTCATCGGTTAAATGATTTGGGGTTCAGTAATCCCTTATAAAAGATAACTTGAAAATATGGCATGCTATTAGACATCTCTCGGAATTAGCGCCCACATCCATCTCGATGCCACTCAGTACCTCGTTTACTGGTGACTCTTCCAGGACATGCATTCTTCGCATGGAAAACTGGAACATCCAACTTGTTACTCAGTTTTACCTTTCTGGGACATTTACTCCTCCACAACGACTAGACTCCCTAATACAAGATCCACCCCCATGGGCAAGGTTTGAATATACCAGGTTATATAACTTCTTACTATCATGGGGCTTCCCTAAAACAGAAGACAAACCCTTTACTGCTGGGAAAAAACTATGGAAATTAAAAACAAAGACTTCCTAAGACTATATCCACACTACTACAATATAATTCAGAAATCAACAAAATCTGACAGAATTTGGCAACTCAAAGCCTGGGAATATGACCTATCTATAATCATCTCGGACGAAGACTTGCACAAAGCCATAACATTGACTAAGAAAACTTTGCATTGTGCAAATTCCATTGAATCCCACTATGAAAGTCCTCCTCAAGTGGTACTACACGACCCTGCTAGACTATCTCAGATATTTCCTCTTTCTTCCCCTCTATGCTGGCGTGAATTGGTGGAAAGAGGTACTGATCTGCATTGTGTGGTGGAGCTGCCCAGCCTTGACGCCCTTGTTGGAATAAAGTATTTCACATGTGTGAGGAACTGGGTCTGTCACTGCTGCTTCCTAAACCAGAGATAGCCCCTCCTCCATATATTCACAAATCCACACCCCCTGTGAGATTTTAAATTGGACATTTTCCTATTCGTTGCTATGAAACTCATTATAGCGAAAGCCTGGAAGCAAGTATCGCCCCCAGATTTAGCGGAGGTAGTGTTCATAATATTAAATATTTTGCTGAAATGGAAACAAGTATCTATTCACGAATGGATAGAGAGGACCTGTATTGGGCTATATGGGACCCATGGTTCCACCATCAGGAACACCCTAGATAAATAAACTATATTTAATTTAGTTATTCTCGCCTTCTCTATAAACTAGATACTAGCAGGACTCTCGTTCCCCCTGTTCTGGTCCCCTCTTACTTCTCCCTCCCTCTCCACCGTCAGGATGTATCCCTCCCCCCCCTCCCCCCCCCCCCATGTCCCTTACCCCGCCTGGATAACCTGCTATAATTTGGTTCCGCTATTAGAAGTCTGCATAATATTTATAATGATGTACAAACTGACTCTTGTATCTATCATCATATTTATGTTTTCTCAAAAGTTCTATAACTTACCTATTTTGAACTTGTTTGATAACTTGACCCATGTTGTACTGTAAGCAATTTGGTTACTTATCAGGAAACGTCTCAGAGGTCAAGTATGGCAGTCATATTAGTTAACATATATTTTATACATATGAGTACCCAGACATTCTAAAGTGATACGTAATTTATTGCTGCTATTCTTCTATGATGTGTTTGATCGTTGGATGTCATTTGAACTTGATGTCTATTGTTATATTGTTATCACCTTACTTTGATATATCTTCAATAAAAATTACTTTTGAAAAAAAAAAAAAAAAAAAAAACTGCCCCAAAGAAAGAAAAGATTTCAGGACCTCTACACCTCAGACAGTCTGAGGTGCCCTACCACAATTCTAGAGGATTCACAATTTGTTAGAAGCACAGGGACTGCTTGCTAGCGATTTCACTTTCTCACCGTCTCAACAGACGACACAGAAAAACAGCAATTAAGTGACGCCACTCCGCTCCGAGTCGGAAGAGTGGAAAATCACGACCGGCAAACGGGAACTGCGAAGCAACTAAAAGCACGCGTTCCCTAACGGTCCAATATGTAAGAAAAACTTATAAAAAGTGTCCCACTGTACATCCTACTCACAACGTGCCCCAAATAAAACTTGCCACACTACAAAGGGAACAAATAAGAGCCATAGAGGAAAAACTTCCCCAAATAAAAGGAAGATTTAACCCCCAGCCTCCACATACAAATGTGCCCTGTCACTGCCTCAGCCAATCCTATATATAAAGGATTATCCGGTCCCAATATTCTGCAGAGTTAACTATTTTCCTGAAGTGCAAATCTCCAAACACCTAGAAGACAAAAGCACTTACCTGCAATCTAGCTGTCCGGCAGGAAGACAGCTCACCAGGCGTGAAAGGACACATACTCCTTACAGAGATCTGTGGAAAAAGAAAGAACGAAGTAACCAACTCTGGCTTTCTGTGACAAGGGCAGCAAATATGTTAGGAAAACAAAGTAAGGACCACCTCACAACTTCCTAATGGCTTAAAAGCCACCACTACACTTACTCAAGAGAATGACATGGACACAGCTAAGCCCAAATCCTTGCTTGCAGGGAAAAGTACCCAAAAAAGGAAAAAATTCTTCAGACACCGAGCTTCACCTCCTCCATTGACAGAGGCAAAGAGAATGACTGGGCGTTATGGGTAAGGAAAGTGACACTTAACAGCTTTGCTGTGGTGCTCTTTGCCTCCTCCTGCTGGACAGGAGTGAATATTCCACTAGTAATTGGAATGATGTTGTTGACTCTCCATGTCTTAGGCAAGAAATTATACGACAAATTGGTGAATATAAGCGCACTACTAAACACCCCAGTTTTATCATTTGTTGCAAGCCCTACCCTGTTACTAGCACATACATCTGCTGCCCTACCACGAGATCCCATGTGAATATTAGCAGAATGGGATTTAAGATGAGAAATAATAGAGTAAAGGTTTCAATAACTAAATATGGGAAATTGTACTTATTAACATTATTAATTACTGGTTATTTAAATCCTTTTAACAAGCCACCATACTGATAAATAATTTCCACTGGCTCTTACAACAGCAAACAGTACCTACCTTCCCTATTACAAGAATAGTGTAGGGCAGGGCTCTGAAAGCATATACAGATTGATAAAATAAAGGATGAGAATTTCTAAGAAGCCCATCTGTGATTTAGCAAAGGGACATACAGCCACATTAATGTACACTGAAATACTTAATGAACTGTAAAAACGCAACAATACCATGCTGAAAAAACAAACAATGTTCCAAATTAACATACTGGGTGCAAAAATCGCAGGAAAAACTAAAACAGATTACCAGAATATTCATCCAGCTGGTTTGGTGTCGAGTCCCAAAATGCAGATTACAAGAGACATTACTAGTAGGGGTTATCATGATTACCAAACTCCAATTTTCAGATATCAGCCACAGTGGTGCTCACACAGCATATGAAGACCAAATTCACGCACATATGTACTGCCATTGCCACCTTCTATAGAAGCAGATTATTTCCTCAAAAGCCATCAGTACTCAGTTCCAAGAACCAGCAGCCAAATAGTGCAGGTGGTTAGAGAAATAACTAGCATATGTGCAATTAAATTTATGTAACAAAAACACTTGATTATATTTTGCCCCGGCAGGCTCTGCTGCTAGAATGGCACTATTTTTCCCACTGCTATCCTGTATCACTAGGGGGTCCTCAGTTTGAAGCCAATTCCGCATTAGTGTCACAGTGGGACTCAACACCTCGTAACATTAAGGCTAATGGCGAACAGCAATTCAAAAACTGATCAAATGAACCTTTAATTTAATTAAATTATCTCTTGCTGTGGCTATTGGCTATCCTCGTGTTGCAGGCCACGTTTTATAGTACAAAATATATCTAACTATGGACTAAAAGGGGGAGGATCAGTCTAGAATATAAATTAGTAGGAAGCTGCTCCCACAAGATATGGCCTAGGCAACTGTAGTAGAGAACATATGGCTATAGTGTGGGCAACCTTACCTGTATGGTAGTGAATTTACAGTCAATATGGATCACAATTCCCTCTACTGGTTATATAGTGTATGTGGGGAACATGACGAAAGTGGGAATTGATACTACAACAACATTAATTCAGTATACAAGGAGGGCAGTGAGCATGGTAATGCTGATGAATTATAACACCATGGAGAAAACACTCTTATTTTATGTCACAATAAAATATTCATATCTGTGATGTCAAGGGTTAACTTTTTATGTAACCTCATGAAGAATACTTTGAAATTAACAAGGAAGATAAGAACCATAAGGAATATACATCTGTATATCAGTTTGTTACTGAGAAATAAAACTAATGATCAATAATAAGTATTTACAACTGGTCTGGGATAATCAGTTTCCCTTTCTCTAAAGTATTTTGGTTGACAGAAACCAGGTATCTTCAATACTCACCTCTAACAATTTCAGACAAACTAGAATATTTCAGGAAGTTTGACATATTTTATGTTACCAGAAGACTAAATATGTCTAATAAATAGGATTTTTTCTTGTTTATTTTAAAACTACTTTAAAGCTTATGTAATGTGTAATTTATGTGTTAATTTATATTTTTAATATAAACTTTACTATTTTTTATTCATAATAAAAATCCAAAGTGTTTGCCTTTTCTAATATTTGAACTGTGTTACCAAAGAAACAATTGTGATTTTATACAGATTTGCCAAAATTTGTTTTTATCTTTGGGGTAACCGAGGATTCCCCTCAAATTTTTCTGGGGATGGCATAATTTATTGGTATATAAATGTAGGTGGCACAAAAATTAGATAATTGGTCATTTCCTGGGTTTATTGCAGGATGGGGAGTAGATTTTGTTGACCATTGCAGTAACTATGCCAAATGATTCACCTATAGAAGCCTGTCTATAACAAGCCTTGTGTACAAGCTGCAACTGCCGTCTCTCTCTCTTTTTTTCTTCTCTAACTCCCACACTAGGTAATCTCACATTTTCAGGATGAATAAAAGCCTGGAGTTAAGCACACTAGGTTTTTTTTCTCATCTTTTTCAGCCTGCACATTCTGCAGAGAAGCGAGACAAATTATTCCTGGCTTGCAATATGGTCAGTTATCTCCACTATTTTCCAGAGTGCACTACCAAAAAAAATTACTTTCCACGGAGTTGAAAAACATTGCAAAACAAATTAGATTGGGCAGTGCAGTAAGGAGCTCCCTGGCAAAAATAGTTCTTATTTCTGTGTGTGAGCTTTTAGTTAGTATAATATTGTCCATGAGAATAAGTAACAAATAAAGTTTATTTTAAGACCCTATGGATTTGTATTTTTCCATTCTAGCAAAGCTTAGCAAAATAGGTTACTTTACTCTAAGCAAAGTTTTCCATGAAGTCAGTAAACATACTGTAATATTAGTACCATGAAAATCGCATAATTCACAATGCCTGTTCACTCCCAGGCTTATCAACACTTCCATTACCAAATGTCCTATTAATCAAATTAGGAACATGGCTTGAAACATTTAGAAATATGTGCATGTATATGGTAACAAGCAGATAATTAGATTGGTGTTTTCGATATGTTTAGTTTAAATAGAAACAATAATACAATTTTATTGTTAATATTAGAGCAAATACAGACATCCAAATCTGCCTTAAAGGGACAGTATACTCTAATATTTTCTCCCTTTTAATATGTTCACAATTATCCATTTTACCTACTGGAGTGTATCAAATGGTTTAAAAATAGTTCCTTCACCTTTATTTTCTCATTTGAAATAACTGATTTTGCCTATTGTATCCACACTTTGAAACAAACGGTAATATATAAATAATGGAAAGGTTGTGTAACAAAAAACACATTGGAAAACTTGCTAAACGTCAGTAAATAATTGACAAATTGCTTATCACTCTTTTCAAAATAAACTCCCCTTAAAACATTTAACAATAAGCTCTCTAGGGAACAGGGCCCTACTAACTCAATGTAGTATACTGTTGCTTCTGAGCATATTTAAGAATATGCTTTTCAATAAAGGATATAAAGAATAAAAGTAAATCGGAATTAAAAGTAAATAGAAGTGAATTGTAAAGTTTCTTAAAATTGCATGATCTATCTGAATTATGAAAATGTCATTTTGACTTTTGTCTCTAAGTTTTGTTAATTTTTACATTTTAATTGTACATATTTAATGCATAAATATCAGTGTTTTTCAAAGAAAATGTAGTGTAATAGTTTGCAATATTATAACATGTTCTGTTATTTATAAAGGTTTACTTTAAAGAGCATAAAACTCAAATGTTTTCTTTCATGATTCAGATGAAGCATCATTTTAAAGTTTCCAATTGACCTCTTTTATCAGATTTGTTTCATGCTCTTGATATCTTTTGTTGAAGGAGCAACATATCGGTTGACCCAATGATAAGAGGAATAGATGTGCAAAAGCACCAATCTATTTAGCTCCCAGTAGTGCACTGCTACTTGAGGCCTACCTAGATATGCGTTTAAATAAAGGATACCAAGAGAATAATGCAAATTATATAAGTGGAAAGTTGTTTGACATTACATGGTCTATTTTTATCATGAAAGTTTAATTTTGTCTTTACTGTCCCTTAAAGCTATTTAAAGCACAAATTAATTGCATAATTTAACATACATTGATTTAATGATAATTTGGGCAACAAACATTGAAACATTTTAATATTAGCTAATTTTAGTTTAATATTGGCTTATATTTTAGCCCGGTGGTCAGTAAAATCAGTCAGGTGTTGCACACATTTAATAGGTCCTGGAGAGAACACTGCATCAGTTTTATATTTATGTCAAGCTAGAATATTGCTGGAGGAACAAAATAGACAATTGTTTGACCCATTGATTCCAAGGAGGATTACATACAAGCGGGTAATTCTATCAGTCATTCTAATGTGTTACCGACCGATATAAATCATACAGATTCAGATGTGTACAGTTCCCACGGGAATAGGGCCCACAATTCCTCCTGTGTGTGTTTGTAAATTTGTGTCTTGTCTCTTACAAGCTTGATATCATTGTTTTATTTAAATGAATTGTACCCATGGACAGCGCTCTGCAGAATATGTTGGTGCTTCATAAATAAAGTATAATAATAATTACACATAAAGAAGCAAGCACTTTGCTTAAAGGAACATGAAACCCCAAATGTTTCTTTCATGATTCTGATAGAACATCAAAGTTTAAACTTTTAATTTGACTATTATCAATTTTTGCTTTATTCTCTTGCCATTCTTTGCTGAAGGAGCAGCAATACAATACTAGGAGTAAGCTGAACACATCTACCTAAGCAATCACAAGATAAAAATGTGTGCAGGCACCAATCACCAGTTAGATGTTAGTAATATAGGATACGTACTTTTTCAAGTTCTTTTTCAACAACCGACACCAAAAGTACAAAGTACGTTAAAAAATAGAAGTAAAATTAGAAATGTCTTAAAATGGCATGATCTTTCTAAATCACACAAGTTTAATATTGACTTTGCTATCCCTTTAATAACATTTAAATAAGCATGCAGGGTCTATAAAAAAAGTAACATTATAATTGCTCATAATCACATCTTTACATAGACCTGTTAGATGCGGTCAGGTCATGATATGCTTTGCGATTTTGTAGTAATGTGGATGTTTTATGAGCAGTTTTCGGCATATCAAGAAGTATATTACAACCTACTGTGCAGCGTAGGGCGAAGAGCTTCTGTCACTTTCACCCACCATAACGGCTCCTCACATAATAAAACTAATTGCCTTGATGGCAATTTTCTAAATTACCTTAAAAAGTACTTGTGGTTTCCTCAATGCTACTTGATCGTCATCATGCTAAGATTATTATTGTCGCTTCATTAGCTGTATTGCTAATAGTAATGTGCGTGCTTTGTTCCTTTCACCGTTTTTTTTGTCTCCCCCCCAATTTAAGCGTTAGACGTGACTATGCATAGAGGATGCAAATAAGCTGCAATAATGAGTCACATTATTCTGAACATTACTCAAACGGCAGCAACTGATAACAGAAAGCCATAAAACACATTCACTGAAACACAAATACTAAATGTTTACTGAGGATAAAATCTTACCTGACCTGCTGTCTGGAATGCAGCAATGAAAAGAGGAAGAGGACTTTTTGTTAAAGGGACATAGAACCCCACATTTTTCTTTCACGATTCAGATAGAGCATGCAAAAACTAATTTGCTTCATTCTCTTGGTATCCTTTGTTGAAAAGTATACCTAGGTAGGCTAAGGAGCTGGGAGCTAGCTGTTGATTGGTGGCTGGACATATATGCCTGTTTTCATTGGTTTACCAATGTGTTCAGCTAGCTCCCAGTAGTGCATTGATGTTCAATAAAGGATACCAAGAGATTGAAGCAAACTTGACAATAGAAGTAAATGGAAAAGTTTTTTCAAAACGTACGCTTTATCTGAATCATGAAAGAAAATGTTGGAGTTTTGTGTCCCTTTAAGCTTTGTTTTCCGATTGGTGGTTGTTTTGATAAAAGCTTTCTTTTAGTTTCTTTGGTGCGGTTTGGAATTCAGTAAACATTTGATGCAAAATATTCATCTTCCATCTTTAATAAAATATAGAGATTATTGAGGCACCAAATTTCTAATAATTTGAATTATGAAACATATATTCACTGAGATACAACAGTCTCTTTAAAGGAATATTACAATCTGTACCGTTGATTACAGAGACATAAACGTGCCTGTACTGTTAAAGAGACGTGAAACTGAGAATTTAATGCACGTAAATTAATTAATGAAAATGCAATATTTACTTTTATTGATTTGCTTGTACAATTTTACTTGACCAGTGCTACCTAGAGAGGTAAAATGTTAAATTATGTAAACTATACTGCATAATTCTGCAAATTGTCTGAACCAGCTACATAGTTTCTCTTACTTGTGGCCAATTAAGACTAACTGCAAATGAGTATATGCACTGTTTTAAGCAATCACTGTGTAGCATATAAGGCCTAGTTTCCATTGAGGTGCCTAAATCGGCAAATTTGTGGCAAACTTAAAGGAACATAAAACAAGTTGGGATAGAAAAGTGGAAAGTGACAGTGCAGCGCTGGAGGTTCAATTGGGTGTTTTCTGCTTAAAAAGTAATTTTATCTATAAGGCTACTTAAAGGGACATAATAAACATCCCATTCTGCACATATATAACTCATACTGCCTGCTGGTGATGATGAATAAATAGTGAAATATGGTGCAATATAGTATCAAGATAACGACTCTTATGAAACTTATTCAGTTTGGTCTTGGTGCTGTAATGCCCCATATTTCACTTATTAATTTAACCACCAAGTCCAACAGCTATATACTGCCCAGTCTTGGATGCATACGCACAAGTGCGCTTATCTGCCAGCTCTATGCATAGGTTTACTGTGCACATAGAGACCTTGGATCTTTAATATAACATTTTTTTGAGCTCCACGTGTACATTATGGATTGCAACCTACAAATTTATGGCTGCAGCAGATAATATATCACTATGACAGGCGCTTTCAAAACACATAAAACGGTTACAGAATCTAGGCTATTTTTAAGCAGCAGAAACAAACTGCTGCTCTGACACAATAGAAAAATGCAGCTCGCTGTAAGGAGACTGGCAAGTAATGTCCCTTGCAAACATGGGCTGCCTATTTGTGCTGCAAGGGTGCCTGCTCAGCTGGGCCATGCAATCACTTACAGACGATGTTTCAGCTGTTAACGGATGGTGGGCACGCATTCTAATGCACAGCTTTTATTCTGGCATGGGACTCACGAAGTACTATCTGCCATGTGGGCGGCTCTGCCAATTGTGTATATGCCACAGATGAATGGGAGTTTACTGGACTTATTTTGGTGGACAGTGGAAAATACCACTAATGAGATGAGCACTTGCCAAAAATGTAGTGAGGTTACCTGGGAGATAAAGGGACTTATTTTTATGGGCGGTGGAAAGCAGATACACTGTAAATACCACTAATGGGATGAGCACTTGCCAAAAACGCTGTGATGTTACCTGAAGCTTCTTATTGCTTCATCGGGAATAAGCAATACCCTTATGAAATTGCTGGTTTTATTGTGGGAGGTTGGGTTTTAAACCTGCATGAAACCCACATTTTTTCTTTTATGATTCAGAAAGAGAATGCATTTTTAAACATCTTTCTAATTTACTTCTATTATCTAATTAGTTTTATTCTCTTGATATTCTTAGCTGAAAAGCATATCTAGATATGCTCAGAAGCTGCTGATTGGTTGCTGCACATGGAAGCCTCATTGATTGGCTCACCCATGTGCATTTCTTTTTCTTCAAATAAGGATATCTAAAAAATGAAGCAAAATAAATAATAGAAGTAAATTGTAATGTTGTTTAAATGTGTATGTTCTATCTGAATCATGAAAGAAAGATTTTGGGTTTAGTGGCCCTTTAATCTATTGATTTACCGCATATTTCTGTTTGTCTGTGAGGATGATTCCTAATACTGTTACTCCCCAGCTTATAATGCAAAGGAGGATGGTACTCCAGAGGCCTATTCTAATACTATACAATAAAGTCTTATGAAAAAAGGACTATCAACATTAGGAGTCTGTAGTGGACTTTCCTACAGTAGATTGTGAAAATAGTTTTGTTATCAATTAAAGGGACATTCTAGTCAAGTTGTGATGCACACAGATTCATTGCAGTTTTGAATAGAGGTGTTTTTGCATAATACACGTATAAGTAAAAATGCTTTTTAGTAAAAGCTATAGGTGTTTCAGGAGTGTATGCTTCATGCACCAGCATTTGAAACTCAGCACTTGGTCAGAGAGACTAAGCTGCTTGTATCATCTGGTAATGACTCAATTTGTATCATTGCTGACAAGATACCAGTGGAGGCTCCTCTATAGGAGCACTTGAGCACGTGAGCCCCCTGGACCCCTGATGCCCCCTGACCCCTGATGAACAAAAAAAAAAGAAAAAAAAAAAAGTGAGAAAGAAAAAAATAATTACTTTTTTAAACCTTTTTTGCTGACCTTTTTTGCTGATTAAATTAAAAAATACTCCAGGCACTGCAGTTTTAAGTAAAAATATTAAAATTGCCTTATTTAGGCTGAAAGTGGAATGGGCATTTGCCTAATACTTCTATCTATCGCACATGATGAGCAGTGCGGTAGATAGAAGTATAGGCAAAATAACTATCCACTTTGACAACTGCATTGACAGCAGCGCCACCTACAGGCCAGCCCATAGGTCTCCTAACCGCACAGCTCTTAGTGTGCGAGAGCCAGCTGTCATGTGACACTCGCACACTAAGAACTGTGTGTGTGGAGGCAGTGGCGCCTTCACTAGGGGGCAATGTTCCCTCTAATGAGCGCGGCAGGGAGGCCGCGCATTGATTTGAGTGACACTGCGCACTTCTTTATTAGCACCGCGCACCAGGAGGCTTTGTAGCCCTAGAGCACTCAGTCGCGCCAAAAATTTTCACTGCGCAGTTGGATTAGCCTGATATCTGGAGTCTGGTTTGGCCGGGACTCCCGGGAGAAACGAGCATCTAAATTGTAAGTAGTACTAGTGTAACAGTCTATCTTTTCCCCCTACTTTTAGCCCTGCCGTGGGCTAGCTGGCACTGACTGCACATATCCATTGCTCCCCCAGGGCCCCAGTGTACCTCTGCTTAAGTTTGTGTGTGTCTAAGAGTTACAGAGTTAGCAAGATGTTGAAACGTATTTGTCTTGGGCTGCAGACACTCATTTTATTATTACTTAAAGTAATAATAAAATGAGTGTCTGCAGCCCAAGGCAAATACATTTCTACATCTTGCTAACTCTGTAACTTAGACACATACGACACCAGGCCACCACACAAAAAATTTCAATACGCACTGCGCAGTTGAGATCTGGAGTCTGGTTTGACCGCACGGGACTCCCAGGATAAACCAGCATCTAAATTGAAAGTCTATCTTCAGAATTGAGCAGACTGTTACTGAATCTTCAAAATAAATCTTTCCCCTATGCACCGGACCAGGGAGGCATTGAAGTCAGACCGCACTCGCAGCCATCAATGTATAATATCCTCCATTCCTCCCGCAATACACGCCTCTGCTTTCGATGAAGTTTGTGTGGTGTTGTGTGTGTCTAAGTTACAGAGTTAGCAAGATGTACTAGAAACGTATTTGTCTTGGGCTGCAGACACTAATTTTATTATTACTTTAAGTTATAATAAAATGAGTGTCTGCAGCCCAAGACAAATACGTTTCTACATCTTGCTAACTCTGTAACTTAGACACACACAACACCACACAAACTTAATCCAAAGCAGAGGCGTGTACTGCGGGAGGAATGGAGGATATACATTGCTGGCTGCAGTCTGACTTCATGCCTCCCTGGCCGGTCCGGTGCATAGGGGAAAGATTTATTTCGAAGATTCAGTCTGCTCACAGTCTGCTCAATTCTGAAGATAGTCTTCCAATTTAGGTCTCAACTGCGCAGTGCGTATTGAAAATTTTGGTGTGAAATTGACTGTGAATAAGATATTGTGGAATAGCCCCACACATTAGGCTGTACTAGTGTAGACTAGGGTCAGACTGTGTTATTAGGTGAACATGAACAATGTACATATCTACCCCCTGTGAGCAGCCAGTGCCCTGCCCAGCCCCAGAGTAGAGATATTAAATTCAAGAAATCATACTAGTAGTGTGTGAGTGAAAGCAGGACTACTGAGAATTATGGCGCCAAATTTTCCTGCATTTTATTTTTTAAAGTAATGAATTAGTTATGTTATATTTTATTAATAAAATAATAATGGTAATTGTAATTGGTAAATGATAATTTACATAAAAGAAAATTTTATTATAATTGATTGATGATAGTCAAATGAGTTGTGTAGGCTTGTAGCTGCTTTTATTATATAGTATATATTACTATTAGTAATAGTCTACTAATATATAGTAATACACATAACACACTGCCCTCACCTTGTACAAGGATGTGTTAAGGTAACTGGCAGAGTGTGTGTGTATGTGTGTGTATATATATATATATATATATATATATATATATATATATATATATATATATATATATATATACATACACACACACATACAATAAAATGGGCGGAGCCATCTGAGGGGCGGGGCTAGTGCTCCCCCATCTTCAAAAGTCACCAGCCGCCACTGCAAGATACAAGCCCCACTGACTCTCTAAGCAGCTGCAGTAATTAAAATACAGGTGCACTGAGAATATCTAGCTATGCTTCACATGCATGTGCAGAGAAAAATGCTAGAACTAAAACTGTGATAACTTTTACTGTATATTGGAAATCTGTTTCTTTCCAAAGATGTAATTCATCTATGTGCATTTCAATTGTGACCAACATGTCCCTTTAATGGATAGCATTCTTTGATATCTGCTTTTTAAGCTGTAGAAATGTGCATTCTAAGGTTTCATGAACCTCTGAATGCGGAAGAAGGCAGCCCTCTGCGCTGCTCGGCTATTTTTGTTGGCTAATTCATTCTTGTGCAATAGCAACACGCTAAAATATGTGCAAATCCAGATTTTACCGTGTTGCTGTTGTACAAGAATGAATTCGGCAACGAAAATAGCCGAGATGCCTTACTCCGCATTCGGAGGTTCACAAAACCTCAGAATGCACATCTCTATTAAAGGGACACTGAACCCAAATGTTTTCTTTTGTAATTCAGATAGAGCATGCAATTTTAAGAAACTTTCTAATTTACTCCTATTATCAATTTTTCTTCATTCTCTTGCTTTCTTTATTTGAAAAGAAGGCATCTAAGCTATTTTTTTGGTTCAAAACCATGGAAAGCACTTGTTTATTGGTAGGTGAATTTACCTACCAATAAGCAAGAACAACACAGTGTGTTCACCAAAAATGGGCCAGCATCTAAACTTACATTCTTGCATTTCAAATAAAGATACCAAGAGAATAAAAATAATTTGATAATAGGAGTAAATAAGAACGTTGCTTAAAATTGCATGCTCTATCTGAATCATGATAGAAAAAAATGTGGTTCAGTGCCCCTTTAAGCATTATATTTGATTTTAAATTTTAATGTGTGACAACCTACATCTGTCTATGGATTATATTTCTCTACAAAAAGTAAAAAACAAAAGAAATTAATTAAAAATAAAAATCCAAAACGTATATATCCTCTCACTTTATGGAATATTAACAGCAATAAAATATCTAATCAAATATTTATATGGACTAAGTAGCTTCTGTATGATTTTCTATATTTTTTAATTAAAAAAAAAAAAAAAACATGTATTTATGAACAGACTTAAGGTTATGCAGTTTACTAAGTATTAGCAAAGGGAAATATGATACTAAAGTAAAGTAAGGCCTGTATGAAAATTCACGCTGGGTCCTTCCAAACGCCACTCAGCAAGCAAACTAACTTTATTGACAAAATATATTAAAAACATGTACTAAAGCTATTTATTACCTACAGGCACACACAGAAAGGTATACACAGATCTGGTTAGGCATAGGTTAAAGCAGTTGTTGACAAATGTATGACAATTAGAAGCCATAAAAAAAACAAGGAGTTACACATTTTCATGATCCAGGGAAGAACTTATATAAAAATACGTATCAAAAATTTCAAAAATATAGGAGCCAGAACGAAGGAGGAACTGTGGTTCCTGTATTTTTTTATACCACACACATATTTTACATTATGTATTTATGTTAAGGGATAAAAATGTTGAGTTAATAGTGGAAGGAGACTTAAATTTTGCCCTGAGGTGAAATAATTTCTAGCTACATCCTAGAATAAGTAGGTTAGAGAAGGAATCCATCCATGTTAAAGTCAGTTTTCCAAATACATTGTAGGGTTTGTAATATGAATGAATGACTGGCACAATATAAAGTATGCTTCAGTGGATACGGCAGTATAGGTATATACAAAATATGACCTTCTACAGATATTTTAGCCCGCTACAAATAAACTTAGCGCTGCACAATCTGTTGGCGCTCTATAAATAATGAAGAATAATAAACTGGACCATGTTCAAGCAAACTATATGAATGGTCTCAAAGTAGTGTGACCCTATATATGGAATTTAAGGGTTAAAAGGACATTATTAATTCTTTGTATATTTTTTTCTTTGTTGAATCTAAGAGAGAATTTTTTAAATATAATCCATTCCCATTCCAGATGTTGATGTGCCAAAAGCAAAATACAATTTTGACATTTCACTGCCCAATAATAATGCTATTTTATACCATGGGCCAGCTGTGCACAAACACACACCTAATTTTGAATTTTAAACAGCTTTAACATAAAAAAATTTTTAAAATAAATATATATATATATATATATATATATATATATATATATATATATATATATATATATATATATATAAATGTAGAAAGAAAAAAGCCATATGCGGTCTTAAGTAAAACGTCCAATTTATTGGTCAATATTAAAAATAATTGACAGTACTCAAAACGAAAAGTCTAACATGTTTCGGCACACGGCCTTACTCATAGACATAATTCTCTTAGTGAAAACCGCCAGTATTTAAAAGCAGTAGTGAGTATCTATTGGTTGTCATTAATTGCTAACAGATAACAAGTGTTAATTTGTTTAAACACTGGGGAGAACCTAACTGGCAATACTGTTAAGTAAACAAATAGTTGCTACAAGCCCATATGGGATTAACATAAGTAAGTGGCATGTGAATTCCAGCCAACAATAGTAAATAAATAAATAAATAAATAAATGCACCATATGTAGCGGCTAGTTTAAATTGAATTAAATTAAATACAGACAGATTACAATATTACACCAATGAAACATGAGAGGCTTATTATTTTTGGTTTACTATGGCAATATGTGATCCAAACACTTATGGTCCTATATGCAATGCAAATACATCAGCCTGAAATGATACTGTATAATCGCTGTTATATGCAACAAAATAAAGATGACCTCTGTTTCATAGACTAATAATTCTAAATAAAAGAATGTGAATAACAAATGATAAGTCATGATGTGATGGACTAAAAAACTTTTGTAGCTCACACCTATGTTGATATTGAATAAATCAAATCTCAGCGCTTAAAGTGCTGTAAGACCTATGTGTTAATATTTAGTGGTCTGAAACCTGATATACGTGTATTTGTTTTAATAATTTGGTACCAAAAGGCCTGTGATGTTTTAGAAACTATGCTGTAATAGCACAGATCTTCCTATTAATATTGGAAACAAATACAGGGGGAGTTTAGTAATCTAAAACTTAATATATATTGTTTATTTTAATAATTTTATACTAAAAAGACCTATGATGGTTAGAAAATATGTCATAGTAACACAGATCGTCCTATTAATATTAGAAGCAAATGCAAGGGGAGAGTACAATCAGAGTGAACGATCTATATGTTATTAATTTTTTTGTTAAGAAATTTATTTTAAATTTAATTTTAATATTATTTATTTATTTACTCAGGTTTCTGGTTGTCCAAAAATGGGGGTTATGGCCATAGAAAAACCCATCATGTGTAATTGATAATGGTTATTCCAAAACAAATAATTGGATAGATACATGTTCATATAAAACCTTGGTGAATTACTCCCAGAAGTTTATAATGTCATTAATTGAATTATATCCATCAGGGATGCGTGATTCAAAGTGAAGATCCAAAATGCCTCTTTTTTCAAAAGGGCTTTATTACGATCACCACCCCTATTTTGTGTTTGTATATGGTCAATGACCATCCATCTAAAAGTTGTGTTGCTACTGGCATGTTTCTGAATGAAATGCTTAGCCATATCAGACACAGGCTCCGATCGTTTAATATCGGATAGATGTTGTCGTATGCGTTCTCTTACCTCCCTTGAGGTGCATCCCACATATTGTTTAGGGGTACATGTGCACCAAATCATATATACTGCAAATTTTGTGCGGCAATTGACGCAACTTTGCACTGTGTATGACTTGTTTGTAGTGGCGGAAGAAAAAACGTTTCCCTTCTGGATAAAGCTGCAAGGGATACATGCACTGTACCCACATTTATACATGCCCCTAGATTGTAACCACGAGCTTGTAGTTGTTTTTTCCTTGGGTAAAGCACTTGGGGAAATAATATTTCCTATAGTGCATCCTTTCCTATAGGAAAATCTACATCCTTTGTCAATAAAAGGAACCAATCCCTCATCTGCCTTAAGCATAGGTAAATGTCTACGAATGATCTTACAGATGTTATTGTAGTCAGATGAATATTGGGTAACAAAGGTGACCCTGTCACTCATGGATTCAGTCCTTTTTGGTTTATTGACCAACAGAATTTTCCTGTCCAGACAGTCCACTTCGTTTTTGGCCTTTTGGATGGCAGTGTTATGATAACCCCTACTTATGAGTCTGTGGGTAAGATCTTCACTTTGTGTAACACAATCTTGTTTTTCAGAACAGTTACTTTTTATTCTAATATATTGTCCCTTTGCTATGGCATAAGGAACATTTAAGGGATGGTTGCTTCTGCCATGTAGGAGAGCTGGACATCTAAAAAATTAATAGATGTTTTGTTTGTTTCAAAAGTAAACTTCAGACCCCATTCATTTTCATTTAGATATCTAATGAACTCTTCAATGAGTGTGGGCTGGCCAATCCAAATCAACAGTAAATCGTCAATGAAACGATGGTAGCTTTTGATATGCTGGAGAAAAGGATTCTGTTCCCCATATATCATGCTAAGTTCAAACCAACCCATTACTAGATTAGCATATGAGGGCGCAAATTTCGCACCCATTGCTGTACCTTGCAATTGGAGATAAAAAGAGTCATCAAACTTGAAATAGTTGTGTGTCATTAAAAATTGTAACACATCTAGCATAAATTGGATAAATTCTTTGGTGAAATTCGTTTTATTCTCCAGATAAAATTTGACAGCAAGGATCCCCATAGTATGGGGGATAGATGAGTATAGGGCTACAACGTCTACTGTAAGCCAAGAAAAGTCATCTTGCCATGTAAAGCCATCAAAAATTTGAAGTACATGTTTAGTGTCTTTAAGGAAACTCGGTAAGGTAATAACAAGTGGCTGCAGTATACTGTCCAGCCATTCTGATAGGGGTTCGCAAAGCGAACCGATACCAGACACAATTGGTCTGCCTTTTACATTCACAATGCTCTTGTGCACTTTAGGCAAGACATGTATAATGGGGGTGATGGGATTGTCTACAGACAAAAAGTCAAATGTTTTGTCATCAATGTGGCCAAGCATAAGGCCATCATCTAAAAGGGAGATGAGGTCTTTTTTAAATTTGTGTACAGGATCACAAGGTAAAACCTTGTAATCAGTAGGATTATTAAGTTGCCTCATAATCTCTCCTTTATACGATTTTAAGTCCCAGATGACAACACTCCCACCTTTATCGGCATTCTTTATTACCAGGTTTGAATTTGACTTCAATTAAGTCAAGGCAATTCTCTCCTGTTTAGTGAGATTGGGTTTACCTTTCAAGAGTTTTTTTGCCATATCAACCAGGTCTTTCTCAATTCTTCTTTGAAAAGAAACCAAGGTGTCCCCCCTTGTCTGTAAAGGGTAAAAAATAGATTTTGGTTTAAACCCAATATGGGCATTGCATGTACCCAAATTTGGATCGACATACTCTTCATTCAGTGAAGCAAGAGTTTGGATGTCCCTGACTTCAGAGAAATCCAAACTCAAAATGTTTGAAGTATTTTCAGACAAGCTGCCATAATGGTCAATTCTTTTGTCAATCTGTTCACCACTCTCTTGTGTCAAATAAAAATGTTTTTTCAAAGTAAGTGCTCGAATAAATTTGTTTATATCTACCAAAGTTTAAAACAAATTAAACCTGGTGGTAGGGACAAAACCTAGTCCATAGCCGAGTACTTTGATTTCATCTTTATTTAATTTGTAATCAGTGAGATTAATAACATCATAGGTTGAGTCAATAGACTCATCCATTGAATTCAATGTTTTTTCATATGAAATACATGCATCATCTATCTAATTTGATATTTGTTTTGGCCCCTCCCTCTCCTTAGTGTATACCTGGGTTGTTGTCTTAAATTTGGATTTCCCCTTGTATTTGCCCCTCACCCTCGATTTGCATGGTTCATTGGGGTGATCTGAAAAACCTGATCAAGTATGTTACTATCGGTTTGTTCTTTCTGAGAGCCTGTCTGTTCTAATGCAACCTGGTATTTATTTGACATTGGGGGATGGTCAACTTCCTTTGAATTAAAGGATACAGTTTTTGATGTCTGATCTTTGGAGTTTTTTAGTATAGATTTTGGTTGTGCCCCTTGGGCCTGGTAGGCTTCATTATCTGGATTACTATGATCTGAATTGCTAGCCTCACCTGAATCTGAGCCACTCCAAGTTTCTTTTTTATTTTGATTTACTCTGTTAGACCTCCATCTACGTTTACGATCTCTAGATCGATTTCTGTTTTGCCTTTGCCAAATATAAACTTTATTTTGACTATAATCCATTTGGTCTCTCATGAACTTCTCATGTTTGGATTGAATTAACTCCTTTTTTAATTGTGCTATACTGTCATTCAAAATGTTGTCTAATTCTTTATAGTTTTTTTCTAACGTATTTAAATCCAATTCTTGTTGTAAAAGAGTGATTTGATCTCTGACTGCACGAAGCTTTATATTCAATGATGAGTCCCATCAATTTGAAAGAGCAGTCAGAGAGAGAATCATTAAATTTTTTGATAAATTCCTGGTCCTCTACAGAAAAAGTGGGAAATTTCTTAATTCTAAGGCCTCTAGGAACCATTTGTAGCCTAATATACCGATCAAGGGTCCACTTGTCCCATTTCAATCTCAATTCCTTTTTCATTAAATTTTCCATAGACTGAAACTTGTCACTTAGAGGGTTTACGCTATAATTTTCACAAAAAATATTTTCAAATTTTTTTTCTAATTGATCTAAATTATCAATAGTAGTGAGTGAATAAAATTGTTGGTCCGTATTGAAACCCGTTGCTGCTTCCATATTTGAAAGCTGGAAATGAAACTTCACAAAAAATGGTTGAATGTATCAAAAGATGGTAGCAACAATTGGACTTATTCAAATGGAAGTTAATGTATTGCTGTGTATGTGTGTATACCGCTATACATAAGCTTGAAAAGGTCACTAATCCTATGATAAATAAGAGAATATACACATAAGTGTCATAATCATAAAGCCAAAAATACTTGCTTTCTGGAAACTGGAAACAATTGTTCTACCGTGCTGAAAAATACACTTGAATACTTTGTTATAGCAGTAAGAAAAAACATGTGCTCTCTATTGGAACTGTGAATAGTTGTTTAACTGTGCGCAGAACAAACAGACAGGATTAGTTAGTTTAACAGTGCAATTGATTGCATGCTGTCTGCATGTCTGTATTTGCACGTATATAAACAATTATTCAAGCGTATAATTGTTTACACGTCTGTAAACAATTGTTCAAGCATATATAAAGTACAATTATATTTCCTGAAAAAAACACATATGAAGAATTTAATACTCATAAAAATCTTGAAAATGACAGAGAAAATATGTATATACTAGTGAAGAAGCTATCACCGAAAATATCACAACAATAATTTTGGATGCAATGTGATATAATAGAAAAATAAAAACCTAAAAAAACAACAACAAAGAAAGGGGTTAGTTGCAAGAACAAAAATAGATGATGTCAAAAAACAGAATTTATGCTTACCTGATAAATTACTTTCTCCAACGGTGTGTCCGGTCCACGGCGTCATCCTTACTTGTGGGATATTCTCTTCCCCAACAGGAAATGGCAAAGAGCCCAACAAAGCTGGTCATATGATCCCTCCTAGGCTCCGCCTACCCCAGTCATTCGACCGACGTACAGGAGGAAATATGCATAGGAGAAACCATATGATACCGTGGTGACTGTAGTTAGAGAAAATAATTCATCAGACCTGATTAAAAAAACCAGGGCGGGCCGTGGACCGGACACACCGTTGGAGAAAGTAATTTATCAGGTAAGCATAAATTCTGTTTTCTCCAACATAGGTGTGTCCGGTCCACGGCGTCATCCTTACTTGTGGGAACCAATACCAAAGCTTTAGGACACGGATGAAGGGAGGGAGCAAATCAGGTCACCTAAATGGAAGGCACCACGGCTTGCAAAACCTTTCTCCCAAAAATAGCCTCTGAAGAAGCAAAAGTATCAAATTTGTAAAATTTGGCAAAAGTGTGCAGTGAAGACCAAGTCGCTGCCTTACATATCTGGTCAACAGAAGCCTCGTTCTTGAAGGCCCATGTGGAAGCCACAGCCCTAGTGGAATGAGCTGTGATTCTTTCAGGAGGCTGCCGTCCGGCAGTCTCATAAGCCAATCGGATAATGCTTTTAAGCCAAAAAGAAAGAGAGGTAGAAGTTGCCTTTTGACCTCTCCTTTTACCAGAATAAACAACAAACAAAGAAGATGTTTGTCTGAAATCTTTAGTGGCCTCTAAATAGAATTTTAGAGCACGGACCACGTCCAAATTCTGTAACAAACGTTCCTTCTTTGAAACTGGATTCGGACACAAAGAAGGTACAACTATCTCCTGGTTAATATTCTTGTTGGAAACAACTTTCGGAAGAAAACCAGGCTTAGTACGCAAAACCACCTTATCTGCATGGAACACCAGATAGGGCGGAGAACACTGCAGAGCAGATAACTCAGAAACTCTTCTAGCAGAAGAAATTGCAACCAAAAACAAAACTTTCCAAGATAATAACTTAATATCTACGGAATGTAAGGGTTCAAACGGAACCCCTTGAAGAACTGACAGAACTAGATTAAGACTCCAGGGAGGAGTCAAAGGTCTGTAAACAGGCTTGATTCTAACCAGAGCCTGAACAAACGCTTGAACGTCTGGCACAGCTGCCAGCCTTTTGTGAAGTAAAACAGATAACGCAGAGATCTGTCCCTTCAGAGAACTTGCAGATAATCCTTTCTCCAAACCTTCTTGTAGAAAGGATAGAATCTTAGGAATTTTTATCTTGTTCCAGGGGAATCCTTTAGATTCACACCAACAGATATATTTTTTCCATATCTTATGGTAAATTTTTCTAGTTACAGGCTTTCTAGCCTGAATCAGAGTATTTATTACAGAATCTGAAAACCCACGCTTTGATAAAATCAAGCGTTCAATCTCCAAGCAGTCAGTTGGAGGGAAACCAGATTCGGATGTTCGAATGGACCTTGAACAAGAAGGTCCTGTCTCAAAGGTAGCTTCCATGGTGGAGCCGATGACATATTCACCAGGTCTGCATACCAAGTCCTGCGTGGCCACGCAGGAGCTATCAAGATCACCGAAGCCCTCTCCTGATTGATCCTGGCTACCAGCCTGGGAATGAGAGGAAACGGTGGGAATACATAAGCTAGGTTGAAGGTCCAAGGTGCTACTAGTGCATCTACTAGAGTCGCCTTGGGATCCCTGGATCTGGACCCGTAACAAGGAACCTTGAAGTTCTGACGAGAGGCCATCAGATCCATGTCTGGAATGCCCCATAATCGAGTTATTTGGGCAAAGATTTCCGGATGGAGTTCCCACTCCCCCGGATGGAATGTCTGACAACTCAGAAAATCCGCTTCCCAATTTTCCACTCCTGGGATATGGATTGCAGACAAGTGGCAGGAGTGATCCTCCGCCCATTGAATTATCTTGGTCACTTCCTCCATCGCCAGGGAACTCCTTGTTCCCCCCTGATGGTTGATATATGCAACTGTCGTCATGTTGTCTGATTGAAACCTTATGAATTTGGCCTTTGCTAGATGAGGCCAAGCTTTGAGAGCATTGAATATCGCTCTCAGTTTCAGAATGTTTATCGGGAGAAGAGATTCTTCCCGAGACCATATACCCTGAGCTTTCAGGGGTTCCCAGACCGCGCCCCAGCCCACCAGACTGGCGTCGGTCGTGACAATGACCCACTCTGGTCTGCGGAAGCTCATTCCCTGTGACAGGTTGTCCAGGATCAGCCACCAACGGAGTGAATCTCTGGTCCTTTGATCTACTTGAATCGTCGGAGACAAGTCTGTGTAATCCCCATTCCACTGTCTGAGCATGCACAGTTGTAATGGTCTTAGATGAATTCTTGCAAAAGGAACTATGTCCATTGCTGCAACCATCAATCCTATTACTTCCATGCACTGCGCTATGGAAGGACGAAGAACAGAATGAAGTACTTGACAAGAACTTAGAAGTTTTGATTTTCTGACCTCTGTCAGAAAAATCTTCATTTCTAAGGAGTCTATTATTGTTCCCAAGAAGGGAACTCTTGTTGACGGGGAAAGAGAACTTTTTTCTATGTTCACTTTCCATCCGTGAGATCTGAGAAAGGCTAGGACGATGTCCGTATGAGCCTTTGCTTTTGACAGAGACGACGCTTGAATCAGGATGTCGTCCAAGTACGGTACTACTGCAATGCCCCTTGGTCTTAGAACCGCTAGAAGGGGACCCTAGTACCTTTGTGAAAATTCTCGGAGCAGTGGCTAATCCGAATGGAAGTGCCACAAACTGGTAATGCTTGTCCAGAAAAGCGAACCTTAGGAACTGATGATGTTCCTTGTGGATAGGAATATGTAGGTACGCATCCTTTAAATCCACCGTGGTCATAAATTGACCTTCCTGGATGGTAGGAAGGATCGTTCGAATGGTTTCCATTTTGAACGATGGAACCCTGAGAAATTTGTTTAGGATCTTGAGATCTAAAATTGGTCTGAATGTTCCCTCTTTTTTGGGAACTATGAACAGGTTGGAGTAAAACCCCATCCCTTGTTCTCCTATTGGAACTGGATGAATTACTCCCATCTTTAACAGGTCTTCTACACAATGTAAGAATGCCTGTCTTTTTATTTGGTTTGAAGATAATTGAGACCTGTGGAACCTTCCCCTTGGGGGTAGTTCCTTGAATTCCAGGAGATAACCTTGAGAAACTATTTCTAGTGCCCAAGGATCCTGAACATCTCTTGCCCAGGCCTGAGCAAAGAGAGAAAGTCTGCCCCCCACCAGATCCGGACCCGGATCGGGGGCCATCCCTTCATGCTGTTTTGGTAGCAGTGGCAGGCTTCTTGGCCTGCTTACCCTAGTTCCAGCCTTGCATCGGTCTCCAGGCTGGTTTGGGTTGAGAAGTATTACCCTCTTGCTTAGAGGATGTAGAAGTAGAGGCTGGTCCGTTTCTGCGAAAGGGACGAAAATTAGGCTTATTTCTAGCCTTAAAAGACCTATCCTGAGGAAGGGCGTGGCCCTTTCCCCCGGTGATGTCTGAAATAATCTCTTTCAAATCAGGACCAAACAGTGTTTTGCCCTTGAAAAGGATGTTAAGCAATTTTGTCTTGGAAGACACATCCGCTGACCAAGACTTTAGCCAAAGCGCTCTGCGCGCCATGATAGCAAACCCTGAATTTTTCGACGCTAATCTAGCTAATTGCAAAGCGGCATCTAGAATAAAAGAGTTAGCCAATTTAAGTGCTTGAACTCTGTCCATAACCTCCTCATACGAAGATTCTTTATTGAGCGACTTTTCTAGTTCTTCGAACCAGAAACACGCTGCCGTAGTGACAGGAACAATGCATGAAATCGGTTGTAGAAGGTAACCTTGCTGAACAAACATCTTTTTAAGCAAACCCTCTAATTTTTTATCCATATGATCTTTGAAAGCACAACTATCTTCTATGGGAATAGTAGTGCGTTTGTTTAGAGTAGAGACCGCCCCCTCGACCTTAGGGACTGTCTGCCATAAGTCCTTTCTGGGGTCGACTATAGGAAATAATTTCTTAAATATAGGGGGAGGAACAAAAGGTATGCCGGGCCTTTCCCATTCCTTATTTACTATGTCCGCCACCCGCTTGGGTATAGGAAAAACATCGGGGGGCACCGGAACCTCTAGGAACTTGTCCATCTTACATAATTTCTCTGGAATGACCAAATTGTCACAATCATCCAGAGTAGATAATACCTCCTTAAGCAGTGCGCGGAGATGTTCTAATTTAAATTTAAATGTTACAACATCAGGTTCAGCTTGTTGAGAAATTTTTCCTGAATCTGAAATTTCTCCCTCAGACAAAACCTCCCTCCTGGCCCCTTCAGATTGGTGTGAGGGTATGTCAGAAACGTTATCATCAGCGTCCTCTTGCTCTTCAGTGTTTAAAACAGAGCAATCGCGCTTTCTCTGATAAGTAGGCATTTTAGATAAAATATTTTCAATAGAATTATCCATAACAGCCGTTAATTGTTGCATGGTAATAAGTATTGGCGCACTAGATGTACTAGGGGCCTCTTGTGTGGGCAAAACTGGTGTAGACACAGAAGGGGATGATGCAGTACCATGCTTACTCCCCTCATCTGAAGAATCATCTTGGGCACTATTATTATCTGTGGCATCATTGTCCCTACTTTGTTTGGACACTATGTCACAATTATCACATATATTTAAATGGGGAGACACATTGGCTTTCATACATATAGAACATCGCTTATCTGATGGTTCAGACATGTTAAACAGGCTTAAACTTGTCAACAAAGCATAAAAAACGTTTTAAAATAAAACCGTTACTGTCACTTTAAATTTTAAACAGAACACACTTTATTACTGAATATGCGAAAAAGCATGAAGCAATTGTTCAAAATTCACCAAAATTTCACCACAGTGTCTTAAAGCCTTAAAAGTATTGCACACCAAATTTGAAAGCTTTAACCCTTAAAATAACGGAACCGGAGCCGTTTTTACATTTAACCCCTATACAGTCCCAGGTATCTGCTTTGCTGAGACCCAACCAAGCCCAGAGGGGAATACGATACCAAATGAAGCCTTCTATAAGCTTTTTCAGTGGTTCTTAGCTCCTCACACATGCATCTGCATGCCTTGCTTTCCAAAAACAACTGTGCATTAGTGGCGCGAAAATGAGGCTCTGCCTATGATTAGAGAAGGCCCCCATCTGAAAAAGGTGTCCAAACAGTGCCTGCCGTTTTTAAACAACAATCCCCAAGATTATAATAACTATAAAGAGTTATAATCTGCCAAATATGCTTAGCAAAGTAATCGTTTTAGCCCAGAAAAATGTCTACCAGTTTTTTAAGCCCTTATAAAGCCCTTTATTCTTTTACTTAATCTAAGAAAATGGCTTACCGGTCCCCATAGGGAAAATGACAGCCTTCCAGCATTACAAGGTCTTGTTAGAAATGTGGCCAGTCATACCTCAGGCAGAAAAGTCTGCCAACTGCTTCCCCCAACTGAAGTTACTTCATCTCAACAGTCCTGTGTGGAAACAGCAATCGATTTTAGTAACGTTTGCTAAAATCATCTTCCTCTTACAAACAGAAATCTTCTTCTCTTTTCTGTTTCAGAGTAAATAGTACATACCAGCACTATTTTAAAATAACAAACACTTGATTGAAGAATAAAAACTACATTTAAACACCAAAAAACTCTTAGCCATCTCCGTGGAGATGTTGCCTGTGCAACGGCAAAGAGAATGACTGGGGTAGGCGGAGCCTAGGAGGGATCATATGACCAGCTTTGCTGGGCTCTTTGCCATTTCCTGTTGGGGAAGAGAATATCCCACAAGTAAGGATGATGCCGTGGACCGGACACACCTATGTTGGAGAAAACTAAATAACCAGGTTGATATGTGAAACAGTTCGTAGTTAAAGTTCTCCTTTGTGAATGTAGACCTCTGGACTGAAAACTATATATAAGTGAGTATATATGTAGAAAACGAACAGTAAATCCAAAGTCCCAGCTGCTAGGAAAAAGGATGCAAGAAAACGACACAAAAAAACAGTCATAGATGTGAACAAGCTTCCCTTCCGCTTGTAATGGTAAAAAACATAGGAGAAAACATCAAGGCTGAATTGCGGTTTCCTGCCGTGACAGACAGTCACTCCGAAGACCTCTGTGAAGTATGCCTGAGCTCGGTGGAAAAATGGAAAGACAATGTGGATCAACAGGGGTAAGTACTCACAGGATTCTTTGCAGCAAATGAATAAATGAATGGAGGGTTTGACTGTTGATTCTCCGGTAACTTTAACCATACGGCACGGCCACCGCTGCACCTCTGGAAGACCGGTGAATTCTTAGAACATCCACTCCTTGCGTCCGCTCTCTGGCGTGGCTGCGCTTCCTGTCACACCCCTTTGTCGATACCGGCCAATCCGTGCTCGTCTGTGATGTAGCTCCACCGCTCGGCCAATCCTTCTGAGGCGACTTCAAAATCCAAGTCCGGGGGACGTATGGGAATTCCCAGATAATTATCAGGAATCAAAAGTTCGTTATAAGACCTGGCTTAGTGAAAGGGATAATAGATAAATGTAGAAAGAAAAAAGCCATATGCGGTCTTAAGTAAAACGTTTAATTTATTGGTCAATATTAAAAATAATTGACAGTACTCAAAACGAAAAGTCTAACATGTTTCGGCACACGGCCTTACTCATAGACATAATTCTCTTAGTGAAAACCGCCAGTATTTAAAAGCAGTAGTGAGTATCTATTGGTTGTCATTAATTGCTAACAGATAACAAGTGTTAATTTGTTTAAACACCGGGGAGAACCTAACTGGCAATACTGTTAAGTAAACACATAGTTGCTACAAGCCCATATGGGATTAACATAAGTAAGTGGCATGTGAATTCCAGCCAACAATAGTAAATAAATAAATAAATGCACCATATGTAGCGGCTAGTTTAAATTGAATTAAATTAAATACAGACAGATTACAATATTACACCAATGAAACATGAGAGGCTTATTATTTTTGGTTTACTATGGCAATATGTGATCCAAACACTTATGGTCCTATATGCAATGCAAATACATCAGCCTGAAATGATACTGTATAATCGCTGTTATATGCAACAAAATAAAGATGACCTCTGTTTCATAGACTAATAATTCTAAATAAAAGAATGTGAATAACAAATGATAAGTCATGATGTGATGGACTAAAAAACGTTTGTAGCTCACACCTATGTTGATATTGAATAAATCAAATCTCAGCGCTTAAAGTGCTGTAAGACCTATGTGTTAATATTTAGTGGTCTGAAACCTGATATACGTGTATTTGTTTTAATAATTTGGTACCAAAAAGCCTGTGATGTTTTAGAACTATGCTGTAATAGCACAGAGATCAAATCACTATTTTACAACAAGAATTGGATTTAAATACGTTAGAAAAAAACTATAAAGAATTAGACAACATTTTGAATGACAGTATAGCACAATTAAAAAAGGAGTTAATTCAATCCAAACACGAGAAGTTCATGAGAGACCAAATGGATTATAGTCAAAATAAAGTTTATATTTGGCAAAGACAAAACAGAAATCGATCTAGAGATCGTAAACGTAGATGGAGGTCTAACAGAGTAAATCAAAATAAAAAAGAAACTTGGAGTGGTTCAGATTCAGGTGAGGCTAGCAATTCAGATCATAGTAATCCAGATAATGAAGCCTACCAGGCCCAAGGGGCACAACCAAAATCTATACTAAAAAACTCCAAAGATCAGACATCAAAAACTGTATCCTTTAATTCAAAGGAAGTTGACCATCCCCCAATGTCAAATAAATACCAGGTTGCATTAGAACAGACAGGCTCTCAGAAAGAACAAACCGATAGTAACATACTTGATCAGGTTTTTCAGATCACCCCAATGAACCATGCAAATCGAGGGTGAGGGGCAAATACAAGGGGAAATCCAAATTTAAGACAACAACCCAGGTATACACTAAGGAGAGGGAGGGGCCAAAACAAATATCAAATTTGATGGATGATACATGTATTTCATATGAAAAAACATTGAATTCAATGGATGAGTCTATTGACTCAACCTATGATGTTATTAATCTCACTGATTACAAATTAAATGAAGATGAAATCAAAGTACTTGGCTATGGACTAGGTTTTGTCCCTACCACCAGGTTTAATTTGTTTCAAACTTTGGTAGATATAAACAAATTTATTCGAGCACTTACTTTGAAAAAACATTTTTATTTGACACAAGAGAGTGGTGAACAGATTGACAATAGAATTGATCATTATGGCAGCTTGTCTGAAAATACTTCAAACATTTTGAGTTTGGATTTCTCTGAAGTCAGGGACATCCAAACTCTTGCTTCACTGAATGAAGAGTATGTCAATCCAAATTTGGGTACATGCAATGCCCATATTGGGTTTAAACCAAAATCTATTTTTTACCCTTTACAGACAAGGGGGGACACCTTGGTTTCTTTTCAAAGAAGAATTGAGAAAGACCTGGTTGATCTGGCAAAAAAAACCTTGAAAGGTAAACCCAATCGCACTAAACAGGAGAGAATTGCCTTGACTTAATTGAAGTCAAATTCAAACCTGGTAATAAAGAATGCCGATAAAGGTGGGAGTGTTGTCATCTGGGACTTAAAATCGTATAAAGGAGAGATTATGAGGCAACTTAATAATCCTACTGATTACAAGGTTTTACCTTGTGATCCTGTACACAAATTTAAAAAAGACCTCATCTCCCTTTTAGATGATGGCCTTATGCTTGGCCACATTGATGACAAAACATTTGACTTTTTGTCTGTAGACAATCCCATCACCCCCATTATACATGTCTTGCCTAAAGTGCACAAGAGCATTGTGAATGTAAAAGGCAGACCAATTGTGTCTGGTATCGGTTCGCTTTGCGAACCCCTCTCAGAATGGCTGGACAGTATACTGCAGCCACTTGTTATTACCTTACTGAGTTTCCTGAAAGACACTAAACATGTACTTCAAATTTTTGATGGCTTTACATGGCAAGATGACTTTTCTTGGCTTACAGTAGACGTTGTAGCCCTATACTCATCTATCCCCCATACTATGGGGATCCTTGCTGTCAAATTTTATCTGGAGAATAAAACGAATTTCACCAAAGAATTTATCCAATTTATTCTAGATGTGTTACAATTTTTATTGACACACAACTATTTCAAGTTTGATGACTCTTTTTATCTCCAATTGCAAGGTACAGCAATGGGTGCGAAATTTGCGCCCTCATATGCTAATCTAGTAATGGGTTGGTTTGAACTTAGCATGATATATGGGGAACAGAATCCTTTTCTCCAGCATATCAAAAGCTACCATCGTTTCATTGACGATTTACTGTTGATTTGGATTGGCCAGCCCACACTCATTGAAGAGTTCATTAGATATCTAAATGAAAATGAATGGGGTCTGAAGTTTACTTTTGAAACAAACAAAACATCTATTAATTTTTTAGATGTCCAGCTAAGTAATCTGGCTGGCACCAACAACATAAAAACACAAATTTTCAGAAAGCCTATATCAGGCAATACTCTCCTACATGGCAGAAGCAACCATCCCTTAAATGTTCCTTATGCCATAGCAAAGGGACAATATATTAGAATAAAAAGGAACTGTTCTGAAAAACAAGATTGTGTTACACAAAGTGAAGATCTTACCCACAGACTCATAAGTAGGGGTTATCATAACACTGCCATCCAAAAGGCCAAAAACGAAGTGGACTGTCTGGACAGGAAAATTCTGTTGGTCAATAAACCAAAAAGGACTGAATCCATGAGTGACAGGGTCACCTTTGTTACCCAATATTCATCTGACTACAATAACATCTGTAAGATCATTCGTAGACATTTACCTATGCTTAAGGCAGATGAGGGATTGGTTCCTTTTATTGACAAAGGATGTAGATTTTCCTATAGGAAAGGATGCACTATAGGAAATATTATTTCCCCAAGTGCTTTACCCAAGGAAAAAACAACTACAAGCTCGTGGTTACAATCTAGGGGCATGTATAAATGTGGGTACAGTGCATGTATCCCTTGCAGCTTTATCCAGAAGGGAAACGTTTTTTCTTCCGCCACTACAAACAAGTCATACACAGTGCAAAGTTGCGTCAATTGCCGCACAAAATTTGCAGTATATATGATTTGGTGCACATGTACCCCTAAACAATATGTGGGATGCACCTCAAGGGAGGTAAGAGAACGCATACGACAACATCTATCCGATATTAAACGATCGGAGCCTGTGTCTGATATGGCTAAGCATTTCATTCAGAAACATGCCAGTAGCAACACAACTTTTAGATGGATGGTCATTGACCATATACAAACACAAAATAGGGGTGGTGATCGTAATAAAGCCCTTTTGAAAAAAGAGGCATTTTGGATCTTCACTTTGAATCACGCATCCCTGATGGATATAATTCAATTAATGACATTATAAACTTCTGGGAGTAATTCACCAAGGTTTTATATGAACATGTATCTATCCAATTATTTGTTTTGGAATAACCATTATCAATTACACATGATGGGTTTTTCTATGGCCATAACCCCCATTTTTGGACAACCAGAAACCTGAGTAAATAAATAAATAATATTAAAATTAAATTTAAAATAAATTTCTTAACAAAAAAATTAATAACATATAGATCGTTCACTCTGATTGTACTCTCCCCTTGCATTTGCTTCTAATATTAATAGGACGATCTGTGTTACTATGACATATTTTCTAACCATCATAGGTCTTTTTAGTATAAAATTATTAAAATAAACAATATATATTAAGTTTTAGATTACTAAACTCCCCCTGTATTTGTTTCCAATATTAATAGGAAGATCTGTGCTATTACAGCATAGTTTCTAAAACATCACAGGCCTTTTGGTACCAAATTATTAAAACAAATACACGTATATCAGGTTTCAGACCACTAAATATTAACACATAGGTCTTACAGCACTTTAAGCGCTGAGATTTGATTTATTCAATATCAACATAGGTGTGAGCTACAAAAGTTTTTTAGTCCATCACATCATGACTTATCATTTGTTATTCACATTCTTTTATTTAGAATTATTAGTCTATGAAACAGAGGTCATCTTTATTTTGTTGCATATAACAGCGATTATACAGTATCATTTCAGGCTGATGTATTTGCATTGCATATAGGACCATAAGTGTTTGGATCACATATTGCCATAGTAAACCAAAAATAATAAGCCTCTCATGTTTCATTGGTGTAATATTGTAATCTGTCTGTATTTAATTTAATTCAATTTAAACTAGCCGCTACATATGGTGCATTTATTTATTTATTTACTATTGTTGGCTGGAATTCACATGCCACTTACTTATGTTAATCCCATATGGGCTTGTAGCAACTATGTGTTTACTTAACAGTATTGCCAGTTAGGTTCTCCCCAGTGTTTAAACAAATTAACACTTGTTATCTGTTAGCAATTAATGACAACCAATAGATACTCACTACTGCTTTTAAATACTGGCGGTTTTCACTAAGAGAATTATGTCTATGAGTAAGGCCGTGTGCCGAAACATGTTAGACTTTTCATTTTGAGTACTGTCAATTATTTTTAATATTGACCAATAAATTGGACGTTTTACTTAAGACCGAATAAGGCTTTTTTCTTTCTACATTTATCTATTATCCCTTTCACTAAGCCAGGTCTTATAACAAACTTTTGATTCCTGATAATTATCTGGGAATTCCCATACGTCCCCCGGACTTGGATTTTGAAGTCGCCTCAGAAGGATTGGCCGAGCGGTGGAGCTACGTCACAGACGAGCACGGATTGGCCGGTATCGACAAAGGGGTGTGACAGGAAGCGCAGCCACGTCAGAGAGCGGACGCAAGGAGTGGATGTTCTAAGAATTCACCGGTCTTCCAGAGGTGCAGCGGTGGCCGTGCCGTATGGTTAAAGTTACCGGAGAATCAACAGTCAAACCCTCCATTCATTTATTCATTTGCTGCAAAGAATCCTGTGAGTACTTACCCCTGTTGATCCACATTGTCTTTCCATTTTTCCACCGAGCTCAGGCATACTTCACAAAGGTCTTCGGAGTGACTGTCTGTCACGGCAGGAAACCGCAATTCAGCCTTGATGTTATCCTGCCCACTATTTTCAGCACTGTGTGTTCAAAGTACTTAAACCAATAACTTTGTGTTTAAAGCGCCATTTTGAAACCTAGGTATTGTAAACAGATTGGTACAGAGCAAAGGATACCCACGGAGTGGGTTTGGAAAACAATTAAATTTGCAGACAAGATTTCTGATATACGGTAGAGATATGTTAATGAAATGCTATTGATAAAAAGCGTATTTGGGGTAGTTAGTTAGTAACAGGCATAGAAAACATTTACTTACAGTGGCCCTTTAACTAGAAGTTGTTTTTTTGGTGAAGAAAACAAAAATAATCATTGAGATATAAACTTTTAAAATCAGATGAAAACAATTAAATCAAGATATGCTCTGTAGCGATGTGAGAGCAGAGGTTTGTGAGTGTTGTCTTAGAAATGAGTCTGTATGGTGCTGTAGCCTGGAGAGCAGTGAGTACCTGTAGCATATGTATGTATGTGTATATATTTATGTATGTTTATATCTGTATGAGTGTGTGTATATATGTATGTATGTGTATATCTGTATGTATGTGTATATATGTATGTAAATATGTATTTATGTATATATGTATTTGTATGTATGTAAGTATATATATGTATGTATGTATGTGTATATATGTATGTGTATATCTGTATGTATGTGTGTTTATATATGTATGCATGTGTATATATGTATGTATGTGTGAGTATATGTATGAATGCGTATATATGTATGTATGTATATATGTGTATTTATATGTATGTATGTGTATATATGTATGTATATATGTATGTATGTATATATATGTATGTAATTTGTATGTATGTGTGTTTTTATATATATATATATATATATATATATATATATATATATATATATATATATATATATATATATATATATATATATATATATGCATTGTTAGTTCCTACGGGAACAGGGCCCTCGATTCCCCCTGTTATTATTTGCTAAACTCTGTCTGGTGTCTTTTATCTTTGTACCCATGGCCAGCGCTGCGGAATCTGTTGGCACTTTATATATAAAGAAATATATATAAATATATATATATTTTTATATATATATATATATATATATATATATATATATATATATATATATATATATATATATATATACACACACACACACACACACACACATACAGTTGATTAAATGGAAATTAAAGCAAATTTTTAAGTTTTATATATAATGCAGAAGTTGAAGCTTGTATTTCAAATTAGATGCACAGAAAAAAAATGAAATTTGCCGTTTTTAAAATGTCTCTTAAATGAATTTGTCTCCTTTGCTTAAAATAAAACGGTGCATTGCTTAAAGGGACAGTCTACAATAGAATTTGTATTGTTTTAAAAGTTACATAATCCCTTTATTACCCATTCCCCAGTTTTGTATAACCAACATGGTTATATTAATATTCTTTTTACCTCTGTGATTACCTTGTATCTAAGCATCTTTTGACAGCCCCCTGATCACATGACTTTGTATTTATTATCTATTGACTTGCATTTAATACTGTGTTGTGCTAACTCTTAAATAACTTCCAGGGTGTGAACAGTGTTATCTATATGGTTCACATGAACTATTAGTCTCTTGATGTGAAAAGCAATTAAAAAAGCATGTGATAAGAGGCGGCCTTCAAGTGCTTAGAAATTAGCATATGAGTCTACCTAGGTTTAGTTTCTAAGAATACCAAGAGAAAAAAGCAAACTTGATGATTAAAGAAAATTGGAAAGTTCATTAAAATCCAATCTGAATATTGAAAGTTTAATTTTGACTAGACTGTCCCTTTAAAAGAAGGCCTTATATTCAGAAGTTACAGCTTTGCAGACTGGGAAAGGCTATGGGGTGGGGTTGAAAATTCCCTGAGAGACAGCGGTAACAGTACCTGCATATGTGTTCCAATATTCTGCTGTATTTTCTAACATGACATCTCAGATCACAGCATGTTCTGCTTTGGGGTATATTATAATGTACTCAGTTCTCTGAATTTATGGACGTATTTACCTATATATTTATGCTATTATGTTTTGAATTTAAGGATTCTACAGTGTGCATCTATAAAAAAAAAACTGGATAAAAACCCCAACAAACACTTTTTTCCACAACTCAAGACCAAGTGGTAGAAATCTAAAAAAAAGAGACCTGGCTATATGTTGTAGAGAATTTATGACCACAATTATACTTGGACTCGCACATGCATTACCTGGCCCTTTGCCAACTGACTGCAGGCAAAAGGATACAGAAAAATACTGAATGAAGCAGAAGCAGCGCTCAGACATTTTAATTAGCCATGAATTAGCAGTGAATGCCCCAGTGGGGGTGGTAACTTCAGCATTCTATTTATTTCAGTACATGATTTAGCAATAAAAATGGTATGCTGGACTCCTTGCAGAAAGCTCAGATATAACGCAGGACCTAACAGTCACTTCTGAGATTCCAGTGTATAAAGAAGTTTCATTTCTTTATTAAGACTAACAGTGAACAGAGAACATTTAAAGCTGAGGAGAATTTCAGGAATTCTAGCCATCTGTCTGCTGCTCCCATTGCATGTTACACTGTACAAGTTAAACTAAAGAGAGTTGAGAAATGTAATTGAGCATAAAGTCATTTGGCTATATCTAAATTGCTGAATTAGTATTAAAGGGACAGTCTAGTCCAAAATAAACTTTCATGATTCAGATAGAGAATGTCATTTTAAACAATTTTCCAATTTACTTTTATCACCAATTTTGCTTTGTTCTCTTGGTATTCTTAGTTGAAAGCTAAATCTAGGAGGTTCATATGCAAATTTGTAAGCCCTTGAAGGCCGCCTCTTCTCTCAAGGCATTTTGAAAGTTTTTCACCACTAGAGGGTGTTAGTTCATGTGTGCCATATAGATAACACTGTGCTCACGCACATGGAGTTCCAGTGAGCCAGCTCTAAATGGCTAAAATGGATGTCTGTCAAAAGAACTGAAATAAGGGGACAGTCTGCAGAGGCTTAGATACAAGGTAATCACAAAGGTAAAAAAGTGTATTTATATAACTGTGTTGGTTATGCAAAACTAGGGAATGGGTAATAAAGGGATTATCTATCTTTTTTAAAAATAAAAATTCTGGTGTAGACTGTCTCTTTAAGCTTAACAATTAAAGGGGCATGATGGTGCAATAATAAAATGCTGTAAGTGTAATGTGTTCTATTATTACAGAACTATTGCATTTAAGTAGGTTTAAAGTGCCATAAAACAGGTTGAGATCTGTGCATATACTAAAAGGACTAATTAATTAAAAACAGTTTGCATAAAAAAAATTTTTTAAAAATTGCTGGCAAGTATTTTAAAATAATTGTAAAAAATAAGCAAAAAACCTAAATAGCCATGCTATCTGGAGTAGACTATCCCCCCCAGGGATAGGCACGAACCATGGCTGTGGCGGACATTTTCTAAAGTAAAGACCTTAGTGAAGGATACCAAGGTACATTTCAAATTAAAAACATCATTATATAGTGCTGAATGTTATTATACTGATGCACATACCACTGATCCTATAACCAGCCCTTGTCTGGCTATACGCATATGCCAGTGTCACTACTTTGTCATTATATAGTGCTTAGTGTTATTATACTGATGCAGATACCACTGATCCTATAACCAGCCCTCCTCTGGCTATTCCCATGTGCTAGTGTCACTACTGTGTCATTATATAGCGCTTGGTGTTATTATACTGATGCAGATACCACTGATCCTATAACCAGCCCTCCTCTGGCTATTCCCATGTGCTAGTGTCACTACTGTGTCATTATATAGCGCTTGGTGTTATTATACTGATGCAGATACCACTGATCCTATAACCAGCCCTTGTCTGGCTATACGCATATGCCAGTGTCACTACTTTGTCATTATATAGTGCTGGGTGTTATTATACTGATGCAGATACTACTGATCCTATAACCAGCCCTCCTCTGGCTATACCCATGTGCCAGTGTCACTTCTGTGTCTTTGTACAGTGCTGGGTGTCATTATACAGATGCAGATACACATCCAGTATTTCACTCTGGCTTTATTTATTCCATAACTTATCACCCAATATTGCTAGCAGTCTCTTGACAAGCCACTAACTTTATTCACACTACATATTCTCCCTTTCCTATTATTTAATCAGAAAGAAAATATATACTAAGGTTGAGATATCTTTTCTTTCTAATTAAATACTACTTATAATAAACCTCAGGTGCTGGATAAAGTGCTTTACCTTTGCATATAAAGCTCCAGGGATACTTGCTTCTTGAATCTTCCCTCTCTCTCAGTCTCACTCAGTCATTTTCCCGGTACTAAGCGGCATCACGTGGGAGTGGCCACAACCCTGCGAAACGTGACGCTGCATGTGTCAAGGAGGAGTCAGCACCAGCATTCATCTGTCCTACTCCTCCCTCCCCACAGCAAAATGGGCGGTGGTCACTGCAAGGGCCAGTCACGGACACCCATGTCCGTGTATGGACACCTTACCTATCCCTGATCCCCCCCCTTATCAGTGTTTAGACACAAGCATTGTATTTCAATAGCTTCTAGGCATGCTCCAACAGATAATCCCTGATCACTTCTGCATTCTACCAATAGATATAGATACAGCCATAGAAGGAATGTGTGAGGGGAGTTAGAGCTTTACAATTCGGAAACTTAAATGAAAGGGTTAATGGTGAGGCACTGCAGGATAAGTTTGCAGGTAAAGTAATTAAAGTACATATTATATTTTGTCTCTATCCCAACTTGTTTTATGTCCCTTTAACTCCAACAATAGGATTTCTGAAGTCTATTTGAAAGCTGCAATGCATTACTGCTCCTAAGCAGGAAGCAAACAATGAGCCAATCAGGATTGGAATAGGTACAGCAATTTTATGCCCAGCTTACAAGTGGTATATCATATGCACTGCAGCTACTTAGCAGAAATGAATCCCTTTGCAGAGGTTAGACACAAGGAGTTTTGCTATAACATTCATGATACAGATAGAGCATGCAGTTTTAAACAACTTTCTAATTTGCTTCTATCATCAAAATGTTCTGTGCTCTTGGTATCTTTTGTTAAAAGGCAGGGACGTAATCTATGGAGCGTGCACGTGTCTGGAGCACTATATGGCAGAAGTTTTGCAAAAATATTATCCATTTATAAGAGCACTAGATGACAACACTATTCTCTGCAATATAGTGCTCCACACACCTACCTAGGTATCTCATCAACAAAAGATATCAAAACATAGGGCACCACATGGCATAGAAATGTCTGATATAAGAGTGGCATAAAGCAAATAAAAAATTCACTTACAATTAAACCTACACTACCTCGTGCCAAACAGCGAAGCCTGAGCTCTCTCAGTGGCACCGCTCACTGAACCCCTGAATCTCCAACTCCTTAGCTGTACAGACAAACAGCACCAGCATATATCCCACTTGTGTCCACCTCTTGTCATCAGCCAGAGAGGAAGGATCCGGACAACATCAACAAATATGGCTCAGGAACAAGTTTTACAATAAGATCAATACTTTATTAAGAACAAGATATGGGGGCGTGTCTGGGCCATTATAGTTTGCTCCTGGAGTGCTGCTGATAATCTGTTATCAGATTGGTACAGTATTCTTGGTTCACAGGCCGTTTCATCAGTTGTATTTTGATTGGACAGGAACAAGTTTAAATTGTTTTAATGGCTGTGAATATACATGCCTGATGCCTGCGAGCCGAGAAACACGTAGCATCTTTTATATATTTAGCCCAAGAGCCTTAGTGCATATATGTTGTTTTGTAATAAAGTATTGATCTTTTGTGTGATACTTGTTCTTGACGCCGTCTGGTCCCTTCCCTCCTGGACGATGACAAGCGTGTGATATATACTAATGCCAATCGTGTGTACAGCTGATGAGTTGGAGAGTCGAGGGTTCAGTGAGCTCATCCTGCACTGTTCGGCACAAGGGAGTGCCGCTTCAAGTGCGAGTGAGCTTTTGTTTGCTTTATATCAGTTTTATAGCGGTTTCTATGTCATGTGGCGCCCTCTGTTTTGATATCTTACAGATAACCAGCAGATTCATCCTTGCGCATTGAAGATGATTAGTTGTTTGGTTGGATTTTTTATTTTGGACTATTGGACTTTTTTGGGGTTTCATTTGTTTTTACTACATTTTATAAGGGCATTACTTTTGTTCTGCTCCCTAATTAGTGCGCCTCCCTGATACGATTGGTATCTCATCAACAAAAGAAATTGTAAACTGTTATAAAATGGTATCTGTAATCTTTATATCTGTCTGAATCACAAAATACACATTTTGGGTTTCATATCCCTTTAAGCATTATTTTACTAGGTCAGTTTAACACTGCATAATAAAAAACAAACAAAAAAACCATGAAACTACAAAAGTAGATTTTAATGAGAAAAAAAGTGAGCAAAAAATAAACATATATATATATATATATATATATATATATATATATACATACATACACACACACACACACAGTATACAACAAACATGCACCCTTACACATGCAGGCAAGTGGGGCGACTTGTTACAAATATTTAGGGATGGTTTTTTACTGCTGTTAGGGATACCTGGTAAGGAAATGCAAATTATACTCCCAATGTGACCTGTATAGCTTCTTATAGAAAGATTGATTACACTGCATTCACAGATTTTGATGCTTTGCAGTGCAGGGTCGGATTAACAAGTCTGCAAACACAAATTTAAAGGGACAGTCAAGTCCCAAATAACCTTTCATGATTCAGATAGGCCATGTAATTTTAAACTTTCCAATTTACTTTTATCCCCAATTTTGCTTTGTTCTCTTGGTATTCTTAGTTGAAAGCTACACCTAGGTAGGCTCATATGCTAATTTCTTAGACCTTGAAGGCCGCCTCTAATCTGAATGCCTTTTGACCACTAGAGGGCATTAGTTCATGTGTCTTATATAGTTAACATTGATCTCACACACGTGAAGTTACTTAGAAGTTAGCACTGATTGGCTAAAATGCATGTCTGTCAAAGGAACTGAAAATAAGGGGACAGTTTGCAGATGCTTAGATACAAGGTAATTACAGAGGCAAAATGTGTATTATAACTGTGTTGGCTATGCAAAACTGGGGAATGGGTAATAAAGGGATTATCTATCTTTTTAAACAACAACAATTCTGGTGTTGACTGTCCATTTAAGAAGAAGAAACTGTTTCTTTTGCTTCTCCACCACCTCCGAGATAGCAAGATAATTCACCCCTACACTCACATGATCGGATTGATGTGTCTTGCTCTTCCACAACCAGGGGGCAGCACTGCACAACAGAACTCTTGTGTAATGTTACATTTTGTCGCGTTATGCTGCATAGTAATTGGCAATTGTAGGCTGGCAGGTTCTATAGTCTATATCCCTTTAAGTCTGAGAAAAGTGCACACTACATACATCACAAGTCTAACTCTAGAACATAGCGGTTTTCAGAAATGGCCTCAGCAGTGTTGATAAGATAACATACTGCAAAGCAATGCAATATTTACTAACACATTGACTGTAGCAAGCCTTGTGTACTCCAGTAACAAGTTCAGACTGGATATTCCAAAGAATGCAAGTGGTAGGGGTGGTTTTATGTATTGAGAAAGTTTGACAATCTGATGTTATTTGATTTCAAGACAAGACAACACAATAATTACAAGTAGTTTTATGCCCCTTTAAGGTTATTTAGGGAATTTAATGTATCTTTAAAAGGTACACTAAACACACTATAAAGTCTTTTTTTGTTGTTGTCTTTCAATAAAATTAACATAATAGGTGCTTGTATTATTTAAGACATTAACATTTTGCTTTTAAGTGCTTGCCTTATTTTGAGGACCCAAACTGTACTTGTTACTGGCATAAACACAGCTAACCTCTGTCTCATTTTGTTAGCTAAATATGCAATACTTTACAGTTCCTTATCCGATTTATGCTAAAGGAAATTAGGGACAGATATGTGGCAGACATTATTGTGAGTAAATCTTTATTTGTGTGTGTGTTGAATGGTATTCAAATAGTTTTAGAAAATGTAACAATGTTAACATTTTAATATTAATCTTGGGAAGACAATTATGATATTTTAATGCATTAGGTATGTAGTTGAGAAGCTACTACACTATAAAAAAACTATTTGAGTATAATTACTATTATTATTATAATTACAACTACAAAAGCAATGTAATGAGTTTCTGCACTCCAAACAAACCAAACTGAAAGCTCTGCACCTTAGAGCTATGTTAATAACAGCGCACATGATAGAAAAGCTCCCTGTGCCTTGAGATATCAAATAAATTATACTCCTTAAAATGGGATTAAACAAAAATTCTACTGTGCATATAAAAAAACAATATGCAAAAAAATGTGAACACATTTTTACCATGGAAATAAAAGCTGTTAAAGAGGACAGTGTAGTTAAAATTAAACTTTCATGATTCAGATAGGGCATGCAATATTAAACAACTTTCTAATTTACTTTTATCATCAAATTTGCGTTGTTCTCTTGGTATTCTTTGTTGAAAGCTAAATCTAGCTTCCTATCACAGAAGCGACTATCAATGTCCCAAAGGACAAGAGATTAAAAATTCCCAGCATCGACAAGGCCCGGTGATCAGATAAAGAATCTCCATCCACAAGTTCCTAAGGAAAGAAGCAGGAAGGAGGCACCAACATCCAGAGAGACTAACTTGGGAACCAGGATACCTATCCTCGATTCCTCACTACCCCTCAGAAACCCGAAGGGAGGGTACACTGCAGACAAGAGAAACCCTCGACCCACTGAACTCTTAAGAGTCAGATAAGGAAAACAACCTCAGGAGGAGCCAACTGGAAACACGCAGTAGACCAGATCCTTCCAAATGGAAGGAAAACAAAGAAACCCAGGAATATTCCAGTAAAGAAATTCGCAGGAAAAACTTCCTCCATCTCTCCAGAAGAGAGAAAGAAACCGCCCCAGTAGGAACAAGGAGATTTCCCCAGGACCGGGAAAAAAGCCTACTACTGAACGCCAGACAAATCCAAGACTATTAAAATCTGGAAAACAGATTAACCAAACTGCCAAGTCAAAGACAATGACTAAGTTAAAAAACTGGACTCCTAAAACAGGTGCCGTATCAAGACCAAAAACCTTGCGGAACAACCACAAAGTTACCTGGAAATTGAATTTGCACAAAAGTTGATGCATGCCATACCCCTATGGAGCCTTGAACTCTGATCTCTCATGAAGTATCCCAGTGGCTGTCCACTCCCATAAGGCTTCTAAGATAACACCCACAAAGTCAGAAGACAAAGGAAGGACCCAAAGAGATCAGAACTCCATGATTCAGAGAATATGACAATCTCTAAAGATCCAGTCTGGATCAACCCTCAGACAACCTACAGCTCAAGGAATTAACAAATGAACGAGCATCCTAAAACTCCTATCGGTTGATGGCAAGAGAGACTGCATAACAATCCCCTAGATCCCCAAGTATATAGGATCAAAAAGAGGATACTGCAAGGACAAAAACAGTCCTAAGAACCGAGTCTCCCCAACCAGATGCCCGAAAGTCCTACCGTAAAAGGCAAGGGGAAGCAAAAAGCACAGCAATCCTCAAAAAAGAGGAGAGTAACACTGGCGAAAGAGATCTGAAAATCGGACAATCCCATCCACAAGGAGTACCTATAGGGGGGACTAATCGCCCCCTACACCAGGTACTGAGATCTCCATGCAGTCATCTGATCCTCCCCCCTCGGAAGGGAGTACTTTAGCACCTGTTCAAAGGACCTCAGGAACTACAAATATACTGCCATAGCAGAATTCGTAATCCCAGCAAACCATATAAGCTATGCAGGGACAAAACACTTAGTATCGAGCACAACAAAACAGACGCCATTCAGAGGGACCAGCCTGATATCTAGGATAGAAGGGCCTCCTATAACTTGTAGAAACAAGAAAAACAACCTTGTAACAAGAGGTAAGAAACTTAGTACCCAAACAGGACCAGTCTGTTGTCAAGGATACAAAATGTCTGATATAACCTCAAAAGAACAGAGTGAACTAGTACCCAACCAGGACCAGCCTGCTGACCAGGGTACAACTGAACTGTTCAAGGGCTAACTGAAAGTTCTAAACTCTAGCAGGGCTAGAATAAACAAACAGACAGACAAAGAAGCTCTGGGGCTTAAACATTTTTTTTCCATGTTTGACTTCTGCCGGAAGTAACATCCAACACGACCATAAAATCGCTAGAATCAAAATCCCAGAGAAAAAATAATTTTCTTAAAATGGAAAATCTACAACACCCACGAGCTCCAAAATAAAGAAATGAAACACATCCTAACCGGATCAAAAGACGTAGGCCGCACCCGCAGGTGAACACCAAAGAGGTATGGAACTACAACCGTCTCATCCCTCCATCGTCTAGCACTGTTTGCCATCTGATTCAGAAGCCTGGAGGATCCATTGACTAATCAGAACTGGAATCCTCCAAAGCCGCCAACACATGCCGCAGCAGTACATGCAGGCATGCCAGAATGAATCTAAATGCAAAATCCACCTCCGGTGGGGCATCAGAAGGCCCCGACCATGAAGGCTATACCCCTGAAGCCTCAGAGGAAACCGCTTCCCCAGAGGAAAGATCCGATATAATTGAACTTGCGCCTGATACTCTAACCTCACCCCAGAGGGAGAAGAGAGCACTCTATTAAGGCATACGGAACATAAATGATTGGGCTGGATTTCCCTGGCCTCCCCACAATCTACGCAAGTAACAGAATCTGGATCAGAGAAATCCTTCTCCAAACTATCAGAATCCTCCATAGCTTGACTTATTAAATTATGGACAAAAGCAAATGGCACCTTACACCCCCAATGGCTGGGGCACTCAACACCTTCTATGACCCAGACAAGTATAGAAACAGATCCTCTCCACCGACACTCGGTCACAAATACAGAAATGGAGATCGAAAACGTGACCACGCCCAGTCTTGAGATGCGACATGTAGGCCAAAGAAAAGCATGCCAGTCCACAAGAACTGCGTAGCTCGAAAAAATGGTATGTTATGTAATAGCCATGAGTCCCAACATTTCTACACATAAGCAGACAGAATAACATAACAAACATGATTAAAGTTCCCCACTGCTCAATAACCCCCCTCAGGAAACAATAACCCTCGATTCCATAAAGATAAAGGAGTGCCACTGAGACCCTGTCTTCTATCATTTACATTACATTCCCACAATGAAAGGAAAATTAAACGATTTTACCGGAATCTATGCTGTGGAACATTACCCCGTTCCTTCAAGTTTGAAAGATAGTAATGTTGCTTCTGACATGGACTTGAGTGAAGAAAGCAGGCAGCGAAACTCTTCAATGCTGATTGCTTAAGGAGCTGTTAATATGAGTTGGGATGGTTTCGCAGAAAGACTCTCCCTGCATCTCCAGACTCTAAATTTCATCCATGCTCTCACTGAGAGGCTGACAGGACTACTTAAAACTCCAGTCCCATCTCGAAGAGTGCTACCCTCCATAAGAGACTACTCCGAAATCTTCTGACGCTTCTTTAGCTACCTCCTGTTATGAAAGGTAAAGAATGACTGGGGGATGAGGGAAGTGGGGGAGGTATTTAAGCATTTGGCTTGGGTGTCTTTGCCTCCTCCTGGTGGCCAGGTTCTGTGTTTCCCAAAAGTAATGAATGCAGCTGTGGACTCGTTTTAAGAAGAAAAAGATAATCAGAATTCAATATTTTGCCTTGTAAATCTCCTTTTTTGACAAAACTGTAGTCTACCTCATTACTTGTCAGGTCAATGTAAACAAGTGCTGAGTGTCTGTGTGGGTGTCTGTGTCTGAGATTATTTGTGTGTTTCTTTGCGTGTCTGCTAGAGTGTCTAAATGTGAATCCTTATGTGTCAGTGTGTTTCTGTGTTTGTGTGTTACTACCTTTACAACATTTCCAAGTTTGACTACACTTAAGAATAAAGTGCATATACGTTTAAGTCACTTGGACAAAAATTGCACATGCCAAAGTGGGGAGGGGGCTGATCAATGGTTAAGTAAGGGGCCCCAAATTTACTAATGGCGGCCCTGCGTTAAAGGGAAAATATGAAGCAGCTGCCACTCGCCGAATATATTTTCAACTATACCGGAAGTATCCTTGATTCTAGACACTATGTTTTTTTAATTTGTCCCCTTCTCTTCTTGTTTAGTGGCCTGTTTGTATAACTCATGTGCAAAGCAAGCACAATCGACCACGGGAGTGAGTGTTCCTTTACAAGCGCTACCCTTTAGAACTTCACTGACTCAAAGGAATTCTCTTTTTAACCAAGACAACAAAATATCTTAACCTACAACATCCCTGATACTATTTACCTCAGGATATTAAAGTAATAAATACAGAAAAGTAATTATACATAGGTTCCTTTTCTAATGCAGTGTACTCATGCGCTGAAGATGAGCAAGTACAGGATAGTAAGAAGCCTACTACATATTGCATATGTGTTCTGCTCAGGCCCAGCAGTGCGCTGCAGCTCCTGAAAGTGTTATAATTAATTATTTTTTTTATTTTATTTTTATAGTCATTTAAAGGACCACTCAATGCAGTAGAATTGCATATTAAAAAAAGACACTGATTTAATACCTACTCTGAATTTCAAATAAGCAGTAGATTTTTTTTCCTGACATATTTATTTTTTCCCCCATTTTCCAGCCCCTGTATCATGTGACAGACATGAGTCAGTCAATCATAGACTCGTATAAGTATACCCTGTGCGATTGTGCACATGCTCAATAGGATCTTGTTCCCCTGAAAGTGTGCAAATAAAAAGACTGTGCAAAATTTGATAATATAAATAAATTGGAAAGTGTCTTAAAACTGCATGCTCTTTCTGAATCATAAAAGTTTATTTTGACTTGAGTGTCCCTTCAAAGGGACTTGTTACCTAAATAATAAATCACTTCACAGTGATACAGCATTTATGGAAAAAGGTAACTAAAATGTTACATGAACATCTCTACGTAAAAAAAAAATATTTTACCTCAAAATTTCGCCAGTGGCCACATCTCATTCATTATAAAGGACATTGAAAAATCAAATAAGGATGCTAGTCCCAGGACTTAAACTGAGGAGGTAAATAAAGTGACTGTGACTGCATATACCACGTGCATGCTCCCTTTTAAGGAAGTTTACTTTTAAATCTCACAAGATAATGGTTTAGTTCCACAATATCACAATAAAGCATTAATGTGATAAGATGCTATTTGTTTTCACCATGTAGAGCGTAGCTAGAGGATAACTGCTCACACAGCACTTACTCTGGTAAGTTCAGAGCCAGACTAGGAAACCAGACCAGCGCTAGAAATGTTAGAAGACCCACCCCAGCCCTTCACCCCCTTCACTTCCCTACCTTGTTTAGGCGCATTTCTCCTTCGGAACAGGCCCCCACACCCTCTGCCACTTTTCTGCCGTTACAGTCCCCCACACCCTTATAAAGTGGAGCGTCCTTGAAGAAATGTGCTATGCATGCGCATTAGGCTTGCTCCGTGACCTCCCTGACCATGTATGTGGCCCTACGGCAATAGCAGCCCACGAGCCGCCGGGAAAATCCCGGTATCCTGGCGAAATAATCCGGCACTGGGTAAAAATAATACATTTTGGGGTAAAATAATCTTCTTTTTATATGTAGAGATGTTTATGTGATGTTTTCTAATCAGCTTTTTACAGGAATGTTGGAAAAATATGTGATTTGGCATATGGGTAATGTTTTCCTTTAAGCACATGATTAAAGAAAAAGAATCATCTTATTTTTTGCTTAAAAATTCCACTGACAAAAGAAAACAACCAGTATATTCTGAATTTCCCCACTTCAGATTAAAAACCCACATCCTCTGAGTATCCATCAGAAAATCATGTTAACTATTTATTCCCCCATACACACATGCATGCAATATCCCACAGAGAATCATGTTAACTCTTTATTCCCCCATACACACATGCATGCAATATCCCACAGAGAATCATGTTAACTCTTTATTCCCCCATACACACATGCATGCAATATCCCACAGAGAATCATGTTAACTCTTTATTCCCCCATACACACATGCATGCAATATCCCACAGAGAATCATGTTAACTCTTTATTCCCCCATACACACATGCATGCAATATCCCACAGAGAATCATGTTAACTCTTTATTCCCCCATACACACATGCATGCAATATCCCACAGAGAATCATGTTAACTCTTTATTCCCCCATACACACATGCATGCAATATCCCACAGAGAATCATGTTAACTCTTTATTCCCCCATACACACATGCATGCAATATCCAGCAGAGAATCATGTTAACTCTTTATTCCCCCATACACACATGCATGCAATATCCAGCAGAGAATCATGTTAACTCTTTATTCCCCCATACACACATGCATGCAATATCCAGCAGAGAATCATATTAACTCTTTATTCCCCCATACACATATGCATGCAATATCCAGCAGAGAATCATGTTAACTCTTTATTCCCCCATACAAACATGCATGCAATATCCCACAGAGAATCATGTTAACTCTTTATTCCCCCATACACACATGCATGCAATATCCCACAGAGAATCATGTTAACTATTTATTCCCCATACACACATGCATGCAATATCCAGCAGAGAATCATGTTAACTCTTTATTCCCCCATACACACATGCATGCAATATCCAGCAGAGAATCATGTTAACTCTTTATTCCCCCATACACACATGCATGCAATATCCAGCAGAGAATCATATTAACTCTTTATTCCCCCATACACATATGCATGCAATATCCAGCAGAGAATCATGTTAACTCTTTATTCCCCCATACAAACATGCATGCAATATCCCACAGAGAATCATGTTAACTCTTTATTCCCCCATACACACATGCATGCAATATCCCACAGAGAATCATGTTAACTCTTTATTCCCCCATACACACATGCATGCAATATCCAGCAGAGAATCATGTTAACTATTTATTCCCCCATACACACATGCATGCAATATCCCACAGAGAATCATGTTAACTCTTTATTCCCCCATACAAACATGCATGCAATATCCAGCAGAGAATCATGTTAACTATTTATTCCCCCATACACACATGCATGCAATATCCAGCAGAGAATCATGTTAACTCTTTATTCCCCCATACACACATGCATGCAATATCCCACAGAGAATCATGTTAACTCTTTATTCCCCCATACACACATGTATGCAATATCCCACAGAGAATCATGTTAACTCTTTATTCCCCCATACACACATGCATGCAATATCCCACAGAGAATCATGTTAACTCTTTATTCCCCCATACACACATGCATGCAATATCCAGCAGAGAATCATGTTAACTATTTATTCCCCCATACACACATGCATGCAATATCCCACAGAGAATCATGTTAACTCTTTATTCCCCCATACAAACATGCATGCAATATCCAGCAGAGAATCATGTTAACTATTTATTCCCCCATACACACATGCATGCAATATCCAGCAGAGAATCATGTTAACTCTTTATTCCCCCATACACACATGCATGCAATATCCCACAGAGAATCATGTTAACTCTTTATTCCCCCATACACACATGTATGCAATATCCCACAGAGAATCATGTTAACTCTTTATTCCCCCATACAAACATGCATGCAATATCCAGCAGAGAATCATGTTAACTATTTATTCCCCCATACACACATGCATGCAATATCCAGCAGAGAATCATGTTAACTCTTTATTCCCCCATACACACATGCATGCAATATCCCACAGAGAATCATGTTAACTCTTTATTCCCCCATACACACATGCATGCAATATCTAGCAGAGAATCATATTAACACTTTATTCTCCCATACACACATGCGTGCAATATCCCACAGAGAATCATGTTAACTCTTTATTACCCCATATACACATGCATGCAATATCCAGCAGAGAATTATGTTAACTCTTTATTCCCCCATACACACATGCATGCAATATCTAGCAGAGAATCATGTTAACTCTTTATTCCCCCATACACGCATGAATTCTATATCCCCCAGAGAATTATGTTAACTCTTTATTACCCCATACACACATGCATGCAATATCCCGCAGAGAATTATGTTAACTCTTTATTACCCCATACACACATGCATGCAATATCCCGCAGAGAATTATGTTAACTCTTTATTACCCCATACACACATGCATGCAATATCCCGCAGAGAATTATGTTAACTCTTTATTCCCCCATACACACATGCATGCAATATCTAGCAGAGAATCATGTTAACTCTTTATTCCCCCATACACGCATGAATTCTATATCCCCCAGAGAATTATGTTAACTCTTTATTCCCCCATACAAACATGCGTACAATATCTAGCAGAGAATTATGTTAACTCTTTATTCCCCCATACACACATGCATGCAATATCCAGCAGAGAATTATGTTAACTCTTTATTCCCCCATACACACATGCATGCAATATCCCACAGAGAATCATGTTAACTCTTTATTCCCCCATACACGCATGAATTCTATATCCCCCAGAGAATTATGTTAACTCTTTATTCCCCCATACAAACATGCATGCAATATCTAGCAGAGAATTATGTTAACTCTTTATTCCCCCATACACACATGCATGCAATATCTAGCAGAGAATCCTATTAACTCTTTATTCCCCCATACACACATGCATGCCATATCCAGCAGAGAATCGTGTTAACTATTTATTCCCCCATACACACATGCATGCAATATCCAGCAGAGAATCATGTTAACTCTTTATTTCCCCATACACACATGCATGCAATATCCAGCAGAGAATCATGTTAACTATTTATTCCCCCATACACACATGCATGCAATATCCAGCAGAGAATCATGTTAACTCTTTATTTCCCCATACACACATGCATGCAATATCCCACAGAGAATCATGTTAACTCTTTATTCCCCCATACACACATGCATGCAATATCTAGCAGAGAATCATATTAACTCTTTATTACCCCATACACACATGCATGCCATATCCAGCAGAGAATCGTGTTAACTATTTTTTCCCCCATACACACATGCATGCACTATTCACAGAGAATCATGTTAACTATTTATTCCCCCATACAAACATGCATGCAATATCCAGCAGAGAATCATGTTAACTCTTTATTTCCCCATACACACATGCATGCAATATCCCACAGAGAATCATGTTAACTCTTTATTTCCCCATACAAACATGCATGCAATATCCCGCAGAGAATTATGTTAACTCTTTATTCCCCCATACAAACATGCGTGCAATATCTAGCAGAGAATCATATTCTCTTTATACCCCCATACACACATGCATGCAATATCCGGCAGAGAATCATATTAACTTTTATTCCCCCATACACACATGCATGCAATATCCAGCAGAGAATCCTATTAACTCTTTATTCCCCCATACACACATGCATGCCATATCCAGCAGAGAATCGTGTTAACTATTTTTTCCCCCATACACACATGCATGCACTATTCGCAGAGAATCATGTTAACTATTTATTCCCCCATACAAACATGCATGCAATATCCAGCAGAGAATCATGTTAACTATTTATTCCCCCATACAAACATGCATGCAATATCCAGCAGAGAATCATGTTAACTATTTATTCCCCCATACACACATGCATGCAATATCCCACAGAGAATCATATTAACTCTTTATTCCCCCATACACACATGCATGCACTATTCGCAGAGAATCATGTTAACTATTTATTCCCCCATACAAACATGCATGCAATATCCAGCAGAGAATCATGTTAACTATTTATTCCCCCATACAAACATGCATGCAATATCCTGCAGAGAATCATGTTAACTATTTATTCCCCCATACAAACATGCATGCAATATCCAGCAGAGAATCATGTTAACTATTTATTCCCCCATACAAACATGCATGCAATATCCAGCAGAGAATCATGTTAACTATTTATTCCCCCATACAAACATGCATGCAATATCCAGCAGAGAATCATATTAACTCTTTATTCCCCCATACAAACATGCATGCAATATCCAGCAGAGAATCATGTTAACTATTTATTCCCCCATACAAACATGCATGCAATATCCAGCAGAGAATCGTGTTAACTCTTTATTCCCCCATACACACATGCGTGCAATATCCAGCAGAGAATCATGTTAACTCTTTATTCCCCATACAAACATGCATGCAATATTCGCAGAGAATCATGTTAACTCTTTATTCCCCCATACACACATGCATGCACTATTCACAGAGAATCATATTAACTCTTTATTCCCCCATACACACATGCATGCAATATCCAGCAGAGAATTATGTTAACTCTTTATTCCCCCAAACAAACATGCAAGCAATATCCAGCAGAGAATTATGTTAATGCTTTATACCCCCATACACATATGTATGCAATATCCAGCAGAGAATCATATTAACTCTTTATTCCCCCATACACACATGCATGCAATATCCAGCAGAGAATCATGTTAACTCTTTATTCCCCATACAAACATGCATGCAATATTCGCAGAGAATCATGTTAACTCTTTATTCCCCCATACACACATGCATGCAATATCCAGCAGAGAATCATATTAACTCTTTATTCCCCCAAACAAACATGCAAGCAATATCCAGCAGAGAATTATGTTAATGCTTTATACCCCCATACACACATGTATGCAATATCCAGCAGAGAATCATATTAACTCTTTATTCCCCCATACACACATGCATGCAATATCCAGCAGAGAATCATATTAACTCTTTATTCCCCCATACACACATGCATGCAATAAAAAAGCAATGTTTTACCACACTCAATATATTCACAGTTGGTTTAAACAAACAGTGTTCTGAGGGCTAACACATCAATAAGTGATAGAAGAACAACACTTTAATTAGAGTATCATTAATGGATGAAGCCTACATTGCTCAGCTGGATATTGTAAATCTCTGCATAATCTAGGCTGGCCTAAGCTTTCAACATCTTAAATTTGTAAAGAATCATCTTGTGGTGACAGGCTGTTTTCAATTATAAACATGTATTTTCAGCTAAACCTAAATTAACTATTTGAAACATGTTTTAATTGCAACTATAACACAAAACTACAAATCAGTTTAGCATGTTGTGCAATCAGTCTAATGTGTTTAAAGGGAATAATAAATAAAAAGATCATTGATCTTATTTTTTTTTTTATTTCACCCATGGGCATAATGTTAACTAGGCATTTATTTCACAGCTATTTTTATAAGATTGAATGTAAAACATTGCACAATAAATTCTGCTTTTATAAAAAAAAAAATGAAAATATAAATATATAAATTTGACTAAACTCAGTAATTTATAAGAAATATTTTATTGCAATAATAATATGCCCTAAATAGCTACATCATCCAAATTGTGCACTATTAATTCTAGATTATGTGTTGAAATCATGCAAAGAAGTTCAAGCAGAAACATAAAGACTGCTTTTGATTGTGTAACCAACTTAAAGAGATATTAAACAGTATGAAATTGTAACATAAAATGTCTAATTATATGTAGTTAAAACACTTTGTAATAAACTTTTATTATTTATATTGTCCCATTTTCTTGTAATTTAGCACTGAAAATTATTGGTTTAAAAAATTCTACTGAGTTTCTATAAAGTAATGGGCAGCGCCATGTCTAAACTTAAAGGGACACTGAACCCAAATTTTTCTTTCGTGATTCAGATAGAGCATGACATTTTAAGCAACTTTCTAATTTACTCCTATTATCAAATTTTCTTTATTCTCTTGGTATCTTTATTTGAAATGCAAGAGTGTAAGTTTAGATGCCGGACCATTTTTGGTGAACTACCTGGGTTGTCCTTGCTGATTGGCAGATAAATTCATCCACCAATAAAAAAGTGCTGTCCAGAGGTCTGAACCAAGAAAAAAAGCTTAGATGCCTTTTTCAAATAAAGATAGCAAGAGAACGAAGAAAGTTGCTTAAAATTGCATGCTCTATCTGAATCACGAAAGAAAAAAATTGGGTCAGTGTCCCTTTAAGTTTTAACCTTACATCACTTTCCTGCTGCAAATAATTAGGAACAGGGATAAAACAGACAATAAAATAGACTAATACAAACAAGGCTGTGTGGGATTCTACACAGCCTTGTTAACACAAACTACTTTATTTCCTGGTTTATAGATCTTTCCCTAATTGTTGTCCATAGAAGACAGAGATAAATACGAAGCTAGTTCAAATATGGCGGCACCCTTTCCTTTATAGAATCTAGAATACTTTACAGAAACTAAACTTTTACCACTCATATCATAAATATTTAAACAACTAATATAACGGTAAAAGAACAAACATCTAAATATTACTCTAAGGCTCATTTTTGCTTTGAATACATCAATTTCTAACATGCATTTACTGTTTAAAGGAATAATAAACTCACATATTTTCTTTAATGATTCAAATAGAACAGGCGATTTTAAGCAACTTTCTAATTTACTCCTATTATCAATGTTCCTTCATTCTCTTGCAATCTTTATTTGAAAAGTAGAAATGTAAAGCTTAGGAGCCAGCCCATTTATGGTTCAGCACCTGGGTAGCGCTTGCTGATTGGTGGCTAAAACTTTGGGTTTAGTAGCCCTTTAACCCTTTCAGTGCTAATGATAGCTCGGAGCCAACGCAGAGTTTCCCACTCAGGTGCTAATGACGGCTCAGAGCCATCACTAGCACTCTCCCACCTTAAGGGAAGATCTGGGAGCTCCCACCCGGCGATTGGGCCTGTATAGTGACAGGCATCGCCGGGCTTCACGTTTTGCGTGGTGAAATCACGCGTAATGACGTCACCGCGCAACTTTATTTCAAAATGATAATGACAAATATAGGGAAATGGGGCATCCTGCTTAGAAGCCTGTATCTCAGGCATCTAAGCAGCTACAGACCCCCAAGACCCATAGTTGGAAAGGTAATCACCTAACCTTTCCAACAGTGTAAGTATTGGGGATCTGGAAAAAAAAAAGTTAAAAAAGTGCTTAGCACTCAAAGGGTTAATATCCCTTTAAAGGACCACTAAATGCGGTAGAATTGAATAACTGACAAATACACAATAAAAAGACAATGCATTAGCACTTTGAATTTGAAATGAGCAGTAGAGTTTTTTTTGGCAAATTTCAAAGTAAATCCAATGTTCCCACTTCCTGTACCATGTGACAGGTATCAGCAATCACACAATGCATATAGTATATACTGTGCCGTTTTGCACATGCTTAGTAGGAACCGGAACCTCAGAAAGTGTGTATATAAAAAGAATGTGCACATTTTTATAATGGAATTATATTGCTTTTTTTAATTGCATGCTTTATCTAACTCATAAAACTTTTTGACATTAGTGTCAGTTTAAATTAACTACAAATCTAAAATCAGCTTCACTGCATGGGTATGAAATTGCTCTGCAGCAAAGGGGTTAATAGTTATTCTTCCTATCTCTGTAGCCACATTAGCTTTTTCTTGCACCATTTGTTTCCTGACCTATTTTTGTAGACATGCAAATGTGAGTGTATTTCTTGCCTGATATATTTTGTGTCAATTGAATCTATGCCGTTCACTTTTTATTTCAAAACAATGTTTTACTTGTTTCCATATAACTCTTACGTATATTCTAATTGTATCATTTTTTACAACTAGGTCCTATGAACTTAAAGCAATTATTATGTAACAAAACATATCAGTTATTTGTTAATTGTGGACAAAAGCAATGGACAAAATAGTGAAAAGTTTATTTGATTCTTTTATTAAACCAATAAGGGTCGGATGATAAGATCTACAAATATACTCACTACTCCCTTCCCCTAAAAATAAACGGAAACGAGTGGGATGTTGGATGCAAAAAAGTCAAATGTACAAAAAGAAGAAAAAATAAAGCCTCCTTAAACACACCCACCTTGGGAGACACTAAGTCAACCCACTCACCCTATAGTGTACCTGAGATTTCAATTAAAATTTGACATCTATCTTGAAAAACCTGTTAAAACATAACTTGTATTACTTGACAAAGCTGCTGCGAAACATATATTGGCGGTTACTTTGTCCCTGGCACCAGAGTGTTAATTTGTTCTCCTTATTGTGCCATGAAAGCCTTAAATAGAATGCAATAAGTAGAACAAATTAACTGTCGCGATCGCTGCTGCTGATCGCTTCCTCTGGCTCAGCGCGGTAGCGCTTTCATTGGTTGCTTAGCAACCCTGTTCCTGTCGGCCTTCCGATGACGTCAGGAGGCCTTCTTATTCCGGCGTCTCCTCTCATCGGTGCCTGTTTGTTTTACTCGTGGGCTCTGTGAGTACAAATTTATCTTTGGATTTTCTGAATCTGTGCCTGCTTATCCTGAACCCTTATCCCTACCTGCCTGATATCGTTGCTGGACTCTGCTTACCTGACTACTCTATTGGTTAACCCCTACCTGCCTGATAAAACGTTGCTGGACACTGCTTACCTGACTACTCTATTGGTTAACCCCTACTTGCCTGATAAAACGTTGCTGGACACTGCTTACCTGACTTCTCTATTGGTTAACCCCTACCTGCCTGATAACACGTTGCTGGACACTGCTTACCTGACTACTCTATTGGTTAACCCCTACCTGCCTGATAACACGTTGCTGGACATTGCTTGCCTGACTATTCTTTTGGTTAACCCATACCTGCCTGATAATACGTTGCTGGACATTGCTTACCTGACTACTCTATTGGTTAACCCCTATCTGCCTGATTACACGTTGCTGGACATTGCTTGCCTGACTATTCTTTTGGTTAACCCTTACCTGCCTGATTACACGTTGCTGGACATTGCTTGCCTGATTACTCTATTGGTTAACCCCTTCTACAGGAAGTTTCTTCTCCCGACCCTGCTGTGTCATCTTCCAGTCTATTACTGTGAGTATATCAAACTACAGCTGTCGCAGGGTCAGGTCCTGGTATATACTCACTGTGCTAGGGTGTTATTTACCTCATTCTAGCATTTGGGTCTAACTCTGGACTTTACCTATCCTGACATTAACACTCTGGTGCTAGGAACAAAGTAACTGCCGACGTACGTTTCGCAGCAGCTTTGTCAAATAATAAAAGTTATGCTTTAACAATAGGCAATGGAAAAATAGATGGCGCTGGTCTGTGGAGTAATATTTCTCTAAATGATGAAGAGAAAAAGGGCTTGAAGTGCAGAAGGATATCAAAAAATATAAGTGCAGTATACTCACACATGCTTTAACAATAGGTTTTTCAAGATAGATGTCAAATTTTGATTCAAATCTCAGGTACACTAAATAGGGTGAGTGGGCCGACTTAGTGTCTCCCAAGGTGGGGGTGTTTGAGGATGCTTTCTTTTTTCTGCTTTTGGTTATTTGCTTCTTGCTTTTCATCATATAGTATAATAAAATCAGTGTTTGTTTTCTTTCATGATTCAGAAGGAGCATAACATTATTAAATGTACTTTTATCAAATTTGCTTAATTTTGTTGGAATTCTTTCTTGAAAGAACAGCAATGCACTACTGGGAGCTAACTGAACACAGAGTGAGCCAATGACAAGAGGCATATATGTGCAGACAAAAAAACAGCAGATATCTCCTAGTAGTGAATTGCTGCTCCTGAGCCTACCTAGGTATGCTTTTCAACAAACGATAAGAACAAGAGCAAATTAGAAAATAGAAATAAATTGTAAAGTTGTTTTAAAATTGCATGCTCTATCTAAATCATGAAAGTTTAATTTTTACTTGAATGTCCCTTTATGATTCACATAAAGTATACATATGTAAACAACTCCAATTAACTTCTATTATCAATTTGTCTTTCATTCTCTTGGTATCCTTTCTTAAAGGAGCAGCAGTGCACTACTGGGAGCCAGCGAAACAAATCAATAAGCCAATCACAAGAGGCAGCCATTTATCAGCTAGCTCTTAACTCCAGAGCCTACAGAGGATACCAAGACAACACAGCACATTAGATAAAAAGTAAATTGGAAAGTTGTTTAAAATTGTATGTTATATTTGAATCATGAAAGAACAATTTTTGGTTTCATGTCCCTTTAACATTAGCTTTAGTGATTTTTCTTTACAGATAAACCTAAAAATGTCAAAAACGGCAACCTGTACAGAAAAAAAGTAACTTTTTTTGTCATGTAAGCTCCACAAAGCAGAGTGCTCCACCTACTGTAAAAATTCGATTGTCAACTCTAATTGTATTATACTGAAACCCCAATGTATCAGGGTTGCAGACATTACTTTAGAAATTCCAAATCCTTATAGTTCCTCATTTAGTATTAATTCATTTTAATAAACCTTCAAAATCTAGAATTGTATTCTTATGTTTTTCAATACAAAATTAATCATTAGTTAATATTTATCAGTTTTCCTGATCTTGTATTTTATGCAGAAAACAAGCAGGAATAAAACATCCAACCTTGAAATTTTAACTAAATATGAAAAACATCTGATTTTTTTTTTCTGATTTTAAACAATGATTGTCTGTTTTGACTCTGCCAAACGTCATTAGCAAACAAAAAAATAACTAAAATAACATTTGCACAAATAAATTATCCTGTATAGATTTTTAATAAAAATCACCTCGACATATACAATATATATATATATATATATATATATATATGCACACATATATACAACAGCAATTTAAAATATGGGGAGGCAAAAAACAGAATTTATGTTTACCTGATAAATTTCTTTCTCCAACGGTGTGTCCGGTCCACGGCGTCATCCTTACTTGTGGGATATTCTCTTCCCCAACAGGAAATGGCAAAGAGCCCAGCAAAGCTGGTCACATGATCCCTCCTAGGCTCCGCCTACCCCAGTCATTCGACCGACGTTAAGGAGGAATAATAGCATAGGAGAAACCATATGGTACCGTGGTGACTGTAGTTAAAGAAAATAAATTATCAGACCTGATTAAAAAAACCAGGGCGGGCCGTGGACCGGACACACCGTTGGAGAAAGAAATTTATCAGGTAAACATAAATTCTGTTTTCTCCAACATAGGTGTGTCCGGTCCACGGCGTCATCCTTACTTGTGGGAACCAATACCAAAGCTTAGGACACGGATGAAGGGAGGGAGCAAATCAGGTCACCTAAATGGAAGGCACCACGGCTTGCAAAACCTTTCTCCCAAAAATAGCCTCAGAAGAAGCAAAAGTATCAAACTTGTAAAATTTGGTAAAAGTGTGCAGTGAAGACCAAGTCGCTGCCCTACATATCTGATCAACAGAAGCCTCGTTCTTGAAGGCCCATGTGGAAGCCACAGCCCTAGTGGAATGAGCTGTGATTCTTTCGGGAGGCTGCCGTACGGCAGTCTCGTAAGCCAATCTGATGATGCTTTTAATCCAAAAAGAGAGAGAGGTAGAAGTTGCTTTTTGACCTCTCCTTTTACCTGAATAAACAACAAACAAGGAAGATGTTTGTCTAAAATCCTTTGTAGCATCTAAATAGAATTTTAGAGCGCGAACAACATCCAAATTGTGCAACAAGCGTTCCTTCTTTGAAACTGGTTTCGGACACAGAGAAGGTACGATAATCTCCTGGTTAATGTTTTTGTTAGAAACAACTTTTGGAAGAAAACCAGGTTTAGTACGTAAAACCACCTTATCTGCATGGAACACCAGATAAGGAGGAGAACACTGCAGAGCAGATAATTCTGAAACTCTTCTAGCAGAAGAAATTGCAACTAAAAACAAAACTTTCCAAGATAATAACTTAATATCAACGGAATGTAAGGGTTCAAACGGAACCCCCTGAAGAACTGAAAGAACTAAATTGAGACTCCAAGGAGGAGTCAAAGGTTTGTAAACAGGCTTGATTCTAACCAGAGCCTGAACAAAGGCTTGAACATCTGGCACAGCTGCCAGTTTTTTGTGAAGTAACACCGACAAGGCAGAAATCTGTCCCTTCAGGGAACTTGCCGATAATCCTTTTTCCAATCCTTCTTGAAGGAAGGATAGAATCCTAGGAATCCTAACCTTGTCCCAAGGGAATCCTTTAGATTCACACCAACAGATATATTTTTTCCAAATTTTGTGGTAAATCTTTCTAGTTACAGGCTTTCTGGCCTGAACAAGAGTATTGATAACAGAATCTGAGAAACCTCGCTTCGATAAAATCAAGCGTTCAATCTCCAAGCAGTCAGCTGGAGTGAAACCAGATTCGGATGTTCGAACGGACCCTGAACAAGAAGGTCTCGTCTCAAAGGTAGCTTCCAAGGTGGAGCCGATGACATATTCACCAGATCTGCATACCAAGTCCTGCGTGGCCACGCAGGAGCTATCAAGATCACCGACGCCCTCTCCTGATTGATCCTGGCTACCAGCCTGGGGATGAGAGGAAACGGCGGGAACACATAAGCTAGTTTGAAGGTCCAAGGTGCTACTAGTGCATCCACTAGAGCCGCCTTGGGATCCCTGGATCTGGACCCGTAGCAAGGAACTTTGAAGTTCTGACGAGAGGCCATCAGATCCATGTCTGGAATGCCCCATAGTTGAGTGACTTGGGCAAAGATTTCCGGATGGAGTTCCCACTCCCCCGGATGCAATGTCTGACGACTCAGAAAATCCGCTTCCCAATTTTCCACTCCCGGGATGTGGATAGCAGACAGGTGGCAGGAGTGAGACTCCGCCCATAGAATGATCTTGGTCACTTCTTCCATCGCTAGGGAACTCCTTGTTCCCCCCTGATGGTTGATGTACGCAACAGTCGTCATGTTGTCTGATTGAAACCGAATGAACTTGGTCCTCGCTAGCTGAGGCCAAGCCTTGAGAGCATTGAATATCGCTCTCAGTTCCAGAATATTTATCGGTAGAAGAGATTCTTCCCGAGACCAAAGACCCTGAGCTTTCAGGGATCCCCAGACCGCGCCCCAGCCCATCAGACTGGCGTCGGTCGTGACAATGACCCACTCTGGTCTGCGGAATGTCATCCCTCGTGACAGGTTGTCCAGGGACAGCCACCAACGGAGTGAGTCTCTGGTCCTCTGATTTACTTGTATCTTTGGAGACAAGTCTGTATAGTCCCCATTCCACTGACTGAGCATGCACAGTTGTAATGGTCTTAGATGAATGCGCGCAAAAGGAACTATGTCCATTGCTAATAATGAATCGATTTAGCCCAGAAAAGTCTACAGTCTAAATAAGCCCTTGTAAAGCCCTTATTTACGATCGTAATAAATATGGCTTACCGGATCCCATAGGGAAAATGACAGCTTCCAGCATTACATCGTCTTGTTAGAATGTGTCATACCTCAAGCAGCAAGAGACTGCACACTGTTCCCCCAACTGAAGTTAATTGCTCTCAACAGTCCTGTGTGGAACAGCCATGGATTTTAGTTACGGTTGCTAAAATCATTTTCCTCATACAAACAGAAATCTTCATCTCTTTTCTGTTTCTGAGTAAATAGTACATACCAGCACTATTTCAAAATAACAAACTCTTGATTGAATAATAAAAAACTACAGTTAAACACTAAAAAACTCTAAGCCATCTCCGTGGAGATGTTGCCTGTACAACGGCAAAGAGAATGACTGGGGTAGGCGGAGCCTAGGAGGGATCATGTGACCAGCTTTGCTGGGCTCTTTGCCATTTCCTGTTGGGGAAGAGAATATCCCACAAGTAAGGATGACGCCGTGGACCGGACACACCTATGTTGGAGAAATGAGTTTAAAATCCTCCACAAAATCCAAAATGTATGGAAAATAACTCATTGTGTAAACCATTTACAAATCTAGACAAGTCAGAAGACTTGCTTTTACCCCAGAAACTCTCTGATTACACTGTTTCCAATGCAGCAAAAGATTCTGGGTGAGATATGCAAATGAGGTTCACAGTGACTCAGTTTTTTACTTCTAGCCTGCTTTTTAAGGCAGACTTCCCTTTACGCCATAGCATCGCCGCATTACACAGCTTCTAAGCTTAGCTAGGCGTAGTACAGTGATTCAGACCAATCCCAGGACAGCTGTTTTGTAGTTATTGCCACTCATCAGCTGGGATTAGGTTGAATCATTGCTTGATAAAGCTGTTTTCTGGGGGAAATACAACAGCAATTTAAAATATGGGGAGGCGAAAAGTGAGTTTAAAAGCCTCCACTAAATCCAAAATGTAGAGAAAATAACTCATTGTGTAAACCATTTACAAATTTAGACAAGTCAGAAGACTTGCTTTTACCCCAGAAACTCTCTGATTACAGTGTTTCCATTGCAGCAAAGGATTCTGGGTGAGATATGCAAATAAGGTTCACAATGACTCACTTTTTTACTTCTAGCTTGCTTTTTAAGGCAGACTTCCCTAACTAAGACCCCTAGCTAAGCTTAGAAGCTGTGTAATGCAGCAATGCTATGGCGTAAAGGAAAGTCTGCCTTAAAAAGCAGGCTAGAAGTAAAAAAGTGAGTCATTATGAACCTCATTTACATATCTCACCCAGAAAACCTGTGAAAGCCAGCAAATTCACAGTAATGTTTAAAAGCAAAACTGTGGGAAGTCAGTTACATTTAGCGACAAAAGAATCAAGCCCAGGACCACGACAATGTCTCCCAGCAACCCAGGCAGTTAACCGCAGACCAGCCTGTGTGACAGGTCCGCAGGGAAGCATTACAAACATTATCAACACAACACACAGAAAACCTGGCACTCGCCAGCAGATTCACAGTAATGTTTAAAAGCAAAACTGGGGGAACTTTGTAGCTGTCTGTCAGTGTACAGGGTTGTGGAGTTTGCAGTGGCTTAGGATATGTACCCAGTCCAGTCTGTGAGTGCGGTCCATTCCTGTGTTTTATATACACACACATATATATATATATATATATATATATATACACATACACACATACATACAGACAAACACAGATATATATATATATATATATATATATATATATATATATATATATATATACACACACACACAAACATACATACACACATACATATATACACACATACACAAACCTGCGTCGCTGACCTGAAATCTAATGCTTATACAGTGTGAAAGACAGATGCCTAAACTAAATACGGAGGAAAGTTCACTGGAGCAATGCTGCAGGACACACAGTCAAGTCATTAAAGGGAACTAATGATGGAAAGGTGTTTAATAAGGGAGAACGGTTTCTATAGTAACAAACAGAGCTTACATCTAATTATAACATTAGTAGACTGAGGAATACGAGATAAAACTGCTAAATAATCTTCTCCTTTTCAATACCTAAATTGCCTTTAAATTTACACTTTATTCATACACCATGGTACAAAAATTCCATTACAGTTTTGTGGTTTTCATTATTTTATTTAAACAGATCTGAAATATATATATATTAATATTATAATTTTCTTATTTTTTTTATTTTTATTTTTTTTTTATAAATAATAGTGGGTGCCAATTCACCACACTGACAAAAAACAGGGTCCTGGTGCCTGAAACCTGCCCTTGCTTCCCTAGCAGTATCCACCATATTTATATCTGCTCAGCTGTTATTGGGGCCAGTTGGTGGGTGAGTGCAACTTTCCTCACATTGTGTCCTCCTCCATACTCTTTCCCTCTCTGCTAGGGACTTTCTTAACCCTTCTCTCCTGGGGGCCCAATTCTATAAAGCTCTCTGGGCTAGTGAGATTCTTTAAGAATGCTCACCAGTACGTCTATTTCCCTGGTGGAATTCTATAAAGCCACTTTTTAACCTGAAAATAGGGTGTCTCACTAAGGAACGTAAACTGCATTTTCGTATGGGAAGGAGATGCATACATTACAAAAGTGCACAACGAAAATCATAATTTAAGAATCATAAAAAACTAATAATTGAACAATTCATATAAAAATATGCAGGGACAGGAAACTTATTTTTGTTCTTTAGTGATTCAGATAGAGCATATAATTTTAAACAATTTAACAATTTACTTCTATTATCTAATTTGCTTCATCATTTAGGTATCCTTTGTTGAAAAGCATAGCTAAGTAAGCTCAGCACCGGGGTACTATTTGCTGATTGGAGGCTGCACATTTTATTAAATTTGTTACTGAGTTGGGTGGTAGTCTTCCTTGAACAAAAATGTCTAGGGAGCATTTAAAAAAAGAGGACAGATTAGGGGAAAGTCTGACTGTGCAAGGGAATGCGTTCCAGTGGGCTGGTGCCGCACGAGAGAAGTCCTGAAGTCTAACTTGGGAAGCGGTGATGATAGAAGATACAAGGAGGTAATTGAAGGACCTTAGCAGGCAGGCAGGAGTATATTTGTTGATTATTGAGGATAGGTAGTAGGGAGAAAAGGTAGCAAATGCTTTGTAGGTCAGATTGAGAATTTTGAATTTATTTCGGCTGTGAATAGGGAGCCAGTGAAGGGACTCACAGAGAGGTGCAGCAGATACAAAGCGGCATGAAAGGTGGATTAGCCTGGCAGAGGCATTTAGGATAGATTAAAGGTGGAAAAAAGTCAAGAGAGGGGAAAGCAAGTTTGTAGGTTATTGCAGTAGTAGTCAAGTTGGGAAATTATCAGGGAGTGGATTAGTTTCTTAGTGGTGTCAGCGCTCAAAAACAGACAAATTTTGGAGATATTATTGTGGCAGAATGAAGAGAGCAATTGGATGGGGGGGGGTGAAGGACAGATTGGACTCATGAGTAACTCTATGGCAACAGATATGGTGTAATGGGAGATAGTGATGCCACCCACAGTGATAGAGAATAAATCAGAGAAGAGCTAGAGGGGGGATTAGAAGGAGTTCAGTCTTGGACATGTTAATCTTTAGGTGGTGAGAGGACATTCCGGAAGAAATGCCAGCTAAGCAGTCGCTGACATGAGAAAGGACATAGGGAGAGAGCAGGGGTGGAGAGGTAGATCTAAGTGTCATCAGCATAGAGGTGATATTTGAAGCCATAGCTGTTGATAAGCTTACCCAGTGAAGAAGTATAAATAGAGAAAAGTAGAGGACCCAGGACAGAGCCTTGAGGTACTCCAACTGACAGAGGCAATGAAGAGGAGTTGCCACCAGCAAATTACACAGAATTGGACCTGTTATAGAGATAATAGTGGACCCAAGAGAGGGCAGTGTCACAAAGACCAAGAAAGGAGAGAGTCTGTAGGAGGAGGGGGTCGTCAACGGTGTCAAGGGCAGCTGAGGTCAAGTAAGATAAGTATAGAGGCCGTTACTTTTAGCAGAAAGAAGATAGTTAGTAACCTTGTTGAGGGCAGTCTCAGTTGAGTTTTGATGTTAGTGGAAGCAGTGATATTGGGGCAGTAGTTTACAGGAGAATTAGGGTCAAGGTAGTGTTTTTTGAAGATGGGAGTGACCTTTGCATGTTTGAAAGAAGATGGGAATGAACCAGTAGAAAGGGATAGTTTGAAGATGTAAGAGCTGGAATTTGGGTGAGATATACAAAGGAAATATGTGATGGAAATTTGATGTATATTATATAACTGTTGAGAAGCCATTCTCATAAGTTATATAAAAAGTTCCCCACTGCCTTTGAAACCTTTACAGCAAAACTAAGTCTACTATTTTAATATGAATAAATTCTACAATGACCAAGATTCAATAAAACAAGTGTTTGAAACGAATATCTGAATAATAATATAATATATGGGTGGGGGGGATTTGTACCCACCCCTCATCACATCCAGGGACGTAACTTTAGGCATTTCAGAGACCTAAATTGAGACTGGGCCCACCCCACACCTCTAGGGGTCTATCAGTAGTGGTGTTGCTAAATGGCAGAATGGTAGGCCGATGCAAAGTTCCTCAGTGTGCCCCACTGCAACACAGGGCTGACAGTGTAAGGAAAGCATATGGTTTTACCTTTACAAGTATGGTGGCAGGGTTTCCAAGATGTCCAACAGTGTTGTTGTACAGAAAAACATGCCACCTTATTAATATCAAAAGTGAATCATTTCTTTACACAAGTTCTGCCATATTCAGTAGTGAACATATTAAGCATGCTGTATTATAATTTAGTATTTTATAAATGATGAAAGTAAAAATGGTCAAAATGTAGTACTAAAGAGGAGCAAAGCTATCCAGAGATAAATATAGCATTGCTCAGAATGACAGACTTTTAAAATGGAATATTTAGAAGATTTATTTTTTTAAATAGAATGAATGCACCATTAAAAGAATGTTGAATATTATATTACAAAAGCCAGAGAATCAATAAATCCCTGAATGTTTGCAAACAAAGAATTTAATTAGAAAACATATCTTTGAATGTTGGGAGCTGTAAATGGAGATTGCTGACATTTATTTTCTTAGTCTTTCTGAATGGGTATTTTTGAAAACAAAATTGTTATTTTACAACTAAAAAGGCAACTGTAAAATCTGTTTGATGAATTACTTATTATTATATGCCACAGCAGATGCTAAACAGATCTTAAACAAAGCAAACATGGATCATGCTGCAGTTTAATAATCAGACTGACAAATAAAAGAAGGGATCAAAATTACTTTGTGTCAACACCATTAACAGGCTTGCAAAAATCTTCTTGTATCTATTAGAATGTATGAAATAAAGTGTTAAACATCATCAAAAATTCCACCACTGGAAATTCAAATTTTGATAAAGAGGAACTGACTTCATTGTTTTTATTTTATAATTACTGGATACAGAGAAACTGGGTTCCTTTGCATATTGCCCTCTATAGCATTATAAAATGTCTCTACAAATGGTGTGTGTGTATATGTGTGCATGTGCACACAATGGTGTGTGTGTATATGTGTGCATGTGCGCGCGCATATATAATGTTCATAAAAGAGCGCACTCCCACCTTCAAAACCAACTACCAGGGTGCAGGCGGATAAAGTATACAATTCTAAAAAGGCATGCACTCAGTCTGATGAAGGGGTGATTGATCCCCGAAACGTCACTGTATATATATATATATATCTACACACACATCTCTCTCTCTCTCTCTCTCTCTCTCTCTCTCTCTCTCTCTCTCTCTCTCTCTCTCTCTCTCTCTCTCTCTCTCTCTCTCTCTCTCTATATATATATATATATATATATATATATATATCTACACACACATCTCTCTCTCTCTCTCTCTCTCTCTCTCTCTCTATATATATATATATATATATATATCTACACACACATCTCTCTCTCTCTCTCTCTCTATATATATATATATATATATATATATCTACACACACATCTCTCTCTCTCTCTCTCTCTCTCTCTCTCTCTCTCTATATATATATATATATATATATATATATCTACACACACATCTCTCTCTCTCTCTCTCTCTCTCTCTCTCTCTCTATATATATATATATATATATATATATATATATATATATATATATATATATATATATATATATATATCTACACACACATCTCTCTCTCTCTCTCTCTATATATATATATATATATATATATATATTTGGAGGTATTGCATGTTAATAAGTTTGCTACTATATTCCAACTTTCAATCTCTCTAATTCGTCTTGAGAGATTGTAGTAAGTAGACTGTTTGCCTTGGAGGAAGGTGAGTGCTGCGCAATTTTACCCAATTCTGTAGCTATACTCCCAATGACACTGTCTTATATGTGTGTAAGCTGCTAGTATTCACAAAATAAAGGACACCTCTTTTACAAAGCTTCTGGCTAACACAGATAATTTTGACTAGTAGTGAGATTAGTAGAAAAAAAAAAAAAATGCTTTCATAAAAATATGTAAAGGGACACAAAATACATTTTTTTTTCCATTCATGATTCAGGTAGAGCATGCAATTTTAAGAGACTTTCTATTTTACTATTATAAATTTTTCTTCATTCTCTTGCTATCTTTATTTGAAAAAGCAGGAATGTAAGCACGGGAGTCGGACCATTTTTGGTTCAGCACCTGGGTAGCGCCTGCTGATTGGTGGCTAAATGTATTTCTTCAGAATTACATTTCTGTCCTATTACGATACTTTTATTAATTCCATTTAGATTTTGCCACATGCTCTCATCTTTATAAAGAAAAAAAAATATGGTGTGCTTCAAAGACTATTCTTACCTCAATTATTTTATTAATCCAAAATATTACCTTCTTCCATAACTGGTTATTTTTTGGCAAAACAGGAAGCAATGTAAAAAGCAAGTTTGATTATGTAAGTAAACTGGAAAGTTCTTACATGCTCTGAAACATAATTTTTTTTATTTTTACTTTACTGTCCCTTTAACAATTTTATTTTGTTTTGTTTTTTAGGAACTTGGATTCAATCAATTAGCCATCCTGAGGAACAACATCAATAATTCCAGAACATCTGAATTTCCGAAACTTGGATTAGACAAATTGAAAAACTTATATGGAGCAGGAGTTTGATCAGGACTTCATAGAAGCAAAAATTAGACATCCAATGCAGTAGAACTTCATTCAAAATGTAATATTATTGCAGACAACTGCTTTGTGCGTTTGATTGCTGATTGTCTGCTAACAAGCTCGATTCAAGTCAAGTAACCCTTCTCTACCATTTTGTGTCAAAATGACATTAAAACTGTGATAACGTACAAACTTTTTCAATCATGTGTTAGTGTTTTAACATTTTAGTATAACCAGGAAATAGTCGTGTTTGATGAAATGTGAGCTGAGCATCAAATTGATAGCCCACCCCAACAACAACAACAAAAATCTGTCAGATTAGTCAAAATATGTGGTGGGGGGAAATGGGCTTTTAAGAGTTCTAAGGTCTAGAATAAGTCCTTTTTTTTTTTTTTTAAATCATGCAAAAATAGGGTGAAGAGAGTCTTCTAATGGAATGGAATATTGTGAAGGGTCTCAAAGCAAATTATGTGACAAGTTAACAGTGCAAAGTCATTTAACTTTAAAATGTGCGCAACACAATGACCAAAGCGCTCTTCTAATGGATTAAAACAGAGCCTCTTGAGGTCATACCTGACAACTGTAGATCGAAAGCTCTTTCTTTAGTTTGTGAACTCTGCAGAAGAGGGCCCTCCCCTGTATCAGTCAGCACTGTGAATTCTAACAAATTGTATGTGATCATGTACTCCGCTCTGTAAAGTGTAGTGCTGCTTTACAAATGTCTAGTAGCAGTAATCATCATGATCATTAAAGGGACAGTAAAATCAAAATGAAAAACTTTCATGATTCAGATAGCGCATGCAATTTTAAATAACTTTCCAGTTTACTTCTGATAACAAATGTGCTTTGTTCTCTTGGTATCTTTTATTGAAGAATAAAACTAGGTAGGCTCATAAGAGCTCAGGAGTGTGCACGTGTCTTTTGTACTCTATGGCAGCAGTGTTTTGTAACATTATTGACCAGTTAATCAGCCAATCAGATTGAGCTCGCATTCTATTGGCTGTTTCGATCAGCCAATAGAATGCAAGCTCAATCTGATTGGCTGATTGGATCAGCCAATCGGATTGAACTTGAATCTGATTGGCTGATTCAATCAGATTTTTCCTACCTTAATTCCGATTGGCTGATAGAATCCTATCAGCCAATCGGAATTGAAGGGACGCCATCTTGGATGTCGTCCCTTAAAGGAGCCTTCATTCGTCGGTAGTCCGTCGGTAAAGAAGGATGTTCCGCGTTGGCGGGATGAAGATTCAAGACCCCGCTTGGAAGATGACATCGCCCAGATAGAAGACTTCTTCAGCGCCTCTTGTAAGATGACATCGCCCGGATGGAAGACTTCTTCAGCGCCGCTTGGAGGATCACTTCATCGGATGGAAGATTTCTTCAGCGCCGCTTGGAGGATAACTTCTGCCGGTCCGGGTCTCCTCTTCGGTTCCATCACTGCTCGGCTGAGTGAAGATGACTCAAGGAAGGATGATCTTCAGGGGATTAGTGTTAGGTTATTTTAAGGGGGGGTTTGGGTTAGATTAGGGGTATGTGGGTGGTGGGTTTTAATGTTGGGGGGGTTGTATTTTTCTTTTACAGGCAAAAGAGCTGAATTCTTTGGGGCATGCCCCACAAATGGCCCTTTTGAGGGCTGGTAAGGTAAAAGAGCTTTGAACTTTTTAAATTTAGAATAGGGTAGGGCATTTTTTTATTTTGGGGGGGTTTGTTATTTTATTAGGGGGCTTAGATTAGGTGTAAGTAGCTTAAAATTGTTGTAATATTTTTAAAATGTTTGTAACCTATTTTTTTTATTTTTTGTAACTTAGCTTTTTTTTTTTGTACTTTAGTTTATGTAATTGTATTTAATTGTAGTTAATTTATTTAATTTATTTAATGATAGTGTAGTGTTAGATTTAATTGTAACTTAGGTTAGGATTTATTTTACAGGTGATTTTGTATTTCTTTTAGCTAGGTAGTTATTAAATAGTTAATAACTATTTAATAACTATTCTAACTAGCTAAAATAAATACAAAGTTACCTGTAAAATAAATATAATTCCTAAAATAGCTACAATGTAATTATTAATTACATTGTAGCTATCTTAGGGTTTATTTTACAGGTAAGTATTTAGTTTTAAATAGGATTAATTTAGTTCATAATAGAAATATTATTTAGATTTATTTAATTAATATTTAAGTTAGGGGGGTGTTAGGGTTAGTGTTAGACTTAGGTTTAGGGGTTAATAAATTTATTACAGTGGCGGCGGTGTAGTGGGGGGCAGGATAGGGGTTAATAAATGTATTATAGGTGGCGATGGTGTAGGGGGGGCAGATTAGGGGTTAATAAATTTAATATAGGTTGCGGTGGGCTCCGGGAGCGGCGGTTTAGGGGTTAATATGTATAGAGTAGCTTGCGGTGGGCTCCGGGAGCCGCGGTTTAGGGGGTAATAACTTTATTTAGTTGCGGCGGTGTAGGGGGGGCAGATTAGGGGTGTTTAGACTCGGGGTACATGTTAGGGTGTTAGGTGCAGACATCTCCCATAGGAATCAATGGGATGTCTGGCAGCAGCGAACTTGTACTTTCGCTATGGTCAGACTCTCATTGATTCCTATGGGATCCGCCACCTCCAGGGTGGCGGTTTGAAAACCAGGTACGCTGGGCCGGAAAAGTGCCGAGCGTACCTGCTAGTTTTTTGATAACTAGCAAAAGTAGTCAGATTGTGCCGCACTTGTGTGCGGAACATCTGTAGTGACGTAAGAATCGATCTGTGTCGGACTGAGTCCGGCGGATCGAAGTTTACGTCACAAAATTCTACTTTTGCCGGTCTCTAGCCTTTGATAACTAAGGCGAATCAGCCTCGCCACAAATACGCTGTGGAATTCCAGCGTATTTGAGGTTGACGGCTTGATAACTAGGCCCCTACATCTGTTTCATAAAAGGTGAATTATGACCTTCCCTTTAAATAAGTATGAATACATAAAAAAATATTTATCTTTCTTTATAGAGGTTATATACAAAGAAAGGAATTTAACGGCCGTTAAACTTAAGAAAAGATCAGTAGTTTATGTAAGGTTTTGTTAAAATGACAACGTACATTTGGAATTACTACTGGAAAATAGCCCACACAGCTGTTAGAGTCGGTCACGATATTTCTTATAAACGACTTGCGCTAAAAATTGTGATTTTTTTATCCTATAGATCCAAAAAAGACAAAAAAACTAAATCTGTAACTTAGGCTGTTATTGACAAAACCAGCTTTTTGATTTGTAGCATTAGCAAGGTACATCATTTGTGTTTCCAATGACTAACTGTTATACCAATTGCACAGTATAAAATATATGACAAATTAGATTTTTTTTTTGTGCTATGAGCCACAACCCCTTAAATGGCATGAGCTTGAAGGGAGAACAGAGAACATTATCTTATCAGTCTAATATAAACACATTCTTAAAGGGACACTGAACCCAAATTATTTCTTATGTGATTCAGATAGAGCATGCAATTTTAAGCAACTTCCTAATTTACTCCTATTATCAATTTTTCTTCGTTCTCTTGCTATATTTATTTGAAAAAGAAGGCATCTAAGCTAAGGGGCCAGCCAATTTGTGATTCAGAACGCTGGACAGCACCTTTTTTTTGGTGGGTGAATTTATCCACCAATCAGCAATAACAACCCAGGTTGTTCGTTGAAAATGGGCCGGCATCTAAACTTACATTCTTGTTCTGAAAATAAAGATACCAAGAGAATGAAGAAAATGCGATGATAGGAGTAAATTAGAAAGTTGCTTAAAATTGTATGCTCTATATGAAACACAAAAGAAAAAATTTGGGTTCAGTGTCCCTTTAATCTTGTCTCTGTCTGAGATAACAATTGAAAATGAACATAAGTTCCTCTGCACCACTATTTGATTTCTTTTGCTGGATCCCGTCTATATAGCTTTTCTGTAGCCATTAATGCAGTGTTAAAAAAATTCAGCATAGGTGGCAGTCTCCACTGGCAAAATCAATTATTCTAAATAGCAAAATAAAGGTAATGAGTTATATGTTATCAATTTAAAATAGATTAGTAGTAGATTGGGAAATATTTTAACTGTACACTGTCCCCTTAAAGGTATATATGCAAGCTTGTTTTCAAGCTAGATCAGAATATTATTATTTTTGTTTATTTCAGTTTTCAGGAAATCAGCCTAACAGTAAATGGAAATATAAAAAAAAATACAGTAAAGATCATTTTAAGTGCAGAGAATGCATTAGTGAAACGAAAACCACTGTCCTAATAAACAAAGGATTAAATGACAAATACATGTTCATAAAAGGTTTACTTTAACCTAATTTAGTGCCTCATTTCCAAATAAAGGACTCCCTTTTAGCATCCCCTTACTAGAATTTACAGTCTAACACAACTGACCTTTTAGATTTGAACTGCATACATGTCTTGACATTCAAGGCTCAGAGACTGTAAGCTGAAGTGTTTAGCCTTTTTAAAATTGAGAGCAAATTAGAATGTTACGTATTTTTTTTTTTTTTTCATTCTGTAAGATCCGAAATACATTTAAACAAAATTATACTACTAAATCAGCTTTAGCAAGGTAAGCAGGGGTCAAGGCCTACAATAAAAAGTGTGGAACTCACCAAGACTTCCACCCCCTCACTGTTTTATGTACACACACTCACTGTATGTATATAATCTATACACTTTGGCTGATGAAAGCAAATTGAAACCAATAAAGAGTTGAATGCTTGCCTTTGGGCCTGAGACTCTTCCTCTGTCTCAGAGTCTCACCCACTTAAGGTGCAATAGTCCTGTTTCTGCTGAGGGGAGTTAAATAACCCCAGAGCAAGCCACACAGAAATGTAAGCACCAAGTGTTCCACACAGTGTGGGGTGATCACACAGCAGGACTGCTGAGAGGCTTGCATTTGGTGTATTTTAGGAAGTATTACTGCCTATTACTAGAGGATCTCACTATCCCTCTAACCAGACTGTGCTCCAGCTCCTCCCACCAACAGCAGCAGTGTTTACTGAAGCATTTCTGTTCACTATTGCAAGAACTCGGTTCCCATGCATTCCCACTGGACTTCACCCCTGAAGGTAAGTTCTTCTACCCACAAATTCAGAGATCCACAAACACACTGCACACTAAATACTCTGGTCCTCAGCCTAAAGGGAAAAACTTCAACTTTGAACCCCTATAAAATATTTAATTATGATTAATGTCTATTTTACCAGCAATTAAAAGGGACACTTAAGTCAAAATTAAACTTTCATGATTCAGATAGAGGGGCCTATTTAACAAGGAGCGGACAGACAAGATCCGATATGGCAGATCATGTTCGTCACACATCGATAAATGCCGACAATGTACGCTGTCGGCATTAATCATTGCACCAACAGTTCAGCTGTCCTAGTAGGTCTTTCCTGACATTTTGTTAGTCGCATCCTATAGCAAAATCCATGGTCCGCAGAGAGCTTCTAAAGAATCAGAGGGATCTCATTGTTAAAAGGTATCAGTCAGGAGAAGGGTACAAAAGAATTTCCAAGGCACCCAGAGACAGAACTTTTTTTCACTTTCTGCGATGAGATTTTTATGTGAAAATTTTTCTGCAGGTCATTTTTAAATTAAATAAAATTGTAAATTTGTCAGTTACACTAAAGTACCAGATCAATTGCAATGTGTTGGTTAACTGGAGAATAAAGCAAAATTTTAAGTTTTATAATCTAGTGCAGTAGTAGAAAATTGCATTGCATATAAGCTGCAGAAAAAAAAAAGGAATTGTAAAATGGCTCTTCAATTAATTTGTTTCCTTTTCTCTTAGTCTAATATAGAAATGTAGCAATAAAAAAGGTGCATTGCTGATACGAACAGCTTACATTCAGAGAAAAACAGCTTTGCAGAAAGTGAAAAGCTAGGGAACAAGCTTGCAAAAATCTCAGAGCCAAACAACAATCAATGCACTGTTGCTTTGCAGCACTGCTGCATATTTGACTGTAGTCTTCAAACAGTACTTTGCTCTGGATGCACTGTTTTAAGGAAACCTTATACAATGCAGCCAGAGAACAGCTCTGTTTAAAAAGAACAGCCTAATGTGGAGCAGCGCTGAAAAGTTAAAGTGCTAACAGTTCCTATTCTTTCTGCAGACATGCTGCATTTTCTGCGATGACATCTCAGATCACTCTATGTTCTGCCTTGGGGCCAAGGCATTAGATATACCATGGAACACAGTGAAGACAGTCATCATCAAGTGAAGAAAATATGGTGCAACAGTGACATTACCAAGAACTAGATGTCCCTCCAAAATTGATGACAAGACGAGAAGAAAACTGGTCTGGCTGCCAAGAAGCCTACAGCAACATTAAAGGAGCTGCAGGAATATCTGGCAAGTACTGGCTGTGTGGTACATGTGACAACAATCGCCCGTATTCTTCATATGTCTGGGCTATGGGGTAGAGTGGCAAGACGGAAGCCTTTTTTTTGCAAAAACACATCTAAAGTTTCCCAAAAGCATGTTGCAAAAGGTGTTATGGTCTGATGAAACCAAAGTTGAACTTTTTGGCCATAATTCCAAAAGATATGTTTGGTGCAAAAACAACACTGCATATCACCAAAAGAACACCATACCCACAGCGAAGCATGGTGGTGTCAGCATCATGCTTTGGGGCTGTTTTTCTTCAGCAGGAACTTGGGCCTTAGTCAAGGTAGAGGGAATAATGAACAGTTCCAAATACGAGACAATATTGGCACAAAACCTTCAGGCTTCTGCTAGAAAGCTGAACATGAAGAGGAACTTCATCTTTCAGCATGACAACGACCCAAAGCATACATCCAAATCAACAAAGGAATGCCTTCACCAGAAGGAGATTAAAGTTTTGGGATGGCCCAGCCAGAGCCCATACCTGAATCCAATTCAAATTCTGTGGGGTGATCTTAAGAGGGCTGTGCACAGGAAATGCCCTCGCATTCTGACAGATTTAGAGTGTTTTTGCAAAGAAGAGTGGGCAAAGCTTGCCAAGTCAAGATGTGCCATGCTGAAAAACTCATACCCAAAAAGACTGAGTGCTGTAATAAAATAAAAAGGTGCTTCAATAAAAAATTAGTTTAAGGGTGTTCACACTTAAGCAACCATATTATTTTATTTTTTATTTTTATTTTCCTTTACCTAAAAGATTTCAGTTTGTTTTTCAATTGAGTTGTACAGTTTATAGGTCACATTAAGGGCGCGATCCGATATACGCCGTAGTTTTCGGCGCAAGCGAGGGAACCCGCGCTGGCCGTAATTTAACCTTGCACATCGGGCTATCCAATATACGGCGCCGTCAGATGCTAAAGTAGCGTAAGTAGGACAAACTGGCGTTGTTCAGAAAAGTGTGCAAATACCAATTTTAGTCGTCGCAAGTACTTACGCCAGTCTTTTGTTCACGTAAAGTCTCAATAAAGTGTAGTTTTATGCAAATTTGGCCAAGACTCGTAAAAATTACCTGATACTCCATCTAAAACTGCGCAACGTAATTAAGCTATTCAAAAGTCATATATAAACCCATGCGCAGCCTCCATTTTATTTAGTGTGTTTGGATGGTTCGTTGAGCTACAGCACACTACAGTGAGTTGAGGATTAGTAAGAGTAGTGAGAGAGGCACAGCATAATAGTTAAGTCGGATTGTTGTTTGGGTAAGCTTGTACATTTACTTACACTTATTTTCACATATTGCACACATATTCGATACATACATATACAAAATACACAACACTTTTTTTTTCTAACACCTCACACATTTTATTTCAATTTTACAGTGTGATAGGCTGAGTGTTTGGTTGTGATTGTGATTGTGTGTGATTGAACTGGGAGTGAGTGCGAGTGTGTGAGTGTGTGTAGTTTGAGGATGGGAGGGAGAGGAGGGGAGCGGAGTTGCAGGGAGAGGAGAGGACTGGAGGAGCAGTGGGGTCCCCGTCAGGGGGTTAGCGGAGTGGGGAGAGGGAGAGTTAGAAGGGATGATGGGAGGGGAGATGCCCAGAGACCAGGCACACTTAGAAGAGGGTCAGAGGGTGCACATGGGGACAGAAGGGGGGAGGAGGGAGAGGATAGGGAGGAACCCACACCAGGGACATCCCAGGGAGGAAGCCAGGTGGCCACAGAGGAGGAGCGCATGAGATGACCAAATTTCTCATTTGATGAGAATGTTGCGCTAGTCCAGGCCATCATGGACAACCACACTGCCCTCTTTGGCCAGGAGAAGGGCAGAGGCGTTGCTCGAAGGCGTAAGGAAGCATGGTCAGCGGTAGAGGAGGCTGTAAACAGTGTGGCCCCGCAGAGGAGGACTGTCAAGGGACTGAAAAAAAGATGGAATGATTGCAAGAGGCGGGTGAAGGAGAAGATGGGCCAGGAAGCCATGCACCAGAGGGGAACAGGCGGTGGTCCACCCTTGGAAGCAGAACACAACGTATGGAAGGAGATACGTAACTCTCTGAGTATCACAGCAGTCCGTGGACTTCCAGGGGCTCGTGACTCAGGGGTTGCAACCACAGCACCTCATGCTGGTGAGTAACATCCCACACACCAGTATGATATGTATTTGAGATATAACATCCTTTAATGTCACACATTCATGTACACAATGAGGAGCATGGTATTTGGCCTACTAACAAAAACATCTACAATTAGATTTGACATTAATGCTACTTAACACAATGCAATTCATGATATGAGTTGGAATAGTGCAATGCTAACATGTCTCAGAGTAACACAGGCCACAAGCCACATGTTGAGTTTTCAGTAAATGGACACTATAGCCATCACAATACTTTTAGCTCAGAAAGCAGGTTCTGTGCCTACATCAGGCTAAAGTAAATTGTGTGACCATAGTGTCACTTAAAGAACACATTTTCTCCGTCACGGACACGTACACATAACTCTTGTATGAAACACATACCTGTATACTGTGCAGATTAAAATCCCTCATAGAGAGTTTGACATGAGAATGAGTATTGTCCCTAGCATGTATCAATGTATATTGTATTCCCACATGGACATATATATATGACTTTACTAATCCCTATCATCATTTGACTCCTCCTTAGAACCTCCTGTCACCAGGCTGCAAACTGGCATGCCGCCACCTCCACCACCACCACCAGTTACAGCCATGCAGCCACCTCCACCACCGGTCTTCATGCAGCAACATGGACATTATGCTCCCAGGCATCAGCTGGGTTGGATTGCCTCCGTTGAGGACCCAGAAGTGATGCCACCACCATTGGCATACGAGCCATGGCAAGATACCTGGCCTGAGGAACATCCTTTTGGCTTTGAGGGGGAGCCAAGTCAGCCACAAAGGGTTGATGTCTTTACCCCCCCAACACAATATCAGGCCAGTCATGGCTTTTCCACACAGGGGATGACAGGCTGAGTGGTCACACACTAGTGGACAATGGGACTACCAATCCAGCATGAGAACTCTACCATCCGCTTCTTCTGGGAGAGCTCCACCATCCGCTTCCCTTGGGAGAGCTCCACCATCCGCTTCTCTTGGGAGAGCTCCACCATCCTCAGATGAGCATATAGCTGAGGTAGTCCCTGAAGCACCAGCAGCTGAGGTTGTCCCTGAAGCACCTGCAGCTGAGGTTGTCCCTGAAGCACCTGCAGCTGAGGTTGTCCCTGAAGCACCTGCAGCTGAGGTTGTCCCTGAAGCACCTGCAGCTGAGGTTGTCCCTGAAGCACCTGCAGCTGAGGTTGTCCATGATGCACCAGCAGATAGAGCAGAACCTGCACCTAGAATCACTGCTGCTCAAGAGCCTGGAGATCCACTGTATTCTCCCCTGGGAGAGGAATACATTTCACTACAGAGGAGACTGATAACAAGCTGCGAAAGCATTCAAAGAGGCCAACAGAGGTTTCATAGGAGCCAAGAGAGGCTACTCAAGCGTAGCATCGAGCTGCAGAGGGACATTGCAGCCTCATTAAATGGAATTGTCCAAAATCAGTCTCAAATGATGAGAATCCAGTCTGATATTCAGATATAGATGGACAACAGATGGCGGGAACAAAACCAACTCTTGGGTGTGTTGGTTGAGCACTTCACACACCAGCAGGACACTGCCTCCAGCCTTTCATCTGTGGCCAGCACACCAGCAGAATCATCTGAAGCTTCCCAAACCAGGAGAACCAGGAAATCCACTCCAGTCACCTCTGCCCCCTCATCCTAGAAGCCTAAAATAAAAATATTCTTATAGTTCACCATAAATCTTGTCCTCTGTTTTTTACCATATAATTGTCATCCACATCCACGTGAGGGGTGTTTTAGTACACCAATATTGTTAAAACATATAATAAGGCCTGTGTGGAAATGGCCCAAAAAAGGTAATATTATCCTATTTCTAACATATTCTTGTACTATAACTTTCATCCACAATAGTTGTTTCTGAAGGGTACATATAGTAATATTCACTAGTAAGATGTAAATCAATGTATCTCACATCCAATATAAATTGACCCATTGGTATATATAGTAGTGATGTTACTGATAGGGTGGGCATTATCAGGTGTTTTAAGTCTGCAGGTGAGAGGTTGTGGTGTGTGTGATTGGTTTAACACAATTGCAAAGAGGCAGCCTTCAAGAAGGTCTTAGAAATGATCATATGAGCCATCCTAGGTTTTGCTTTCAACTAAGAATACCAAGAAAACAAAGCAAGTGTTCAAATTAAAACTGAAAGTAGTTAGAAATAGCATGCCCTATTTAAAAGAAGAAGGTTTTCTTTGGAGTTGACTGTCCACTTATATATTTTGGCATCAGTGCCAAGCTGTGTTAGCATTAGAATAAATTACACTCCAGTGGGTTTTAAAGAGATGAAGGTAATCCAATTTACAGTAAATAAGCAAGTATATGTCCCCAATGTGATAAAGTACCTACAAGCTCAATCCATTTGACTATTTCAAATACACAAATAAACCTTAAAAAACAGAATTTATGCTTACCTGATAAATTACTTTCTCCAACGGTGTGTCCGGTCCACGGCGTCATCCTTACTTGTGGGATATTCTCTTCCCCAACAGGAAATGGCAAAGAGCCCAGCAAAGCTGGTCACATGATCCCTCCTAGGCTCCGCCTACCCCAGTCATTCGACCGACGTAAAGGAGGAATATGCATAGGAGAAATCATATGATACCGTGGTGACTGTAGTTAGAGAAAATAATTCATCAGACCTGATTAAAAAAAACCAGGGCGGGCCGTGGACCGGACACACCGTTGGAGAAAGTAATTTATCAGGTAAGCATAAATTCTGTTTTCTCCAACATAGGTGTGTCCGGTCCACGGCGTCATCCTTACTTGTGGGAACCAATACCAAAGCTTTAGGACACGGATGATGGGAGGGAGCAAATCAGGTCACCTAGATGGAAGGCACCACGGCTTGCAAAACCTTTCTCCCAAAAATAGCCTCAGAAGAAGCAAAAGTATCAAATTTGTAAAATTTGGTAAAAGTGTGCAGTGAAGACCAAGTCGCTGCCTTACATATCTGATCAACAGAAGCCTCGTTCTTGAAGGCCCATGTGGAAGCCACAGCCCTAGTGGAGTGAGCTGTGATTCTTTCAGGAGGCTGCCGTCCGGCAGTCTCATAAGCCAATCGGATGATGCTTTTAAGCCAAAAAGAGAGAGAGGTAGAAGTTGCTTTTTGACCTCTCCTTTTACCAGAATAAACAACAAACAAAGAAGATGTTTGTCTGAAATCCTTTGTAGCCTCTAAATAGAATTTTAGAGCACGAACTACATCCAAATTGTGTAACAAACGTTCCTTCTTTGAAACTGGATTCGGACACAAAGAAGGCACAACTATCTCCTGGTTAATGTTTTTGTTAGAAACAACTTTCGGAAGAAAACCAGGTTTAGTACGCAAAACCACCTTATCTGCATGGAACACCAGATAAGGAGGAGAACACTGCAGAGCAGATAACTCTGAAACTCTTCTAGCAGAAGAAATTGCAACCAAAAACAAAACTTTCCAAGATAGTAACTTAATATCTACGGAATGTAAGGGTTCAAACGGAACCCCTTGAAGAACTGAAAGAACTAAATTGAGACTCCAAGGAGGAGTCAAAGGTTTGTAAACAGGCTTGATTCTAACCAGAGCCTGAACAAAAGCTTGAACATCTGGCACAGCCGCCAGTTTTTTGTGAAGTAAAACAGATAAAGTAATCGTTTTAGCCCAGAAAAATGTCTACCAGTCTTTAAAGCCCTTGTGAAGGAAGCCCTTTATTCTTATACTAAACTAAGAAAATGGCTTACCGGTTCCCATAGGGAAAATGACAGCTTCCAGCATTACCAAGTCTTGTTAGAAATGTGTCATACCTCAAGCAGCAAAGTCTGCCCACTGTTTCCCCCAACTGAAGTTAATTCATCTCAACAGTCCTGTGTGGAAACAGCCATCGATTTTAGTAACGGTTGCTAAAATCATTTTCCTCTTACAAACAGAAATCTTCATCTCTTTTCTGTTTCAGAGTAAATAGTACATACCAGCACTATTTTAAAATAACAAACTCTTGATTGAAGAATAAAAACTACATTTAAACACCAAAAAACTCTTAACCATCTCCGTGGAGATGTTGCCTGTGCAACGGCAAAGAGAATGACTGGGGTAGGCGGAGCCTAGGAGGGATCATGTGACCAGCTTTGCTGGGCTCTTTGCCATTTCCTGTTGGGGAAGAGAATATCCCACAAGTAAGGATGACGCCGTGGACCGGACACACCTATGTTGGAGAAAAGAAATATCATAGTATACTGTACCTTTAACCTTGAGTTGCTGCTTAAATGTATGTGTTTGTTAAGGCTTCCAGGGAGTTATGTTGTTTTTTTAGTCAGTGCAAGGGCTCCTGCGCCTGCAATTTGTGGCGAGATGAGAATGGAGTAGATTTTCTGAAATCTGCGCGCGTAAGTCCTTACGCTGTATATTGGATACCAAACTGCGCGTGTTTTGTATGTCAGTCCATGGGTAAAAATAATAAGGGTGAAGGCAGAAATATACGCGCGTAACTTCTAGGTTACGCCGTATATAGGATACCAAACCTGCGCAAAATTTGGCGTTGCCGGCTTTTGCGGGCGACGCTGCATATCGGATCGGGCCCTAAAGGTGGAAAAAGTTCTGAAATGATTTATCTTTGTCTCATTTTTTTACATCACAGAAACCTGACATTTTAACAGGGGTGTGTAGACTTTTTATATCCACTGTATATATATATATATATATATATATATATATATATATATATATATATATATATATATATATATATATATATATATATATATATATATATATATACAGGGAGTGCAGAATTATTAGGCAAATGAGTATTTTGACCACATCATCCTCTTTATGCATGTTGTCTTACTCCAAGCTGTATAGGCTCGAAAGCCTACTACCAATTAAGCATATTAGGTGATGTGCATCTCTGTAATGAGAAGGGGTGTGGTCTAATGACAGATATCTTGCAGAGGGATGCAGCACTCTTAAAATTGCAAAGCTTCTGAAGCGTGATCATCGAACAATCAAGCGTTTCATTCAAAATAGTCAACAGGGTCGCAAGAAGCGTGTGGAAAAACCAAGGCGCAAAATAACTGCCCATGAACTGAGAAAAGTCAAGCGTGCAGCTGCCAAGATGCCACTTGCCACCAGTTTGGCCATATTTCAGAGCTGCAACATCACTGGAGTACCCAAAAGCACAAGGTGTGCAATACTCAGAGACATGGCCAAGGTAAGAAAGGCTGAAAGACGACCACCACTGAACAAGACACACAAGCTGAAACGTCAAGACTGGGCCAAGAAATATCTCAAGACTGATTTTTCTAAGGTTTTATGGACTGATGAAATGAGAGTGAGTCTTGATGGGCCAGATGGATGGGCCCGTGGCTGGATTGGTAAAGGGCAGAGAGCTCCAGTCCGACTCAGACGCCAGCAAGGTGGAGGTGGAGTACTGGTTTGGGCTGGTATCATCAAAGATGAGCTTGTGGGGCCTTTTCGGGTTGAGGATGGAGTCAAGCTCAACTCCCAGTCCTACTGCCAGTTTCTGGAAGACACCTTCTTCAAGCAGTGGTACAGGAAGAAGTCTGCATCCTTCAAGAAAAACATTATTTTCATGCAGGACAATGCTCCATCACACGCGTCCAAGTACTCCACAGCGTGGCTGGCAAGAAAGGGTATAAAAGAAGAAAATCTAATGACATGGCCTCCTTGTTCACCTGATCTGAACCCCATTGAGAACCTGTGGTCAATCATCAAATGTGAGATTTACAAGGAGGGAAAACAGTACACCTCTCTGAACAGTGTCTGGGAGGCTGTGGTTGCTGCTGCACGCAATGTTGATGGTGAACAGATCAAAACACTGACAGAATCCATGGATGGCAGGCTTTTGAGTGTCCTTGCAAAGAAAGGTGGCTATATTGGTCACTGATTTGTTTTTGTTTTGTTTTTGAATGTCAGAAATGTATATTTGTGAATGTTGAGATGTTATATTGGTTTCACTGGTAAAAATAAATAATTGAAATGGGTATATATTTGTTTTTTTTTAGTTGCCTAATAATTATGCACAGTAATAGTCACCTGCACACACAGATATCCCCCTAAAATAGCTATAACTAAAAACAAACTAAAAACTACTTCCAAAACTATTCAGCTTTGATATTAATGAGTTTTTTGGGTTCATTGAGAACATGGTTGTTGTTCAATAATAAAATTAATCCTCAAAAATACAACTTGCCTAATAATTCTGCACTCCCTGTATATATATATATATATATATATATATATATATACAACTTTAACAGGTAAGTCCAGCACCTTTCTTAATGCTATTTTTTCAGCATTTTTTCAGCAACCTTTTTTCAGATTACAGCAGTGCACGATCACTTAGTGGGGTCTGCCAGCCCACATTTATAGATATGGAAAAAGCAAGATAGCGTCAGCACTTCTTCATATAAAATTTCACTTTATTGAGGCTTCAGACAAAGATAAAAACAGCGACGTTTCGAGTCAACACAGACCCTTAGTCATGACTAAGGGTCTGTGTTGACTCGAAACGTCGCTGTTTTTATCTTTGTCTGAAACCTCAATAAAGTGAAATTTTATATGAAGAAGTGCTGACGCTATCTTGCTTTTTCCATATATATATATATATATATATATATATATATATATATATATATATATATATATATATATATATATATATATATATATATATATATATATATATATATATATATATATATATATATATAAAAATCATCTCCATTGTTTTTATACACAGATTGCTTTCCTCATGGGCTTCCAGTGCAAACTTTCATACATATGTTTGTAAGGAAAATCTATTTTTAGAAAACACAATGCAAGACATCAATTTAGTAAGCAAATCACTGTAGCTGACAATGATATATAAATTCCACTAACACCCTTAAAGGTGCACAAATTCAGGTTCACTCAGTGCCCTCGCTGCCACCTGCATTCCCATACCTCAGCCAGTTCTTTATGTAGCTGTACACCAAGACATCTGTACACCATTGCCATGTGATTTTGTGCTAGTCCAGGAAGTGCATTGTTGAAGTCTCTGGTGTCTGCTACCACCGTGTGCTGCTTTAGTTGCTCCAGCACAGACTCTGTCTTCTGCTTTTTGACAGGAGATTTTTATAAACCTACCCTCAAATATGGAAAATAGAGTATATGTATCTGTTGCACAAGTTATCAAAAACCGACCCTCTTTAAAAACCCACCTATTAAAAGAAGCTTACCATCTATCCTTATCATCATCCTACCCAAAATAAATCTTGAACTGCCTTGACTCACTGCTGCAACTACAACCCAACATGTAGTTACCCCAAACCTTATGTCTCTGCACCCTCAACCTGCAGACTGTAAGGACTAGATTTGTTTAGTATGTAGTATGTTATGTTTTTGGATCTTATCACAAATCATTGTCGTTGTATACCCTTACATCTTTTCCCAGCACTACAGAATTCTGCTGCGCTATACAAATAAATGATAATAATAACAATAATAATAGAATATGTATTTTTCTAAACTGACTTCATGATTCAAATGGCTTTGAATCTTCTTATTTTGACATAATTAAAAGCAAGATGTTGTGTTTCAACATCAAAATCAATACATGAGACAAGTAGTTTCATGTCCAAATAGATTTCATGCAAAATACATTTTTATTTCTTCTATAGTACATACAAATTTAATAAAGGAGATACAGCCATGTCAGAGGAAATTCATGTTAAAGTGCACCTGCTCTATACAAACACTTCATAAATAAACTATAAGAACGAACATGCTTTTTTCCAAGCTTAATATAGCAATCCATATTTGTATATTGTTCTTAAAGGGATATGAAACACCATTTTTTTTCTTTCACGATTCAGATAGGAGTAAATTCGGAAGTTGCTTAAAATTGCATGCTCTATCTGAATCGACAGACAAATTTCAGCTTCATATCCCTCTAAGAAATTAGGTTTGATAGAAATTTCTTAAAGCTGGAAATGCAATCAATAGTTGAAAATGATAAATAAGAATAAAAAAAAGTTCTACAGCTGCCCATTACACCCCCCCCCAATTAATTTAGGTATCTCTTCCTTATAGAATTAAAAATTAAAATGACATCAATTAAGTATTTAGTCAACCGCTGGATTCAATAACAAGGATCTGACCTTTTCTCGGTACAAGAGTGCAAATTTTGTTTCAGATATTTAGCTTGTTACTGAAATAAGTGCAATGTTTTAGAGCATCTTATTGTATTATTGCTCGGAGTTATGCACACGTGATAATGTCATTAGTTCACTAGCACTAATAGTGAATGAGTTGGGTCTTACTGCAGTATGCTCCCATTATCCCATGCTGTGCTGCACTGGTACGAGGGAGTGGACAAGAACTATTTTTTTAGACAAAATGTAAGTTTAAATTTTTTTTTTTTTTAAAGGATTATATTATATTTTCTTATGCCCAGGTTTCACAAATCCAATCTGGAATCTTCTACATATGGAGATGTACAAATATCAGTCTAGTTCCTAAGTTATAAACAGATTTGTCAACCCCTCCAACAATTATTTTATCTTCTAAAACTTGCATGGCTGGCTACTCAGTAATTTGTTTAGCTATTAAAGTTCAAATACACTTGTCAACTTTTGTTCTAGAATATTTTTTTCTTATTTTTATACATTTCTTTTAAGATTGTGACACTGTAAAGTCTTAAAAAAAATACTTTGCTTGTACATAAAAAAATATGAAATTATAGATTCAATTACAGGTACTTATTACTATAAACATTTATTCCAGGGGTCGACAAATATATATATAAATCTCAGGAAATATACAAAATGTTAGGAAGCAACATTTTAGTAGCCCTTGTCATTTATTTTTTTATATGAAAAAAAAAAAAAAATCTGAAAAAAGGATATTAAACCCAATTTTTTTCTTTCATGGTTCAGGTAGAGCATGCAATTTTTAGCAACTTTCTAATTTACTCCTATTATAAATTTGTATTCGTTCTCTTGCTATCTTTATTTAAAAAGCACTTGCTTATAGGTGGCCACATTTACCCACCAATAAGCAAGCATAACCCAGGTTCTTAACCAAACATGGGACGGCTCATAAGCTTTACTTTCCTGCTTTTTAAATAAAGATAGCAAGAGAACGAAGAAAAAATTGATAATAGGAGTAAATTAGAAAGTTGCTTAAAATTTGCATGCTCAATCTGAATCAATAAAGAAAAAAATTGAATTTATTATTCCTTTAATTATGTTGAAGCTAGATTTGTAGTACAGGGATAGAAATGTCTAAGCAGACAGATATTTAACTACTCTAATTCAATAGAATACGATTGGAATTTATTACTAAACTTCATAACAAAAACAACTGTATGAGGGATCTTCCATAAATCTTACTAAATAATATAAGTCTGTTAAGGACAGTGGTTAATCTTCAACTTTGGGATCGATTATAATCTAATCATGTTCTTTGGCTCTTTAGACATGTTTTTTTAGGTTCAATGCAATCACAATGCAAATAATAACATTATTTCCATACTGGGAAAAATATGGATTGGATTCAAGTAAAAAGTGGAAAAAGCCACTATATTATGCATTGGGAGCATTGACTTCAAGGGCCATGAAACCCAAAAATTTTCTTTCATTATTCCGATAGAGAATACAATTTTAAACAACATTCCAATTTACTTCTATTATATAATTTGCTTAATTTTTCAGATATCCTTTGTTGAAGAAATAGCAATGCACACGGGTGAGTCACGAGGCATCTATGTGCAGTCACCAATCAGCAGCTACAGAGCCTATTCAGACATGCTTTTCAACAAAGGATATCAAAAGAATGAGGGGAAATTAGACAATAGAAGTAAAATGAAAAGTTATTTTAAATTGCATGCTCTTTCTAAAAAATGAAAGAAAAAAAATTGGGTTTCACATCCCTTTAAGTTTTGCATGATATTTCAACAACAAATTGGACACATCAAATTTGATAAATTACAAAACTGGCCTTTCTGACATGTTTGTGAGTATTCAAAGACGATTTGGAGTAATTCTATTATCTTTCGCATGTGCAATACATTCTGAAATGGCCTCAAAGTTATTTACAGTATTAGAAGTGTTAAAATCCTTTGTTAAGAAAATGAGATAAGTGTTGGCAACGTTCTTATGAAAATAAATTTCCTGCAGTTTGCTTCTCGATTTTAGATCAAAATATTGCCTCACTGGAAAGCAAGGGTTTTTCACTCAAATATTGAAAAAAATATATTTTAAAGTATATTTAACCTTTTAACTTTTGAGCCATTTCCATCCATGTGCTGAGCTGGTTTTTAATTTTAGATGCTGCTACTGTAGATAATATTACAGTGAGAAACCCACACATTATATATTGTTGTTTTTAGCAGACCCAGAAGACTCAGACCATGGCGCCTATTCATCAAGCACCATATGGAGCTTGAAGGCCCGTGTTTCTGGCGAGCTTTCAGGCTCGCCAGAAACACCAGTTATGATGCAGCGGTCTAAAGACCGCTGCTCCATAACCTGTCCGCCTGATCTGAGGAGACGGACAGACATTGCGGGAAATCAACCTGATCGAATACGATCGGGTTGATTGACACCCCTGCTAGCGGTGGCATTGCACCAGCAGTTCACAAGAGCTGCTGGTGCAATGCTGAATGCGGAGAGCGTATTGCGCTCCGCATTCATCGATGTCTGTCTGACCTGATCCACTGATCAGATCATGTCGGACAAAGGGTTGATAAATCGGCCCCCAAACCATTAATTTAGGTAGATATTATGACACAAGAACTAAATAACAAAATGTATAAAAAGAAAAAAGTATTTTTAAGAAAATTTTAATAAACAAGGTAGTGTGTGTTTTTCCCTCAAACTCTGTAATCGCATATAAAAAATGCCCTTTGGAAAAAGATTGGAATCAAACCATTTGTTAGTCATTTTCTGGGCTATTAATTGAGTTATTCCAGCACCCTTATTTTGTACAGTGAAGTCTCTGTATTATAAATAACACAGCATTAATGAAATAAAAAATGAATTACAAGGAAAAATGAAATGACAGTAAAACATTACCATCTGTGTCTGTGTATTTTGCAAACTGTAATAATAAAGCTATACAAATAGTGATATCTAACATAGTAACATAGTAACATAGTAGATAAGGTTGAAAAAAGACTGAAGTCCATCGAGTTCAACCTATACAAATCTAAAATACTTACAAAAAGCTCCAGTTAAGCTTAAATAACCCCATTAAAATGTGACCCATTTAATACTAGTAATCATATCCATGAATTTTGTTTATATACAGAAATTTATCCAGACTATTTTTAAATGTATCTATGGTATTGGCATTCACTACCTCCTTTGGTAATGAGTTCCACAATTTTATTGCTCTTACAGTGAAAAAACGTTTCCGTTGCAGGAGATTAAATCTCCTTTCCTCCAACCTTAAATTATGACCTCTTGTCAGAACCAATTTTCTTGGAATAAAAAGAGCTTCTGCCATCTCTGTATATGGGCCTTGAATATATTTATATAAAGTAATCATGTCACCTCTCAAGCGCCTTTTTTCTAAAGAGAAAAGACCCAGTTTGGCTAGCCTCTCCTCATAGGTTAATTTCTCCAATCCCCTTATTAGCTTTGTGGCCCTTCTCTGAACTTTTTCTAGTTCTGCAATATCTTTTTTAGCAATCGGTCCCCAGAACTGCACTCCAAACTCAAGGTGAGGTCTTACCAGGGCTTTATATAATGACAGAATTATGCTTTCCTCCCTTGAATCAATGCCTCTTTTAATACATGCTAGTATCTTATTAGCCTTTGAAGCCGCTGCCCTGCATTGTGCACTCATCTTTAGCTTGTTATCTATTACTACTCCCAAATCCCTTTCCTCCTGTGTTTGGCTAAGTCTTGTCCCATTTAAAAAATACATAGCCTGCTTATTTTTACTTCCAAAATGTAGAACCTTACATTTTTCCGTATTAAATCTCATTTTCCATTCACTTGCCCATAGTTCTAATTTTAGCAAATCCCTTTGCAAAGAGAGTTCATCCTGCTCTGACCTAATGACCTTACTTAACTTAGTATCATCTGCAAAAATAGAGATGTCGCTATTTAATCCTTGCTCCAAGTCATTTATAAAAATATTAAAAAGAACAGGGCCCAGTACTGATCCCTGGGGGACGCCACTGATTACCTTTGTCCAATCTGAGTATGATCCATTTACTGCTACTCGTTGCTCCCTATCTTTTATCCAGTTATTTATCCATGAGCTAACATTTTCAGCTATTCCCAGTCCCTTAATTTTGTGCATTAATCTCTCATGTGGCACTGTATCAAATGCCTTTGCAAAATCTAAGTATATCACATCAACTGATTCCCCTTTATCTATATTTTTACTTACTTCCTCGTAGAATCTAATTAGATTAGTTTGACATGATCTATTTCTCCTAAAGCCATGCTGATTAGAACTCATAATCTTGTTTACACGAATATGCTCATCAATATAATCCCTTATAATCCCTTCAAATATCTTCCCCACTATTGATGTCAGACTAACTGGTCTATAGCTTCCTGGATCATCCCTGCTTCCCTTTTTGAAGAGTGGCACCACATCAGATCTGTGATCTATTTTCTGATAACAAAGATTGCAGATAGCTATAATACACAAGTTTGAGATTTTGTTAGTCCTTCTTCTCAAATAGCAACATGAAAATCAAAATGAAACATTCATGATTCAGAGTATGCAGTTCTATGACGTTTAAATTTACTTATGTTATCAAATGTGCCATGTATCATTAGCTGGAAAAGCATACCTAAGTAGACTCAGTAGCATCAATGCATCACTGGGAGCTAGCTGGTGATTGGTGGCTATGCACAATTGCTCATATACCTCTTGCCATTGGCTTACAAGATGATGTGTTTAGCTAGTGACTCAGTAGTGAATTACTGCTCTGGAGCTGACTTTAAGTATGTGTTTATACTTTTCAATGAGTTGAAAAAGACCTTTATATGCATCCAATAGTGCAATTATAAAAAAAAATCCTAATACTGAGCACTGAGCACTATCATCTGCCTATAAGGTTTCCTGGACAAGAATAAGTGTCTGTCTCCTTAATATTCCTGCTGGCTCTTAAGTTTCATACAAATTTGTCAACCACTGCTGCAATGACAAACAATTTCTTTCATAGAGAAATAACTAAAATTATCAACACCAAAGCCTCCCAAGCAGATTCAATGTATCTGAAACATGACAAGAATTTAATGAAAATTTCTGTATATCATTAAGATGGCCTAGAATGGAGCAACAGAAATAAACAGTGATGCATCAAGCAAATAAAAAGTGCTATTTTTATAGTCAAAGGAACAAGATTGTAAGTGTAAAGCGAGTGCTTCTGCATGAAACCCAGATCTTATGAGAGGTGAGAATTCTTCTGTTAAATAATGCAATGCAAATTTTTCCAGCCTTGGTTTGAAGAAGTGCAAAATAAAACCTATCTGTAAAAACTTAGGCCTAGATTTAGAGTTTGGCGTTAGCCGTGAAAACCAGCGATAGAGGCTCCTAACGCTGGTTTTAGGCTACCTCCGGTATTTGGAGTCACTCAAAAAAGGATCTAACGCTCACTTTTCAGCCGCGACTTTTCCATACCGCAGATCCCCTTACGTCAATTGCGTATCCTATCTTTTCAATGGGATCTTTCTAACTTCGGTATTTAGAGTCGTGTCTGAAGTGAGCGTTAGAAATCTAACGACAAAACTCCAGCCGCAGAAAAAAAGTCAGTAGTTAAGAGCTTTCTGGGCTAACGCCGGTTTATAAAGCTCTTAACTACTGTACTCTAAAGCAGTGATTTTTAACCTTTTTTTTGCCGTGGCACACTTTTTTACATTAAAAAATCCTGTGGCACACCACCATCCCAAAATGTTAAAAAAATCAAACATTGTAGCCTAATACAGCATATATATATACACATACACACAAACACACACATACTGTATGTATTGTGCTGTTATGCCATGCCTCCTACAAAATACCCCTGCACTGGGAGTAAAAAACAAGCAAAGTTTAAAATATATGTCACACTGTTGTCAGTCTGCCGTGGCACACCTGAGGATCTCTCACGGCACACTAGTGTGCCACGGCACACTGGTTGAAAAACACTGCTCTAAAGTACACTAACACCCATAAACTACCTATGTACCCATAAACCGAGGTCCCCCCACATTGCCGCCACTCGATTAAATTTTTTTAACCCCTAATCTGCCGACCGCCACCTACGTTATCCTTATGTACCCCTAATCTGCTGCCCCTAACACCGCCGACCCCTGTATTATATTTATTAACCCCTAACCTGCCCCCCACAACGTCGCCGCCAGCTACCTACACCTATTAACCCCTAATCTGCCGACCGCAAAGCGCCGCCACCTACATTATAGCTATGTACCCCTAATCTGCTGCCCCTAACACCGCCGACCCCTATATTATATTTATTAACCCCTAATCTGCCCCCCACAACGTCGCCGCCACCTGCCTACACTTATTAACCCCTAATCTGCCGAGCGGACCGCACCGCTATTATTATAAAGTTATTAACCCCTAATCCGCCTCACTAACCCTATAATAAATAGTATTAACCCCTAATCTGCCCTCCCTAACATCGCCGACACCTAACTTCAAACATTAACCCCTAATCTGCCGACTGGAGCTCACCGCTATTCTAATAAATGTATTAACCCCTAAAGCTAAGTCTAACCCTAACACTAACACCCCCCTAACTTAAATATAATTTAAATCTAACGAAATTAATTAACTCTTATTAAATAAATTATTCCTATTTAAAGCTAAATACTTACCTGTAAAATAAACCCTAATATAGCTACAATATAAATTATAATTATATTATAGCTATTTTAGGATTTATATTTATTTTACAGGCAACTTTGTATTTATTTTAACCAGGTACAATAGCTATTAAATAGTTAAGAACTATTTAATAGCTAAAATAGTTAAAATAATTACAAAATTACCTGTAAAATAAATCCTAACCTAAGTTACAATTAAACCTAACACTACACTATCAATAAATTAATTAAATAAAATACCTACAATTACCTACAATTAACCTAACACTACACTATCAATAAATTAATTAAATACAATTCCTACAAATAAATACAATTAAATAAACTAGCTAAAGTACAAAAAATAATTCCATCAGCCAATCAGAATATTCCTACCTTAATTCCGATTGGCTGATAGAATCCTATCAGCCAATCGGAATTCGAGGGACGCCATCTTGGATGACGTCCCTTAAAGGAACCGTCATTCTTCAGTTGGACGTCGCCGGATGAAGATGGGTCCGCGGTAGAGGTCTTCAGGATGCTGCCGCTCCGCTCCGGATGGATGCCGCTTGGATGAAGACTTCAATCGGATGGAAGACCTCTTCTTGCCCCGCTTGGATGAAGACTTCAGCCGGATCATGGACCTCTTCAGCCCCCCGCTTGGGCTTGGATCAGGACATCGGAGGAGCTCTTCTGGACAGATCGGTGAACCCGGTGAGGTGAAGACAAGGTAGGAAGATCTTCAGGGGCTTAGTGTTAGGTTTATTTAAGGGGGGTTTGGGTTAGATTAGGGGTATGTGGGTGGTGGGTTGTAATGTTGGGGGGCTTGGGTATTGTATGTTTTTTTTTACAGGCAAAAGAGCTGAACTTCTTGGGGCATGCCCCGCAAAGGGCCCTGTTCAGGGCTGGTAAGGTAAAAGAGCTTTGAACTTTAGTAATTTAGAATAGGGTAGGGCATTTTTTTATTTTGGGGGGCTTTGTTATTTTATTAGGGGGCTTAGAGTAGGTGTAATTAGTTTAAAATTGTTGTAATATTTTTCTTATGTTTGTAAATATTTTTTTATTTTTTGTAACTTAGTTCTTTTTTATTTTTTGTACTTTAGTTTATTTAATTGTATTTATTTGTTGGAATTGTATTTAATTAATTTATTGATAGTGTAGTGTTAGGTTAATTGTAGGTAATTGTAGGTAGTTTATTTAATTAATTTATTGATAGTGTAGTGTTAGGTTTAATTGTAACTTAGGTTAGGATTTATTTTACAGGTAATTTTGTAACTATTTTAACTATTTTAGCTATTAAATATTTCTTAACTATTTAATAGCTATTGTACCTGGTTAAAATAAATACAAAGTTACCTGTAAAATAAATATAAATCCTAAAATAGCTATAATATAATTATAATATATATTGTAGCTATATTAGGGTTTATTTTACAGGTAAGTATTTAGCTTTAAATAGGAATAATTTATTTAATAAGAGTTAATTTATTTCGTTAGATTTAAATTATATTTAACTTAGGGGGGTGTTAGTGTTAGACTTAGCTATAGGGGTTAATACATTTATTAGAATAGCGGTGAGCTCCAGTCGGCAGATTAGGGGTTAATGTTTGAAGTTAGGTGTCGGCGATGTTAGGGAGGGCAGATTAGGGGTTAATACTATTTATTATAGGGTTAGTGAGGCGGATTAGGGGTTAATAACTTTATAATAATAGCGGTGCGGTCCGCTCGGCAGATTAGGGATTAATAAATGTAGGCAGGTGGCGGCGACGTTGTGGGGGGCAGATTAGGGGTTAATAAATATAATATAGGGGTCGGCGGTGTTAGGGGCAGCAGATTAGGGGTACATAGCTATAATGTAGGTGGCGGCGCTTTGCGGTCGGCAGATTAGGGGTTAATAAGTGTAGGTAGCTGGCGGCGACATTGTGGGGGGCAGATTAGGGGTTAATAAATATAATATAGGGGTCGGCGGTGTAAGGGGCAGCAGATTAGGGGTACATAGGGATAATGTAAGTAGCGGCGGTTTACGGAGCTGCAGATTAGGGGTTAATAATAATATGCAGGGGTCAGCGATAGCGGGGGCGGCAGATTAGGGGTTAATAAGTGTAAGGCTAGGGGTGTTTAGACTCGGGGTACATGTTAGAGTGTTAGGTGCAGACGTAGGAAGTGTTTCCGCATAGCAAACAATGGGGCTGCGTTAGGAGCTGAACGCGGCTTTTTTGCAGGTGTTAGGTTTTTTTTCAGCTCAAACAGCCACATTGTTTCCTATGGGGGAATCGTGCACGAGCACGTTTTTGAGGCTGGCCGCTTCCGTAAGCAACTCTGGTATAGAGAGTTGAAGCTGCGTTAAATATGCTCTACACTCCTTTTTTGGAGCCTAACGCAGCCATTCTGTGGACTCTCAATACCAGAGTTATTTTTATGGTGCGGCCAGAAAAAAGCCGGCGTTAGCTACGCGGGTCGTTACCGACAAAACTCTAAATCTAGCCGTTAAACTCTTAGAACTGAGCATCCGTACCCAAGTAATACTAAGTATTTAATGATGGCTAAATGAGCAGGAAGAAGCTAACTCCAGAGCTATCAAGTCTCATGATCAATGTGACACTATTTGGAGTCTCTTCTCCGTGTGATCAATAACCATGTACACACTATGAAACAATGGAAAATACATTAATATCCAATTATAAACAATGTAGTGGCATCCAACTTGGGCAAATTGTGTAATTGTGTATATTAAAGTACAATGTACTTATTTTGACTGCTATAGTAGTTTTTTCTCTCCCCAGGGATGCTGAAGAACATTCTGCGGAATTCAGAACCTTTATATTCCTACAGGCTGCAGACTGATTGTTTGACATGTGCATGAGCTCATTTATATTTGTCCCTTATTAGCCACAGCAAAGGGATAGTATAAACAACACTAGTCCTAGAAGCTTTTTAAGAACGGTGCCCTAGGGCTACAAAACTGTCAATTTTGCTATAAAATTGTTCTAAATACTTTTAAAACATTTAATTCTGTATTCCAATAGTTTCAATGCAGTGATTTACTTCTGATATATATATATATACACCGTAGATACTCAAGTATAATACAAGATTTTTGAGACATAAAATAAGATACAAAATGGAGGGGTCGCGGTATATCCAAGACATTTCATCTGATTTGATGCTGCCTTTAAGATGTGCACTAAACATGTCCCAAACATTATCAAGCCAGAATTTCACTCCATCTTTTTCCATTCAGCCTTTTGGTTGAACACTAACTATGAGAGATGGGAATTTTGTATTTTTGCGGCAGAGTTTTTCACTTAAAAATAACCAGTGTTCAGTTTTGTGTCATCAGTCATTTCTTGTGACCGGTTTCCTGCTGAAGCTACAAAATTCAAATTAACACCAACCTCACCAGACTTCTTGAGTTGCAATGCTTGGAGACGTATAGCATATATCGTATAAGTTTATTCCAGTTTGGGATATTACGGTACAGAGATCAGATTACCGTACTGTACACAGACTGCTGAAATTTTCTTAAACAGTTAAAAATGAATTCGAAAAGACAACGCTCTTCATATGATGCGTCATTTAAGCTAAATGTTATCAATGTGGCAGAATAAAGCAATAATTCTGCTACTGCGCGTCAGGTTGGTATAGCAGAGAGTACTGGCATAAAAAGAGAACAGAACTAGAAATGATGAGCATTACTGGTGTGGGACATGTTTAGTGCAAATCTTAAAGATAGCATCAAATCAGGTGTCAGCAATAAGTGCACTGACATTGCTGTTCTTTTCGGATTAAGATCACAACTTAAACCGCTCGACATTTGTCTAAACAAGCTATTTAAAGAGAGTCTTTGCCAGGTGTGGGCCGATTGGATATGCTCTGATGCGGTAACAACAACCAACTCTGGCCTGCCTCAGAGACCAGATATCACTGTTCTCTTTCGTTGGGTTAAAGACGCCTAGGAATCAATGCCGCCAGAAATTATCCAGAAATCCTTCTGTAAATGTGGCATAAGCAATGCCATTGATGGGACCGAAGATGATGAAAATTTGTAGGATGAGACAGATGATACTGTTGATCCTTATCTGGATACTGCAGAATCTCAAAATTACATAATTTCACTCGGCTAGCTTACGAGTTGTGCATTAGACTTAAAACGCAGCGTTAGCCGGTCCCAACGCTGTTTATTAACGCCCGCTGGTCTTACGAGTCTTGCAGGTACAGGTGTACCGCTCACTTTTTTGGCCAGACTTGGAAATACCGCAAATCCACTCATGTCAATTGCGTATCCTATTTTTTCAATGGGACTTGCCGGTATTACGAGTCTGCCAAAAAGTGAGCGGTAGACCCTTTCCTGTCAAGACTGGTACCGCATTTTAAAGTCAGTAGTTAAGAGTATTACACTACAACGCCGTAGCATAAAACTCTTAACTAAAGTGCTAAAAAAGTACACTAACACCCATAAACTACCTATTTACCCCTAAACCGAGCCCCCCCCCCCCATTGCAAACACTAAAATACATTTTTTAATCCCTAATCTGCCGAACCGGACATCGCCACCACTATAATAAATATATTAACCCTTAAACCGCTGCACTACCGCCTCGCAAACATTAGTTAAATATTATTAACCCCTAATCTGCCGTCTCTAATATCGCCGCCACCTACCTACATTTATTAACCCCTAATCTGCCGCCCCAAACGTCGCCGCAACTATACTAAAGTTATTAACCCCTAAATCTAAGTCTAACCCTAACACCCCCTAACTTAAATATAATTTAAAATAAATCTAAATAAAATTCCTATCATTAACTAAATAATTCCTATTTAAAACTAAATACTTACCTATAAAATAAAACCTAAGCTAGGTACAATATAACTAATAGTTACATTGTAGCTAGCTTAGGGTTTATTTTTATTTTACAGATAAGTTTGTATTTATTTTAACTAGGTAGAATAGTTATTAAATAGTTATTAACTATTTAATAACTACCTAGCTAAAATAAAGACAAGCGTACCTGCAAAATAAAACCTAACACTACACTATAATTAAATAAATTAACTAATTTAACAACAATTAAATACAATTAAATAAACTTATCTAAAGTACAAAAACAAACAAACACTAAATTAAAGAAAATAAACAAACAAATTACAAGATTTTTAAACTAATTACACCTAATCTAATCCCCCTAACAAAATAAAAAAGCCCCCCCAAAATAAAAAAAAGCCCTACCCTACACTAAATTACAAATAGCCCTTAAAAGGGCCTTTTGCGGGGCATTGCCCCAAAGTAATCAGCTCTTTTACCTGTAAAAAATTACAAATACCCCCCCCAAAAATAAAACCCACCACCCACACAACCAACCCTACTCTAAAACTCACCCAATACCCCCTTAAAAAAAAACTAACACTAACCCCTTGAAGATCACCTTACCGGGAGAAGTCTTCACCCAACCGGGCCGAAGTCCTCAACGAAGCCGGTCAGAAGTCTTCATCCAGATGGCATCTTCTATCTTCATCCATCCGGCGCGGAGCGGGTCCATCTTCAAGACATCCGACACGGAGCATCCTCTTCAATCGACGGCTAACACAGAATGAAGGTACCTTTAAGTGACGTCATCCAAGATGGCGTCCCTTCAATTCCAATTGGCTGATAGAATTCTATCAGCCAATCGGAATTAAGGTAGAAAAAATCCTATTGGCTGATGCAATCAGCCAATAGGATTGAAGTTCAATCCTATTGGCTGATCCAATCAGCCAATAGAATGCGAGCAGATTAGGGGTTTATAAATGTAGGTAGGTATTGGCGACATAGGGGGCGGCAGATTAGGGGTTAATAAATATAATGTAGGTGTCGGCGATGTTGGGGGCAGCAGATTAGGGGTTCATAAGTATAATGTAGGTGGTGGCGGTGTCCGGAGCGGCAGATTAGGGGTCAATAATATAATGTAGGTGTCGGCGATGTCGGGGGCGGCAGATTAGGGGTTAATAAGTGTAAGATTAGAGGTGTTTAGACTCAGGGTTCATGTTAGGGTGTTAGGTGTAGACATAAATTTGATTCAAGGAGCTTTACGCTGCTTTTTGGCAGGTGTTAGACTTTTTTCAGCCGGCTCCCCGTTGATTCCTATGGGGAAATCGTGCACGAGCACGTTACACCAGCTCACCGCTAACATAAGCAGCGCTGGTATTGGAATGTGGTAAGGAGCACAATTTTGCTCAACGCTCCCTTCTTGTCTGGGTTGTAAAAACCTGTAATACCAGCGCTGTCTGTAAGTGAGCGGTCAGCCAAAACAAAAAAAACTCGTAATCTAGCCGACTGTTTGCAGAAGAGGATTCAGACACTGACTTTGAAGGATTTTAATATTCAGTACCGTTAGGCCTACTGGTAGTAGGGAGTTTATTATATTCTTTTGTTACTTTTTACCGTATGTTACAATTACGGTATGTACAGCAAAATTGTGTTTTCATTCATTTTTTTTTTTTTTTTTTTTATAATTTTTTATTGAGGTTATAAATCAGGAACAAAACAAGATTGACGTAAGTATAGCCAAAGTACACCAAGAAATAGCAATTAACAGGGTGGTTGCTACACATAAATAAGTTGGTGTTGAGAAATACATTGGAACAATGTTATCATACTAAAATGGTGGATATACAGTACTATTGAGTATCGATAAACCTCAGTTTTGCTTATATGCGAGAGTAAGTATCCCCTTAAACATTTTTAACTAGAAATCAAGTATAAATACCCCAAAAAGTAAACAAAGGCCTCTCTTGGACCAACCGGTACAGGAACTGTACAGTACAGGGGAGCTTTAGGGGAAACATTAGATAAATTAACCACTAGTGTACAGTAAAAATGTATTAGTGAGCGCAACCGTGGCAAACAAATAGCAGTATGGCAGGGTGGCCAATATATGAAGACCCATCAGGGTCATAGGTGGATCTATCATAACATATGTGAGAGCATATAAGTGCCTGTATAGGTGACGGCTGATACTATGTACCTGACTTTTAAGGAACAGGAAAAGACTGTAAACTCACGTTTATTATATAAGAGGAATATTTGTTAATAGCTCTCTATGAAGCAGACAACATTTGGAAATATAGCTATATGTCTCCAAGCAAGTGCAAACCCACTAATATGCGTCCTGTAAGCGTAGATAAAACCTCTGTGGTGTAGTACTAAACAGCTCTACGTGGAGATGATATCAATGCTATGGGCTATGAACTGCTGGTATATAAGGGCCCTATGTCTTGAGCTAATACTTATCTGATATCAGATAGACCCCTGATAGTAGCACTGTTGTGCGGACATATAAAGACATTCAGTTAAATAGGAAGGCACAGCCATTTATACGCATGTATCGTAACGCTAGTCGGATTGCCGGGACCTTGCTGTTCAGGGGAAGTATCTGCTTCCATGGACTGGATGTCTGTTCCGTTAGCAACGCAGATAGCTTCTTTCCATGTTGTTGGGGGGTCATATTTGTCAGCCGAGTCTCCTTTTATATCAGGAACCAAAGTGCCCGCTTTCTGCCGGTCCTGCTGAGCAGAGGGAAAGGTAGCAGCAAATCTGTCCTCCAGCCTCTGTGCATGTTCCTGTAATAGTAATTGCAGTTGTAGGATCAGGTAGGTATCATCCATGCTCAATGCCGTCGTTCGCATGTAGAGTTTGGTGCAAATATAGGGTAATAAGGCCCAGGCCGATGCGTGAATTTAACACCCTAAATAGCAGATGTAGTGCCTAGTAGAAAAAGACTACAGAGTAAGTTGACTGGCGTGGGTAATTCAGAATCTGAACTGTTCTTCAAATTTAAAACTGCACACTCAAGGCACAGCTAGTTGTGGGGACAGGCTGAGGCTTCTATTATAGGGGAAGGCCTCAAATGAAAAGTCCGTAACTGAGGGCTGTGAGGCCCAGTCGTCATCCAAAACCCTATATCCTGAATGTTGACCTCTTCAGACAAGCTTCCCCACTATTTTAAGCAGGGTATTAAGAAGAATGTAATGGTAAACAGGGTAACAATGGAGAAAGCTTGAGGAGCTGAAGCTCAGTGCGACCTGTAAGATGGCCGCCGCCCGGGTGTCCTGTGTTTTCATTCTTTGATATTAAAATGTATACTTTTTTGCTCCATAAAATTGTGTTTTCCATTCTTTGATTTATACTTTTTTGCTCCTTGTGTTATACTCGCGTCTTGAACTTTTCTCCCATTTCCAGATTATAGCTATCCCCTCGCATTATACACGAGTGGCGTTATACTCGAGTATCTACGGTATATATATATATATATATATATATATATATATATATATATATATATATATATATATATATATATATCAAAATATATGAACAAAGTTCCAATATGAATCCACCCGTCTGGGGTCAACCACACAGCTGTTCAGCTTGTATAAAATAGACATCCAAAGAAAACAGCAGCAGATCAGGATTTTCACCAAAACTTGTAGTTAATTTTATTGACGTTTCATGGATATAGCTCCCCTTCTTCAGAACAACAATCACAAAATCCGTGCTTAAATAGTGCACAAACAACATCATAACCTCCCACTTCCTGTGAAAAAAAATGCCAAAATTATACATCATATCGGGTATACAATGGTAAATACAACTTAGTGACCCGGGAGTTATCCCAATGTACTTACGATTTGTGCCTTGCTGAATCATTCTATAATGTGGCAACCTAACACAGCCTTAAAAGGATACTAAACCCATTGTTTTCTTTAATTATTCATATAGAGAATGCAATTTAAGGCAACTTTCTTATTTACTCCTATTGTCAAATTTTCTTCATTCTCTTGCTATCTTTATTTAAAAAGCAGGAATGTAAAGCTTAAGAGCCGGCCCATTTTTGATTGAGAGTCTGGGTTATGCATGCAAATTGGTTTGTTATCTGTATGCACCAATAAGCAAGCGCTATCCATGGTGCTGAACCTAAAATGGGCCAGCTACTAAGCTTTAAGTTCCTACTTTTTAAACAAAGTTAACAAGAGAACAAATACAAATTGATAGTAGGAGTAAATTAGAAAGTTGCTTAAAACTGCATGCTCTATCTGAATCATTAAATAAAAAGTTTGAATTAGTGTCCCTTTAATAGTGTGATAAAAAAATAATGTTAAGAGTATACTTTCTGGTAACATGCATATCAAAACCTCTTATGCCGTTATTAGCAATAGCCTATTCGTGAAAGTTGTTAATTTACATCACTTCCGGTTTCGTGACTACCGGATGTTGTCATACTACAATATCTTTTTGTAAAACCCGGAACTGTCTCCAATTTGTTAGTTTCAGTCAGTGCCATGTATCTTTTCTTAAACAAACAGTGAGAAACAAAGACTAACTATAATTATACCCTAAGGTAAGTGTTTGCATACAACCCTAGTATATATTCTACCTAGGAACCAGAAATGACATAATACAAAGTGTATCACAGTGACAATATACATTTGTAATTCACTCCAAGTGATCATATCAAATTGGCTTTTTGAAAATTAACATAGTATATACAAATATACGTTCAGATATAGAATTTAACTAGTGTATAACATGTCTAGTTCGGACATGCAAGTAAAGAATGATTAACAGTGTTGCTAGATATTGTTTCATTTAGTACTACACCCAGAACCCAGCCCTATGGTTTAAAAAAAAAAAAATCATAGCATATATTTCGAGGTAATGTATATAGAGTATGCGGTCTAGGGAGTTTAACATGCAAACGTGCAGACCCTAAAAGTCTGCTAGCCCACATGTAATCACCAATGACATAGATCAGGGATTCACCTCCAATCTAAAGACCGCAGGGAACCCCCATCCTGTCCTCATATTCAACCACTCTCTTCATTCCTCCTATTCGCTTCATGCATAATTGATGCTCTTTATATTAAGGAACCAAAATCGGGCATAGAGTTAAGTCCCTTAGGAAAGATGGTGTCCAGTCTAAACATCCATTCAGCTTCCCTCCTTAGGAGCAGTTTGTTCCTGTCTCCGCCACGTGCTGGTTTCGGGATGTGATCAATCAGTATCACCCTGACCTATGCCACCGGGTGTTTAGCCTCCATCCTATGGCGTGCTACGGGCTGCACAGATTCGCCCTTCTTGATTGCTTGCCTCATCGCCATCCTATGGTTTGCCACGTGTTCACGGATAGTCCCCTGGGTTTTTCCTATGTAGTGAAAACCGTATGGACAAATCAATATGTAGACCACTTGTGTAGTGGTGCATGTGATTGAATGATTTATGGTATACTTTTAGCTACTATGATGATTGAATTTTTTAGTTGCAATCATTCCATTGCTGGTGGTGCAGTTCGGGCACTTGTAACATCCTTTACATGATGTACATCCTCTCTCATGTAGCTTCTGATAGGATCTGTGATCTGTGATAACCAATAGATCCCTTAGATTGGTGTTACGTCTGTAACCTACGATAGGGTTTTTTTTTGGTACATTTTTACTTGGTGTCTGTTAGCAAAATATGCCAGAAATCCTTAATAGAATGTTCTCCTTTGGATGTAATAGGAGCAAAAGTGGTAGAAAAATAATGTTATCCTTTGCTTGATTCCTCAATTGCTTTTGTAACAATTTCTCTTGAGTCGTATCTTTCAGTTGTTCTTTGACAGAATCTATCATTGCTTTATTGTATCTTCTCTTAAGAAATTTGTCTTGCATCTCCTCTACCTGCGAGACCCCCTTCTCAATGTTAGAACTGTTCCTAATTGCTCTAATGAACTGGGATTTAATAATGCCCCTAGTCAGTACATCTCTTGACCATAAAAATAGTTTTTCAAATCTAGACATGAAAAGGTTCACACATGATGGGGCCATGTTCGACCCCATCATCATGCCCGCTGTCTGTAAATAATAAAATGATCTTTCAAATTTAAAAGTAATTTTTCGTAAAGCAAAATTCAAATAGTTGCAAGACAAACTCTACAGGAGGGCCTACATATTTCCCAGAGGGGTAGTGCTTACTTCACCTTATCCAAAACCACCTTTTGTGGGATAATGGTATAGACTATTGACATCTAACATAACCAGTATATCTTTTTCATCAATTTGCACCTCTTTAAGGAGTAACTCATTAGAGTCAAGTAAAAAGGCCTTGTTATCTTGTACTACTGGTTGCAGCAGAAAGTCTACATACTGGGCTATGGGTTGTAAAAGTGATTCTCTGGAGGATACAAAGGGGCGTCCCGGGGGTTTGTTAAGTGATTTGTGGATTTTGGGGATAGTGTATAAATTCGGTACTTTGAGGTTATCTGTTATCATATACTTCATAAGTGATTCTGTTAAGTAGCCCTGATTAAGTCCCAAATGTATCAATATCTCAAGCTGTCTTTTAATTTCTCAGTGGGGTCAAATGTGAGTTTTGTATATGTGTTAGTGTTGTTTAATTGTAACATGATATCCTCCCTATAGTCTACATAGTCCAGTAGGACAATAGCGCCCCCTTTATCCACGGGGCAGATGACAATAGTGTTGTCATTCTGTAGACTCTTAATGGCCTCACGTTGACCCCTAGTCTTTCCACTTCTGTTTGGGAAACCTGTCAAATTCCTGATCCTGTACCATCCTCATGAATGTTTTTATGCAAGAACTAAAATTAACCGGATCAAATTTGTTTTCTCTACCAGAAATGTGAAATCCTTTCATAGGTAGTTTTTCTTTGTATTGAAAATATTCTTTTACCTTAAGTTGTCTCTGAAATCTATACATGTTTATCATGAAATCAAGTCCCGTCACTCTCTTGTTTGGAACAAAAGAAAGACCCTTGTTTAAAACCATACATTCTCCAAATCTGTGAGAGTGTGGGAAATTAAATTAATGACAATGTTACTCTCTTCCATTACCTGCCCCTGTGTGGGGGTCTGTGTGTGACCCTTCTGCGTCCTGAGAAATAGTCGCCTATACCCCGTCCGCCTCTAGACCAAGTTTGAACCCCTAAAAAAGATCTGTTGTTATCTGTAGTGGGTTATCTATTGGATGAATGTGTGTCTGGACTATCTAGCGCTCCACCTCTGTTTTCTCTGTCTGTGTCAGAGGATTCTGACTGGAACTAACAAGTTGGAGACAGTTCCGGGTTTTACGAAACCGGATGTGATATAGTATGACAACATCCGGTAGCCACGAAACCGGAAGTGATGTAAGTCAACAACTTCTGGTTTCACAAATAGGCAATTGCTAATAACGAGATAGGAGGTTTTGATATGCATGTTGTAAGAAAGTATATATATTTAACATTATTTGTTATAACACTATTATGACTGTGTTAGGTTGTCACATTATAGAATGACTCAGCAAGTCACAAACCAGAAGTACATTGGAATAACTTCTGGGTCATTAAGTTCTATTTGAAGCTTTTGGTGTGTAAATCGTCACAAAAATCAAAAGTGGGAATCCAGGTGCAGGAAGCAATGAAAATAGATGTGGCAACAATCTAAACCAGCACTAACAAGTAGTTAAAAATTTAAATTTTATTAGAAAAGTAAAAAAACTTGAATAGAGGTACAACGGAACAGGTCCTAAGTCATCTTCACGCTGTTCTGGCGCTTTCTCAAAGGCTATATAAATATATATATATAATTGAAAGAAGCATGCACTCACTGGATTTGTGAAAAAGGTGCTTTTATTGGCACATCAAAAATAGGTAAAGTTTCGGGGATCAATCACCCCTTCCCGTTACAACTGGAGCTAGCTGGTAATTGGTGGCTACACGCATTTGTCTCTTGCATTTGCCTCAACAGATGTTTTCAGCTAGTTCTCAGTTCTTCATGCTGATTTAGCACTAATTTAAAGGGACAGTCTACAATAGAATTGTTATTGTTTTAATAGATAATCCCTTAAATATATTACCCATTACCCATTTTTGCATAATCAACACAGTTATTTTAATATACTTTTTACCTCTGTGATTACCTTGTATCTAAGCATCTTCTGACAGCCCCTGCCCTGATCACATGACTTTGTATTTATTATCCATTGACTTGCATTTAGTATTGTTGTGCTAAATCTTAAATAACTGCCCAGGCATGAACACATGGTTACCTATATGGTCCACATGCACTAGCAGTCTCCTGTTGTGAAAAGCAAATACAAAAGCATGTGATTAAGAGGCTGTCTATAGAGCCTTTGAAACAGGCTGAAATTTAGAGGTTTAAATGTTATAAAAGTATATTAATATAACAATGTTGGTTGTGCAAAGCTGAGAAATTGGTAGTAAAGGCATTATCTATCTTTTTAAACAATAACAATTTTTGTGTAGACTGTCTCTTTAAAACACACAGACAGGGCATTTTCTTTTCATATTTGCATATCCCTTTAAGCTTACTGCATAATGCAAAATGTCCCATTAAAGGGACAGTCTACACAAGAATTATTGTTTAAAAAGATAGATAATCCCTTTATTACCCATTCCCTAGTTTTACACAACCATCACAGTTATATAAATACACTTTTTACCATTGTGATTAACTTGTATGTAAGCCTCTGCAAACTGCTCCCTTATTTCAGTTCTTTTGACAGACATCCATTTTAGCCAATCAGAGCTAGCTCACCTGAACTCCACGTGCGTGAGCACAGTATTATCTATATGACACACATGAACCAACACCCTCTAGGGGTGAAAAACTTTAAGGACTGTGCTCTTTCTGCAATGGTTGCAAACTTTCTAACCCCAAATATAAAACTCACTAGGCAAGTTACTGTACTTTTCAGGCCTGCTTTAAGTTATTGCTTATACATTTTAGTAGATTTAAAAAATAAAAATAATCTACCTGGTTACTGCAGACAGTGAAGGAACAAAAGTAAATATCTATGATCAATGAGCAGGTGGTGACTTTTTTCTGTTTAAGGGGAAAACATATTATCCAGAAAAAATAGGTTAACTCCTTGGCTGGCACAAATCTTATACATAAAAGAAAATATGTTAACTCCTTGGCTGACACACAAACATCCAAAAGCAATAAAAAGCAGTCAAGCAATCTCATACGTAATTTAATGGATGACTGGATATTCATGCAAAATTCTCAGAACACAGGGTATAGGAATGAATACATAACATCTGGCTGAAGAATGAGAAAAGTAAGACATTAAAGTGCATTTTATCTCTATTCAAGTTCTGTTTTATGTTTAAGTAGAAGAAACGTTGTACGTATTTGATATTTAAAAATACCAGATTGCCCAGGTAACCATAGTGGAATGTATTTAAAATGTTAGATGATTTGTAATTGTGAAACATTGATTATAACAATCATATTTGAAGGTAACTAATAAAAAAAAAAGTAACTACTCTGGTCTACTTAAAGGGACACTGTACCCAATTTTTTTTCTTTCGTGATTCAGATAGAGCATGCAATTTTAAGCAACTTTCCAATTTACTCCGATTATCTATTTTCTTCATTCTCTTAATATCTTTATTTGAAAAGCAAGAATGTAAGTTTGGAAGCCGGCCCATTTTTGGTTCACGTCATGGGTTGTCCTTGCTGATTGGACAGCACCAGTAAAGAAGTGCTGTCCAGAATTTCTGAACCAAAAATTGTCTGGCTCCTTAGCTTAGATGCCTTCTTTTTCAAATAAAGAAAGCAAGAGAACGAAGAAAATTTGATAATAGGAGTAAATTAGAAAGTTGCTTAAAATTGCATGCTCTGTCTGAATCGTGAAAGAAAAAATTTGGATTTAGTGTCCCTTTAATATATTGATTAATTTCCTATCGCTGGAATGCCTAGAGCATCACTGGTAAGTTTCAGATTTATTATGAGCAGCCATACAATAAATGATGGCCATTTCCAGGTAATCAGATGAGCTTGTAGAAGTTATAACACTCTCTGATGTTTTATAAATTGGTATATGTGGAACTCAAAATACAGGGACGGGTATAGCAAGGCTCTATTTACATTTTAGCACACACTTTATTATTAATATGTTTTGATAAGAACCACTTATTCAGAAAGAAATAACAATTTAAATTAAAAAATTAAGAACATAAAATGTGGGTACAAGAAAGAGTAGGAGTGTGCCTGATAGGTGTGGATAATAGTGCCTTTAGTGTGCGTTTAACAGTGGAACTGTGTGTGTGAGTAAAAGTGGTAGAGTGCCTTCAAGAGTGCTTAGGGCTAGATTTATCAATGTTGAGGCGTACAGAGGCGCGTATACGCGCCCCTGTATGCCTCAGCTCGCCTGTGGCGGGGCAAAATTACCCGCAGGTAATTAACATTGCACACGAGCGCAATTTTGCGCTCGCGTGCAATCCCGCCCCCTGCCCGCGCACAGCCAATCACGCGCGGGCAGGAGCTGTCAATGAGATTTCATTTCGCCACAATAGAGGTGGCGAAGATGTTAGGGAAGCAGCGGTCTGGTGACCGCTGCTTGATAAATCGCGGCGAGCAAGTTCTTGTGAGAACTTGCTGCCGCAGGGGCTTGATAAATATAGCCCTTAGTGGGTGAGAGAGTCCATCTCAGTATTCAGGTAGCACAGTTCCTGGGTATGGGCATAACAGGGGGGAATGTGCATGGGGTGCTCACAAGAATAGGAAAGTGTTTGCTGGGTTTATGCATAAGGGTTGGAGATGGGGTGAATAAATTAGGAGTTTATCTGGATTGTACACCTAAGGACCATAGATTGTGCATAAATGTGGGACGTTCCACTATTTAAAATGTTACAGAAATTTCCCCCCCTTTTATTTGCATAACTGTGGGTAGAATGGTTTGTCAGACTTATTCCAGAAGAGAGGTGGTGAGGGTCAAGAAAAGGAAGGAAATTCTCATCTGAATGCAGCAGTACAAGAATCACAGAGTTTATTCTTCAGGCCTCAGAACATTTTGCCTTACAGACTAAAAAAAAAAAAGAAGACACCATAGTAGAGGATTTATTTACCTTAAAGAGACACTAAACGCAAACATTTGTCTTTCATGATTAAGATAAAGAACATAAAAAAACATTCCAATTTACTTCTATTATCTAATTTGCTTCATTCTTCAGATATCCTTTGCTGAAGAAATATCAATGCACATGGGTGAGCCAATCCCAAGAGGCATCTATGTGTAGCCACAAATCAGCAGCTACTGAGCCTATCTAGATATGCTTTTCAGCAAAGGATATTAAGAGAATAAAGCAAAATAGATAATATAATTAAATTAGTAAGTTGTTTAAAATTGCATTATCTTTGTAAATCATGAAAGAAAAAAAATTGGGTTTCATGTCCCTTTAAGATCATCTACAGGGGGTAGCATGTATACCAGTCTCCTCCCTCTTACAATGAGCCAAAGCTTGCTGCAGTCAGCTGCGAACACACCACTGTAAGCAGAATGGTGAGGACTTACAAAACAGGTATAAAAATATCATCTACAACTATTATAAAAATACAATGCAGAGGCATTATTCCCACAATACAACAAACAAAAAAAGGTAAACACAACCTGGATTCCCAAGGTATATTCTGACCAACATGGATAAGCATGACCAATGAGTAAGCCGGAGAACCCTTAATAGTATCCTGCCTGTTCATGCAGAATTACACTGTATGAGCAAGGCTAACTGGGAAGGTAAACCACATTCCATATATTCACTGGGAAAACCCCAAGGGTAAACAATAAATACAAAGGTGAAAATCTTGTGATAGAGCTATATATGAGAACCATTTGCAATTTCTCAAGCAAGCTACTTTGTTAATGAGATGAAATACTACAATAAGGGAAGATATTTATGATACAGGTGACAATGTAGAGACCCTCTGGGTTGAAATAAAGAGTGGGGGGAATAAATCCTAAAAAAATATTACTTGGAACATGCAACAAGCCCCCCAACATTAGTGACCTGGAGGAAACTCAACTACTAATGCAAATAGGTAAGGCTGCTAATAACGGTGCTGTAATTATGGGAGATTTTAACTACTAGGATATAAACTGGGCCAATGAAACTAGTAATTCAGCTAAGGGGGATAGATTTGTAAATGTTCTCAGGGATAACCTCTTTTCACAACTAGGAGTAAAGCTATTTTGGATTTAGAGTTATCAAACAATACAGATATAATATCAAACATAGAAGTCAAAGAACATTTGGGTAACAGTGATCATAACATGGTCACATTTGAAATCTCTTTTCCTAAGCAGTGTCTTTAAGGTCTAAGACTTTTAATATTAAGAAAGCATATATGTGTATGTCGAAAGTGACTGGCTTACGAGCTTTAATGAGAGTATCAATAACTCTCTCCGAGAAACCTCTCTTGGCTAGGACTAAGCGTCCAATCACCACGCAGTCAGCCTCAGAGAATCTATATTTTGATGAACAAAAGGACCTTGTACCAGCAGATCCCTGCGACAAGGTAACCTCCATGGAGGAGATGAGGACATCCCCACCAGATCCGCAAACCACATCCTTCAAGGTCACGATGGAGCAATTGCAATCACTGACACTCTCTCCTGCTTGATGCGAGCCACCACACGAGGTAGAAGTGGTAATGGCAGGCAAAATGTAGATCAGACTGAACCTCCAAGGCACTGCTAATACATTTATTAGCTCCGCCTGAGGATCCCTGGACCGCGACCCATATCTGGGTAGCTTGGAATTGAGCCGAGACGCAATGAGATCTATTAGCCGAGACGCAATGAGATCTATCTCCGGTATCCCCCATCTGCTGCAAATCTCCGCAAACACCTCAGGATGGAGAGACCATTCCCCCGGATGAAAGGATTGTCAGCTGAGAAAATATGCTTCCCAGTTGTCTACACCCAGAATGTGGATCTCCGACAGTGAGCAGTTGTGGGCCTCTGCCCATTCCAGAATCCGAGATACTTTTCTCATTGTTAGGGAGCTCCTCGTTCCCCCCTGATGGTTGATGTAAGCCACCAAGGTTATGTTGCCCGATTAGAATCTGATAAACTGGGCCGGACCCAGAAGGGACCAAGCACTGAAGATCACTCGAAGTTCCAGGATGCTGATCGGGAGGAGAGATTCCTCTCGAGTCCACAGGCCCGGAGCTTTCCTGGCACCCCAAACAGCTCCCCATCCTGTGAGACTTGCGTCCGTAGTCACAATCACCCAGGATAGTCTCAAGAAGGACATCCCTTGGGACAGGTGATCTAGACAAAGTCACCAGGAGAGGTATTCTCTCGACCGGCTGTCCAGAGAAATTTGTTGAGACAGATCTGAATGATTGCCGTTCCACTTTCTCAGCATGCACAGCTGAAGAGGTCTTAGATGGAATCTGGCAAAGGGGATGATGTCCATGCAGGACACCATGAGTCCAATTACCTCCATACACCGAGCCACAGATGGCCTGAAGGAGGTCTGGAGAGCAAGACAATTGGAAGTTAGCTTGTATCGTCTCTGGTCTATAAGAAATATCCTCATAGATATGTAGTCTATTATCGTACCCAGGAATTCCACCCTAGTCCTGGGAATAAGTGAACTCTTTTCTAAGTTTATCTTCGAAATGGTGCTTGGACCAAAATATCGTCTAAGTACGGTGATACTGCAATCCCTCTGGTTCTGGCCACTGCCAGCAGAGCCCCGAGAACCTTCATAAAAACTCTTGGAGCAGTAGCCAAACAAAACGGAAGTGCAACGAACTGCAATGAAGTTCTGGTCCAGGAACGCAAATCTTAGGAAATTGAAGTGTTCCCTGTGTATAGGGACATGAAGGTAGGCATCCTTCAGGTCTATCGTGGTCAAATTGTCCTTCCTGGACTAAAGGAAGAATGGACCTTATTGTCTCCATCTTGAACGAGGGACAGCGAGGAATTTGTTTAAACACTTTAGGTCCAGAACTGGACGAAAATTGAGCTCTTTCTTTGGGACCACAAACAGGGTAATATCCCAGACATCTCTCTGCTGGAGGCACTGGTACAATGACCCCCAGGGCGGAGAGGTCCCTTACACACCCTAGTAAAGCCTCTCTCTTTCCTGGTCTTGAAGACAGGTTTGATAAGAGGAATCTGCCCCTGGGAGGATGAGACTTGAAACCTATCCTGTATCCTTGAGTGATGACCTCCAGTACCCACGGGTCTTGCACGTCCCCAAACCAAACTTCTGAAAAGAGTGACAGTCTGCCCCTACCAGACCCAAAGCCGGATCTGGGGCCGCCCCTTTGTGCCGACTTTGACTTGGCGGGCTTCTTATTCTGCTAGGATTTATTCCAGGACTAAGGAGGTTTCCAAGTTCCCTTGGACTGTTCCGGCTTTGCAAAGGGCTGCTGACGTTGGGATTTGTCTGAACGAAAGGAACGAAAATTAGGACTTTGTCCCTTAGGTTTGTTCTTCTAATCCTGCGGTAAAAAGGCACCTTTGCCTCCAGTAACCGTGGATATGATTGAGTCCAGACCTGGACCAAAAAGAATCTTCCCCTTGAATGGGAGGGAAAGAAGTCTAGACTTCGAAGTCATGTCCGCCGACTAGGATTTCAGCCAGAGTGCCCTATGGGCTAGCACAGATAAACCTGAAGCCTTGGCGTTCAGGCGAATAATCTGCATATTTGCATCACAAATAAAAGAATTAGCTACCCTTAAGGCCCTAATTCTTTCCTGGATCGCGTATAGGAGACCCTCCACCTCAATCAACTCAGATAAGGAGTCGCACCAGTAGGTAGCCGCTCCCGTAACCACTGCTGCCGGAACAAATATCCCGTATGCTGAAATATTTTTCTTAATAGAGAGTTTCCAGCTTCTTATCCATGGGCTCTTTAAACGATGAACTATCCTCAAGTGGGATAGTAGTGTGCTTAGCAAGTGTGGAGATAGCACCGTCTACTTTTGGGACTGAACCCCACAACTCCAACTGAGAGTCCGGAACCGGAAACAATTTCTTAAAGGAAGAAGGGGAAAAAGAAGAACATTCATTCTTGATAATGTTTGCCATCTTTACGGGAGCCGGGAACATCTGTGGTACAACCCTGTCCTTGTAGAACTTATCTAATTTAGGAATACAAGGTTCCTAAGGTACCTTAGGTTCTGGAACCTCTAAAGTAGCCAAAACTTCCTTTAGCAGAAAGTGTAAGTGTTCAATCCTAAATCTAAAGTCTGGTTCCTCCGCAGCTGGAGGCTTAGAGGCAGCAGATTCTGACCCAGAAAGAGCATCCTCTGAAATATCAGTCATCTTCATCATAGGATAATCTTGTATCAGATAAATCAAATAAGCTAGTAGATGACCCATGGGAAGGATAGCAATATTTAACCTTTTGCTTGCGCTTAGCAGTGCAAGGTAAAGCACTAAATGCCGCAAACACTGCCGTCTGTAAGTGTTCAGTAAAGTCTGGCGGTAAAAGGGCCCCTCCAGATGGAGGAATAGGAGTGCTACGGGAAGCTGCATGTGTATTAGGAGATGTGTAGGGTGCGCACCTCACGGGACGGAGAGGAGGAAGAAGGCTCAGTAGTACTAAACATATTAGCTTTCTTTTAAAAGATTACTTTATCAAGGCATGTGGAACATAATTGAGCAGGCGGGTATACCGTGGCCTCCTCACAATATAAACAGGCATTAGCTTTAGGTAAAGAGGGAGTAGCCTTTAACGTATCAGACCTCAATAGCTTGCGCTTATAAAAATAATAAAAAAAGACTATATACAAGGATTAATGGCACCTTTATACTCGCAATGGCTGGGGCACTCACCACCTCCTATGATCCAGGACCAAGAGAGAAACTGCTTCGTTTTAAGACACCGCAAGGTCAGGAAGAAGAGATCACTGTGACCACACCCGGTCACATGGTGCACCACGCAGGACCGCCCCTACACCTAAAAGCACGCCAAGCCTAACTGGCTGCATAGAGCTCCAAAATATAAGTAAAACCTGTATGTTCCAACATTTGCCTGAGCCACATCTCACACATGTCACAGCATAAACACAATATTAAAAATATGTGATTAATCCCTCCTGTTCAATAATCCCCTTCCTGAGACATTAACCCTCAAATCCCTCAGATAAAAGGAGTCACTCTGTGACCCTGTCTTCTTGCGTTATCAAATGTGAATAACAATTGAAACAATCTTACCGGAATCTATGCCGTGGAACAGAAACACAGCCTCTCAAGTTTGACAGTCTTGTAGCATCGCTCCTGACATGGACTTGAGTGATAGAAGCAGGCAGTGAAACTCGTCAACACTGATTGCTTAGGGGCTGTTATTACGAGTCTGGATGGGTTCACAGAAAGATTCTCCCTGCATCTCCAGACACTAACATTCGCCAATACTCTCACTGAGAGGCTGATAAGACTACTTAAAACTCCAGTTCCATTCCGAAGAGTCCTACCCTCCATAAGGAACTACTCCGTATCTTCTGACACTTCTCTGCCAACCTCCTGTGAAGAAAGGCAAAGAATGACTGGGGGATGAGGGGAGTGGGGGAGGTATTTAAGCCTTTGGCTGGAGTGTCTTTGCCTCCTCCTGGTGGCCAGGTTCAGTATTTCCCACAAGTAAGGAATGAAGTCGTGGACTCTCCTCAAATTAAGATGGAAAAATAGTTACTTTGTGGTGTGGTTTTTCAATGCTTTTGCACTTTATTAATTTTACCAATAAGTTGATTCAACTGTAGCATTTCAACTATCAGAAACCATTTTTTTTAAACTTTATTGATATGGAAATTTTAAAAAGTACAATGGGTGATATTTCAGATATGCACTCTGTATACATTTAATAAAACGTAAAACAACAAAACACAAATAGAAGCAATGGGTAAATAAAAGTACACTGCTAAAATGTCCATTTTCAGAAAGGAAAGTATTGATCTATCAGTTCTGTTATCACAATAGTTTTGCTGTATAAGGTCTTGCGGAACATATCAGGGACAACAAAAAGGATAGCTAGTTAAATAATATGAGGAAGGGACAAGAGATTAACCCCTTAATGACCACAACACTTTTCCATTTTCTGTCCGTTTGGGACCAAGGCTATTTTTACATTTTTGCAGTGTTTGTGTTTAGCTGTAATTTTCCTCTTACTCATTTACTGTACCCACACATATTATATACAGTTTTTCTCACCACCATTAAATGGACTTTCAAAAGATACCATTATTTTCATCATATCTTATAATTTACTATAAAAAAATTATAAAATATAAGGAAAAATTGGAAAAAAAACACTTTTTCTAACTTTGACCACCAAAATCTGTTACACATCTACAACCACCAAAAAACACCCATACTAAATAGTTTCTAAATTTTGTCCTGAGTTTAGAAATATCCAATGTTTACATGTTCTTTGCTTTTTTTGCAAGTTAGGGCCATAAATACAAGTAGCACTTTGCAAACCACTTTTTTTCAAAATTAGCGCTAGTTACATTGGAACACTAATATCTTTCAGGAATCCCTGAATATCCATTGACATGTATATATTTTTTTTAGAAGACATCCCAAAGTATTGATCTAGGCCCATTTTGGTATATTTCATGCCACCATTTCACCGCCAAATGCGATCAAATAAAAAAAATTGTTCACTTTTTCACAAACTTTAGGTTTCTCACTGAAATTATTTACAAACAACTTACGCAATTATAGCATAAATGGTTGTAAATGCTTCTCTGGGATCCCCTTTGTTCATAAATAGCAGACATATATGGCTTTGGTTTTTGGTAATTAGAAGGCTGCTAAATGCCACTGTGCACCCACACGTGTATTATGCCCAGCAGTGAAGGGGTTAATTAGGGAGCATGTAGGGAGCTTCTAGGGATAATTTTAGATTTAGTGTAGTGTAGTAGACAACCCCAAGTATTGATCTAGGCCCATTTTGGTATATTTCATGCCACCATTTCACCGCCAAATGCGATCAAATTAAAAAAAAAAACGCTAAATTTTTCACAATGTTAGGTTTCTCACTGAAATTATTTACAAACAGCTTGTGCAATTATGGAACAAATGGTTGTAAATGCTTCTCTGGGATCCCCTATGTACAGAAATAGCAGTCATATATGACTTTGGCGTTGCTTTTTGGTAATTAGAAGGCCGCTAAATGCTGCTGCGCATCACACGTGTATTATGGCTAGCAGTGAAGGGGTTAACTAGGTAGTTTGTAGGGAGCTTGCAGGGTTAATTTTAGCTTTAGTTTAGAGATCGGCTTCCCACCTGACACATCCCACCCCCTGATCCCTCCCAAACAGCTCCCTTCCCTCCCCCACAATTGTCCCCGCCATCTTAAGTACTGGCAGCAAGTCTGCCAGTACTAAAATAAAAGTTTTTTAAAAAAAATAAAAACATTTGTAGCATATTTACATATGCTACTGTGTAGGATCCCCCCTAAGCCCCCAACCTCCCTGATCCCCCCCCCCCAAAACAGCTCTCTAACCCTCCCCATCTGCCTTATTGGGGGCCATCTTGGGTACTGGCAGCTGTTTGCCAGTACCCAGTTTGCAAAAAAAAAATCGGTTTTTATATTTTTTTTTTTTATTTTTTTCTGTAGTGTAGCTTCCCCCCACAGACCAACCCCCCCCCTGTCTGATGTATATTTTTATACATATATCCCCCACAATTTCAACCTTTCACAAATATTTTTCTGTAGTGTAATGTAGCGATTCCCACCCGCTCCGTCTGCGTCCATGCGCGCCCCCGGCCATCCCCGCCCACGATCCCGCCCCCCTCTAGATCACCAGGGCCATCGATGGCCGTCACCCGCCTCCCATACCAGCTCACACCCACCAATGAATATAGCCACTGATCTCCGGTGCAGAGAGGGCCACAGAGTGGCTCTCTCTGCACCGGATGGCTAAAAAAGGTTATTGCAGGATGTCTCGATATCGAGGCATCACTGCAATAACCCGGAAAGCAGCTGGAAGCGAGCAGGATCGCTTCCAGCTGCTTTCCAGACCGAGGACGTGCAGGGTACATTCTTGGTCGTTAACAGAATTTTTTTTGAGGACGTACCCTGAACGTCCTCGGTCGTTAAGGGGTTAAAGGGACACTGAACCCAAATTTTTTCTATCGTGATTCAGATAGAGCATGCCATTTTAAGCAACTTTCTAATTTACTCCTATTATCAAATTCTTTTCATTCTCTTGGTATCTTTATTTGAAATGCAAGAATGTAAGTTTAGATGCCGGCCCATTTTTGGTGAACACACTGTGTTTTTCTTGCTGATTGGTGGATAAATTCACCTACCAATAAACCAGTGCTTTCCATGGTTCTAAACAAAAAAAAATAGCTTAGATGCCTTCTTTTTCAAATAAAGAAAGCAAGAGAATGAAGAAAATTTGACAATAGGAGTAAATTAGAAAGTTGTTTAAAATTGCATGCTCTATCCGAATCACGAAAGAAAAAATTTGGGTTCAGTGTCCCTTTAAAGAAGCAGGGGAGGAAGAAAGGGAATGAGGAAGGGGGAGTCCAGCAATAGTCAAATAGGGCTAGGACATAGGCCTAAGTATGTCCCAGCCCCATTTGATATCTTCTCTAGCTCTTCCCTATGTTCCTTCATTAATCTACCCAGTTTCATGCATGGTTTTTGAACTTCTGATTCATCAGCTATGACCTTGTGAAATCACTTTATTGTCCTTTCTAAAATCTCTGTGTACACAACTTTAATTATTACCCTTTTTGTCTATCCTCAGTTAACAAAGTCAATTGTTTCTTGGATTAATAAAAAGCTTATGTATTGTAGCATTTTATTATTGCAGATTTGTGTCCCTTTAATTAAAATGGTAGCTATTCAAATTAAATTAAATAGCTTAGAAAATGAAGCCAATATTGGCAGAATAAGGACAGACAACCACCAACAGTTCCTCTTTATGAATAGACGGTGCCCAGCTATTCCTCTTTTTGTACAGACAGTCTCCAACTATTTCTCTTTTTGGATAGACAGTCCATCTTTGTTCCACCTAGGACAGGGCTTGATAAATCCTAAAAGGCAAAGACTGCAGCACCTAAAGAATTATATTCCACCTTAAATTAAACAATTGTGACCATTATAGGAATAGAACAGAAAGTATCTTGATCTAAGTGATTACGAAAATGCTGGATACTAATCAAACAAATGCACAATATAAACTTGTTGTCTTCACCTAGTAAAGATACTTACACATGTAGATTGTATTAGAACTTGCAACATTTCATAGTAGATATGTAGAAAATAAGCTACGCTGTGTCTGTATCCGGTATACTCAAAGCAAAGTAACATTCTTTGAATATAATTCATTGTAAAGGTTTCCACATAGATTTTATGTACTAGTTATTATAAATGTATCTATATAAGTATTCCAAAGTGTTTTCAGGTTTTTCCTAACTATGTACAAACGCAGATATCACATCATAGAAAAAAGCAATAACAATTCTGTTTACCCAAACAAACTATTTATACATGAGGACTGTACAGATTGGGACTTTGCCCTTTTTAAAGATGGAGGATGCAACTCTTAATCAGTAAAATTATAACCAATCACAAAAGAATGACATCAACATTTAGGACCAATGGGAGGACTTTTCACCCTATTTCAACTCCAGGGAATCAGACGCACACCATCCAACTTTCCATTGAAAAAGCCGTACGCTTACGATGAAACGTACGTCAGGAACATTAACTGAACGCCACTATACGCTGTTTACAAGTAAGGTCGCCAGGACAGGTATTGAGAGATTACTACTTACCCAGGGGGAACCAGCTAAGCCGGTGTGGCATGCTATTTCTCTCCACCCTACCAAAGGATAAGATATCTCTCCCACTTGAAGCTCTGCTAGTGGTTCGATACCAGAGTGACTGTATACATTGACGTATATATTTGTGTCTTTTAATGATTTTATGTATTTTAAATAAATATTTTTTTTTATCTGAAGCAGCTGTTTGCGGTTGGTATATACTGATTACCTGGCAGTATAAAACCGGGTGTGCGCCTGGTACCTAGAGCCTGGTAGGCTTAGCAAAGTGTGAGTAACCCCTTGGTGGACTAGGAATGTGAAGAAAATATTTATTTTTTACCAAATTGTATTGCACTATATTTTCTTGGCTCGTCTGACTACCAGCTCTGGTTTTGACTCCTGGCTTGTTATTTGACTTGTGGACATTTCATTATTTTTTGCTATTAATAAAGGTGTGATTATTTTTGCACTTCTCGTCTCAGTCTGATTCCTGACAGCTGTACATCAAGTTACTCTGATACCGGTCCTGATTGCAGCTGGGTGCTCTCCCTGGTGCGAATCCACCCCTATGTAAGTACCTCAGTTTTCTGCATTCATGGCCCAAGTATAGGTGCTACTGTGTGTGCTTCTAGGTGCTTTATTACTTGAATTGCTGGATTGCCTTATCATTGCTGAACTCTGCCTGTCTGGCCAATCTGTCTGTTTAACCCTTGAATTGCTGGATTGCCTTATCATTACTAACTCTGCCTGTCTGAGCCTTCTATTGGTTTATCCCTTAACTGCTAAACTGCTGGATTGCCTTTCTGTTGCCAAACTCTGCCTGTCTCTGACTTCTGCCTTAATCTAATTGCCAGGAAGGACTACCCTGTCTACCCAGAGTACTGCTTACCTTATTTCTTAAACTCACTTTGTTCTGTGATATTTCCTTATCCTTCCATTTGACACTGGGATAAGAAAACTACTGGCCAAGTTTGGTCTGAGAAGGAAATATCCCATGAGCATTACATAATACTTGGGCCATGGACCCAACTGAGGTAGTAAGAGCAGTCTCTCTTCAGGGACAGACCCTGGGACCCATGCCATACACTTGCAGAATGTGGATTCTAAACTTGAAGCTATAACTATTATGCTCTCCTCACTGGTTGCAGAGAAAAACGCTACTCCTGTTGTTACACAGTCAGCCCCTGCTGCTAGTGCTGCAACTCCCCCCCCCCCCTGCTTCTGGAAGTATACCCCAGATACCGTTGCCTTACAAGTATGATGGTACTCCCAACTGTAGGGGTTTTCTAATCCAGTGCAGGCTTCCGCAATGATCCTCACACCTTTCAGTCTCATCAGTCAAAGGACACTTATTTCTTTATTGAAAGACAAGGCCCTAGTCTGGGTCTCTCCCCTTTTGTAACAGAGCGCTCACCTCCTGAATGATGCTGATGCCTTCATTTCTGCATTATCTTCTGTATTTGGTACCTTCAGCCACACTTCTGCTGCAGAGTACGCTCTCTTCAGTCTCCGCAAAGAGCAATAGATCTGTGGCACAATAAGCCATAGAGTTTCGCACCTTGGCACATAAGACCAGTTGGGGTGGCAGTGCTCACAAAGCGGCCTTCATGAGAGGTTTGCATGAGCGTATCAAGGACGAGCTCACTTATCGTGATGTTCCAACTTCCTTGGATGAATTCATAGCACTTTGTATCAGTCTGGATTCTAACTTTCAGGAAAGACAAGCTGAGAGAGAGAGAACACACAGAATCCTTACCTCTCGTCCTCCTACTCGTCGAGTCTCTAGACTATACTCTACCCCTTCAGCACCTCCAGTTACCTCTGAAGAGGATCCCATGGATCTCTCTTCCCTTACGTCCTCTGAATCTGAAAGACAGAGAAGAAGGAGATTGAGACTCTGTTTCTATTGTGGTTCTAATTCATACCAACTCAAGAATTGTGATATACCGCTGGGAAAAGCCAACGCTTAGAGGATAAAAGCAGGGTACCTCTAAGCATGGCCACTACTAATTCCCCTCACTCTTCTCGGATCCTGGTACCTGTTACCCTTACCTTTCTTCAGAATTTTGTCCACACTCAAGCCTTTATTGATTTAGGGGCAGCTGGAAATGTTCTGGGTCACCGTTTCATGATTCACGCAGGGTTTCAGGATGGCACTCCCCTTGGATCGGGTTTAATACATGTCAAATCACCCCCTAACCATGACTGTGGGAGCCCTTCATACCGAACAATTGCAGTTTGTCATTAATTCTCCTGCACAACTAGTTATCCTTTGTCTTCCTTGGCTACCTAAACACAATCCTTAGTTCAACTAGACTGAGGGGCAGTTGGCCTCCTGGGGTAAATCCTGTTTTCACTCCTGCCTGGCTAAGGTTACTCCACTGCATCACGTCCCTATAGCCAGCCTTCAGACCCCTTCTAATCTTCCCTCAGTATATGCAGAATTTACAGATGTTTTGAAAAGAAAGCAGCTGATGTGCTGCCACCTCACCGTCCTTATGACTGCAACATTTACCTTTTTCCTGGAGCCCCACTTCCTAAAAGGACTTATCCGCTCTCTAAAGTTGAAACCAAGGCCATACAGTAATATATCCAAGAAAACCTAGCTAAAGGCTTTATTCGCCCTTCCTCCTCTCCTGCCAGGGCTGGCTTCTTTTTTGTCGGTTAAAAGGATGGTGGTCTCAGACCCTGTATAAACAACATTACTATCAAGAATCGTTATCCTATTTCTTTGATCACTGAACTATATGATTCGCTCTAAAATGCTTGCTACTTTACAAAGGTGGACCTAGGTAGGGCGTACAATCTCATTTGTATCTTTCAGAGATATGAATGGAAGACTGCCCTTAACACAAGATCGGGGCATTACGAATACCTCGTAATACCTTTTGGGCTGTGTAAAGCCCCTGCTGTCTTCCAAGCATTTGTCAATGTCGTCTTCCATGACCTCCTTAATCGCACTGTCCTAGTCTATTTGGATGACATCTTCATATACTCCTCCACCCTTGAGGAGCATCATCAGCATGTAAAACAGGTACTTATTCACCTCAGAAACAATTCTCTGGTAGTCAAACAGAAGAAATGTGAGTCTGATCAAGTTCATATCCAGTTCCTTGGCTATGTCATCTCAAAGGAAGGTTTTGCCATGGATCCTACAAAGCTAACCGCAGTTCTGGAATGGCCTCAACCCACCTCTTTAAAAGGAACTACAGAGATTCTTGGGGTTCTCCAACTATTATCGCAAGTTTATAAAGTACTTCTCCCAAATCGCTGCTCCACTCAGGGAGCTGACTAAACGAAACAGAGACTGCAAGAATTGGCCTCCCATAGCTGTGGAAGCTTTCTCTCATCTAAAAAAGGTCTTTTGTTCTGCTCCTGTGCTCGGCCATCCTGATCCTGACCTGCAGTTCACTTTAGAGGTCGATGGTTCCGAGATAGGAGCTGGTGCAGTCTTAACCCAAAGGGACCCTTTAACCTCCAAATTGCACCCTGTAGCCTTTTTCTCCAAACGGTTCACTCCTGCTGAAAGGAATAACGATGTGGGTAATCGTGAACTCTTAGAAATTAAGATGGCCCTAACTGAATGGTGTCATTGGCTAGAGGGTACCGCAAACCCCATTCAGATTCTCACTGACCACAAGAATCTGACGTACCTAGAGACTGCTCATCGACAAAATCCTTGAAAGGCCAGGTGGGTCCTATTTTTTCCCCATTTTAACTTTATAGTCTCTTACCTTCCTGGGAGCAAGAATAAAAAGGCTGATGCCATTTCCAGTCAATTTCCTCAGTCTAGTGACTCTTCTGAAGCGTCTATTGAACACATCATATCTCCCTCCTGTGTGGTTGCTTTACACCTCTCTTCTTCAAAGACTGCAACAAACCCAGTCAAGAAAACCTTCTGAAGCCCCTGTGGCTCCTGAGATGCTTTATGTTTCTCCAAACCTTCACTCTCCCATGCTATCCTCAGAAAGCTGTCAGGTCATCCTGGTTTAACAAGAATCTTGTAACTCCTTTCCCAACATGTGTGGTGGCCTACCATGAAGTCCGTCTCTCAGGATTATGTCAAAGCTTGTCAGACTTATGCTGTTAATAAGACTCCCCGTTCCCTACCTCATGGCCTACTTCAACCATTGTCCATACTTAAACAACCATGGACACACATAGCCATGGATTTTGTTGTAGACATCCCTCCTTCTAACCATCAAACAGTCATATGGCTGGTAGTGGATCGGTTCTCCAGACTTGCTCATTTTTTTACCTACAGCCCAAGAATTGTCCACTCTTTTTCTGTTTCACGTGGTACGGCTACATGGTCTACCCATAAATATTGTCTGACAGAGGACCTCAATTAATTTCTACCTTCTGGCGAAGCTTTTGCAAACTGCCCGGAACCACTGTATCTTTGTCCTTTGGTTATCACCCTCAGACTAACCAGCAGACGGAGAGAACCAATCAGGAACTTGAAGCTTATCTCAGAGCATATGTCAATTCCCAGCTTACTAATTGGTCTGGGTTGTTACCCCTAGCTGAGCTGGCAAGGAACATTAATAGACATTCTTCTCTATGATGCTCTCCCTTTCAGGAGACAGCTGGTTATCAACCTTGTGTCTTTCCTCTTTCTGCTCAATCCACAGTTGTCCCTGCTACAGAACATCACTTCACTGACCTCACTACCCATTGGCAACGAATACGCTCTCAGCTACTCTCAACCAGCTCTAGATACAAGAAGTTTGCCGATCATCATCGAGCTAATATTTGTGCCTTTTCTGCAGGTGACCGTGTCTGCGTCTCTAACAGACATATCCACTTACGTCAACCCTGTCACAAATTAGGTATATTGGTCCTTATAAAATCCTCAAAATACTTTCTCCTGTTGCCTACAGAGTGGCCTTGTCTAAGACCTTGCATATTAACCCAGTCTTTCACATCTCCTTGCTCAAACCCTACAAACAGGTACATTTGATGCAAACATCCTCATCCTCCACTCCAAATTCATAGCAAACCAGAGTATGAGATTGCCAAAATCCTGGATTCCAGAATCAGGAACAGGCAGCTCCAATACCTTATACACTAGAAAGGTTACTCTGTGGTGGAGCACTCCTGGGTCCCTGCCTGAAATGTGCATGCTCCATCTCTGGTCTCCAAGTTCCATGCTGCTCACCCTTCAAATCCGTCTCTGGTTCCCGGAGGGAGCCCTTGAGTGGGGGGCTACGTCACGCCGCTCCGGCCTTGGATGCGGTGGTTGCTTCTGGCGAGTGGCGATGACGTCATCGCCGCACATCAAGTTACTCTGATGCCGGTCCTGATTGCAGCTGGGTGCCCTCCCTGGCGCGAATCCATCCTTATGTAAGTACCTCTGTTTCCTGCATTCATGGCCCAAGTATAGGTGTTACTGTGTGTGCTTCTAGGTGCTTTATTACTTAAATTGCTGGATTTCCTTATCGTTACTGAACTCTGCCTGTCTGACTACTCTGCCTGTTCATCCCTTGTATTGCTGGATTGCCTTATCATTGCTGAACTCTGCCTGTCTGACCACTCTGCCTGTTTAACCCTTGAATTGCTGGATTGCCTTATCATTACTGAACTCTGCCTGTCTGACCATTCTACTGGTTTACCTCTGAACTGCTAAACTGCTGGATTATCTTTTGTTGTTGACCATTCTATTGGTTTACCCCTGAACTGCTATACTGCTGGATTGCCTTTCTGTTGCTGAACTCTGCCTCTCTCTGACCATTTTCTGTCTTAATCTTATTGCCGTGAAGGACTACCCTGTCTACCGTGAGTACTGCTTACCTCATTTATTAAACTCACTTTGCTCTGTGATATTTCCTTTTCCTTCCACTTGACGCCGGAATAAGAAGACTAATGGCCAAGTTTGGTTTGATAGCGAAATATCCCACAAGCATTACACTTCCTCTCCTTTGTATAATGCATGAAAAAGGGAGATCTAAGTGGTCTTGGAAGCTTGTATCTAATTATATATTAGCCTTAAAATATATCAATTTCACTAAACATACCACTTTAAATAAATGGACACTATATAAAAACAAAAAACAACAACTTTAATGTATATGGAACACCAACAACTAACCATGTATACAATATATTTTCAATAAAACAATTCTGTTTACTATTAAATTGAAATTCTTTAGTAACACTTGGTAGAGATAGACTAGCCTTACTAAGCTGGTTTATTTTGCGCAGGAGAATCTATTAACCCCTTAATGAACAAGGATGGAATTATTCCATCAAAGAACAAGTGAGAACTGAACTTGTGTCCTTAAGGGGTTAACAAACATAAATGACATAACACGCAATCAAATGTCACATATTTCATATTTCTTGACTAATAAAATCAAAAGGTATGTCAGAGAAAGCAATAATTAATCGTTTACTCCAGCACTCCATGAGTATTACATCTGGTTCCTATTTTTTTAGAATTTTCTGCATATAAACAATATGTATTTTTATTTTACTACCAACGTTTATGGTCTTTAGTGCGAGAATTGTAAAAGAAACCTTCAAATCATTGCTAGGCAAGAGGAAGCCTTGGAATGAAATAGGCCCCTGGCCAGTTCTTCCGGGTATTTTTTAATAATATTTCCATCAAAACAATGAGCATCAGTGCACTGCACTGCTGAAATGCTGCCAATGGCATTATAGCAATAGCAAGATAACACAGTCACAAGGGCACGTTAACCATGTCGCTGGCAGCAAGGACTGTACCTCACTGTAAGCCAAGTTGCTGCACATAACACCTGTCAAGGGGTTAACATGAGTTAGCAATCTGTGTGAAGGGTTTATTAAACTTCGCTTAAAGGGACACTCAAGTCAAAATAAACTTTTATGATTCAGATAGAGCATGCAGTTTAAGACACTTTAAAATTTACTTCCATTGTCAAATTTTGCACAGTCTTTTTAAAACTTTCGCTTTCTGGGGAGCATGTGCACAAGCTCACAGGGTATACTTATACTAATCTGTGTTTGCTGGTGTCTGTCACATGATACAGGGGGCCGGAAAATGGGAGAAAAAAATAAATTTGTCATAAAAAAAAAAAAATCTGCTTATTTGAAATTTTGAGTAGGTGTTAAATCATTGTCTTTTTATTATGCACGTTTTAACTATGCCAATCTACTGTATTGGGTGGTCCTTTAAAACAGTGCTTGACGAATATGTTCAAAAATTAAGAGCCAGTAAGAATATTTAGGAGCCAGGCATATTTTTAGGAGCCAGACAGTTGGATTTGTATATAGATATATGGAGAATAACCTAAAAAGTTAGGAGCCAGGGGTAAAATTCTAGGAGCCAGTGGCTCCCAGGCTCCTGGGTTTGTCGAGCCCTGCTTTAAAAGGTATATTCGATTTCAAACATCTTACTCTCTTATTCCTTAGAGAATGTCATTTTTGCATTATTAAATCTTTGTTTAAACCCAACAAAGGAGTTAATCCCATAGGTAGAGTTATATAAGGAAACTACAAGCCTTTGGGATCTTGATCGAGCCAATAAGAATCCATGTTCTGTTTGGAACTTGCAAGTGGGATATTACCTATTTCTTTTACCCCTGCAAATCCCTGTAAGAAAAAAAACAACAACAAAAATGTTTTTGTTCTATGTTGAAGAGCATACGTACATATGCCCAGAATACACTAATAGGAGATAACTGTTGATTGGTGGCTACACAAATGTATCTCCTGCTATTGGCTCACCAGATAGTTTAGCTGGCTTCCAGTAGTGCATTGTTGCTCTGTAGCTGACTTTAACTATGTATTTAATTTGGAAGGGTTAAACACACAGTTATATACAAACAATAGTGCAATAGTAAAATGCTCTAACATATTAGACAATTTTATCTTTGCATTTTTATGTCCCTTTAAGCACTATAATTGCAGCCAATAAAACCAAACCATATGGCGTAAACCTAGAGCAGAGGGCCAGCAAATCGGTTTTGCATCAACAGGTTCACCACCCCTAATCTATAGAATAGTTTTCCATACAAAGTCCAAAGAAAAAACTAAAAAACTGGAGGCCCAAAAGCTCCCACCAATTTACACATCCTTATTAAACATGAATCAGTCAGTCCACTTCTGTGCTGCCAATGAAAAACTTGCAGAAAAGTGACCCAAAGGAGTGGAATGATTCTGTATACATTTTCCACAAGCAGAGACAACTCCTACAAAATTATCTAGCAACAGTATTGAAGCAAAAAACCTCTCTCTTTACACTAAAAACTACCAACCTGCAAGAACATATTGCGTCTGCTATATCTCTCAAATGAAAGATTACAGTGTGTCTAAACAAAGACACCATCAGGTACACACATGTCATTTACTGTCAGAAAATTACAGGTTTCTTGGGCACATTTGCGTTTAGATTTTTTTTTGCCTTCCTCATTTCTCATTGCCGCTTCTCATATACATAAAGGAGGAGAAATAAAATTGGTAGAGTGTTATTTTTCAAGACAAACAAACACAATTGTAAGTGCGAACTGTGTGGGCTGTATGTTGAAAGGGGGGGGGGGGGAGTACAAGTAATACGCTTTGTTCCTTTAACGTTAAAATAAATGCATGATTGCCATTTTGTGAGCAATGCAGAAAATCTTTATGTAGTCCGTTTTCTTCTTCAGCTAAGCTCTAGTATGTATGTGTAAACAGATTATTAAGACAGACTCGGGAAGGGATTTGTTTAAAAAAGAAAATGAAAAACAAACTGAAGTGCTCGTATTAAAAGTACGCATTTTAAAAATGACATAACATAAAAAGGTTTTGTGCCTCCTGAATATATAAATGAACTGACACCCTTGACACATCTACCATAACCATTTAGTACTTGGGATATATATATTTTACAAATTTTCAGGAAACCGCAAGAGCAGTGACCAATACCATTAGAACCATATAATTGAAAATCCTATATGCTAGATGTTGTGTGTCTTAAATGATTTTTTTATCGGACACAGTAACCTGTTACTTTAAGTTCCCTGCAATCTCAAACTATTAGCACCAGTTGCAGCGCATATGATACTATTATCCATAATTCATAGTGACTGACTGGGGTACTAACATTCTAATTGTGAATGTGATAAAATCAACATTTATACTTTTTACTCCATTACACTGGTTTATAACCTGCTAATCTAGCTATCAAGTAACAATATTTTTCCTAATACAAATATATGGAGTTAGTAATGTATAGTAATTTTGTTACTTAATAACCCCATTTATCAGTTTACTTTTATGAGTTGGACATTTTTTATATATTATAATTGAATACCATATAAGCATTCATTCTTCCAACTATCTAGTATACACCTTTGTAGTTGGTCACACCACTACTTATTTTGTTCAACTGTACCAGTATACAGCACCCACTCTATAAATTGTATTAATTGGATCACCATTTAGTAGTAATTGAAGAACCTGAAGGCGTAGCAATTAAAAGTAAAACTTGACTTTTATTTTCTTAATTTAAAAATGATGATCACAGCATACAAGTGTAGCCCATAGCGTGGTAGAGAGCAGCTTACGCGTTTCGGCTACAATGCCGTACTCATAACTTGCTTGATCACCATTTAGTAGTGCCATTCTCTATTCCCCTCTCTCCCTTTTCCTCTTTGACACTTAACATAAAAGTAGGGCTTTGCAATTAATTGCATGATGCAATTAATCGTGATATGAGGCTATGCAATATCTAGATCGCACAAGGCTGCAATTTTTTTATCAAAACAAACAAAAAAGTCTGAAATGGCTTTCTTAACATGTCAGTCGTGAAATTTGTTTCTTCCCCATAACGCATAGCCCTACATAAAAGTAAAAAATAAACAAACTGCTCTATACAGCACAATAAACTGATTATCAAACAGGAAATATGTTTTTTGCACAACTCATCCTTAGAAATAACTCACTGGTTGATAAAGACAAGTCCCACAGCTTTATTGCTCGCCAGAGAAAAGCCCCACAAGTATACAACCAAAAACGTATTTAAAAAAAAACAACCAAAAAAATAAACTGTATGACGTTTGAAACAAAGAAAATCATCAAAATTAAACTTGTATGATTCATCAGATAGAGCATACAATTTAATTTACTCCTATTATCAATTTTTCTTCGTTCTCTTG